>NW_024882101.1:0-421374 GCF_019059575.1 Amphibalanus amphitrite
CTAGATGCCGCCACATAACATAAGGCCGCCGCCATTATAGTGCAAATTTTGTTGAGAAGGGGCTGGTTTGTTGTGATTTATTTTGACAAATTTATGGACATTAAAGAAGCTTTCATCGCGAAATACTCTGTAGAGTTCCTCGTTACTTACAGTGTGTTTTGTGAGTATATTTTAAGGTTCTGTTCATTAAAAAACCGTCGGTGAAGGAAAAAGACTGTGTTGGAATTGTCTCACTATCGCCATATAAGTGTTAAACTTAATGTAGCCCTGTGGCCCATCATTGTTGAGTGGCTTCTTAGTTTTTGGAGTTGTAGTGCTAAGTAAGTTATTCTGATGACTACATTTTAATTTATTACAAACTAATGATGCTAGAGATTTTCTGATCTTTTGGTTTGGTTGCGGAATTTTTATGAAAACCCTCCTATGTGTGACATGATGTGATATTGGATAATTCTCAAGATTCCCAAAATTCAATATCAAGTAGGTTTTCTTTCACATTCCTTAAATTTGGTTTAGTTTTTGTATTTTCCCAGTGGGTTTTGTTTGCATCAGTTTCCAAATTTTCTTAAATTGACATTAGTCGCAAAACCCATAGTGCACAAAGCTCTTGGCCCGGCCCGTCCATAGCCCGTTAACTAATGATATTTGGGGGCCCGGCCAGCCCGTAGCCCAGCCCGGCCCATGGCCCGTTGGGCTGGCCCGGCCCGTGGCGAACACTGGTCGAGGGGACCGTGCTGGTTAACGGGCCGCATTGGTCGCCGGAGCCTGGGCGAGCGGCGTGCCCAGCCCTATCACCCGGACGTCTTCAGCAGTGAAGTAGATACTGGGCGCTGGTGACGTTTCTACCGCGGTTGTTAGTGCGGTTTCTGGGACGGCTTCTTGCTGATTCGTCGTCAGCTGGCCCCAGGTAATCCGCCAGGAACTTCAAACGACGTCAGTAGTAGTTGTCTCTGCCTGCCGGAGTGAAAACAACGGGAATGGGATGTAAGAGACAGTGGATCTCTCATCTCGGCGCCCTTTCGTCTCACCGTTACGATGTTTATCTCTTGCTGGTCTGAGAAGGGGTGCCATCCCACAGTTTTTTTTTTTTTTTTTGTCGCGATAGCTCCTAACACAGGAGAAAAAGAGCTGAGGCCAGTTTTACCAACAGAAAAATGGCCGCTTGCCGGACTTTTTTTTGCCTAAAGACTGCTTCACATATACGGAGTGTAAACGCCATGGGCACGTAAGCGGATAGGGCTTTACCGACATACGGAGCGTAAAAGGTTAAGCCCTATCCGCTTACGTGCCCATCGCGTTTACACTCCGCATATGTGAAGCGGTCTTTACGCAAAAATTCCGGCAGGCGGCTATTTTTCAGTTGGTAAAACTGGCCTTTGAACTCGGACATGTCTGATCTTTTGTTTAAGCCCAAAACCCGATATTCTAAAATAATTTATCTACCCAATCAGTTTATTTTATTACAGTTTAATGAATTGTTCTTATGCCTGATAAAGAACACACAGCATTTTTGCAACAATAATTTTGAAATATTTTGTGATAGGAAGGACGACATTCCATCTTTGGTAGAGGCTGAATAGTTATATAGTGTTTTTCGCGGAAGCTTATTATACGCGTGCACCAATGCTTGCATAAGGAAAATTATTTCGGAGCGAAAAATGGAATATCTTTGTCTATGGTGATTGTAAACAGTAAAAGCCCCTGTTTTGCACTATAGTCCCAGCTCAGGTTACAAAACTGTTCTTTCATCTGCTCATAATCCCGTGGTAAAAATGGAATATTTTCTTTAAAATCGGGAACCACTCGATGCGTCTTGCAACGGCGCGCACGCTCGTTTTTCCCGCAGCACTACCTTAACCCGCGCCGGGCCGGGGGGGGGGGTGTTTAAACACCCCCCCCCCTGCGGTTTTTCGCAGTTTTTGGCACACCTGTTCGTGCATCTTTTCCGCACATGTTGTGAAAATTTCAGACCCAGGTCGCCTTAGGTCAGGTCACCAGGTCACTCCAAGTGACCTCACCTCAGAAAGAATAAGAATGCTCGTCATAGCTACACTGCTTGATCGATTGCCTTGAAACTTTCAGCGATTGATTAGAGCAACAATATCTATAAAATGTGTATCTCGGAATTTCGATATCGGTGACCTAAGGTCAGGTCAATTTTGCGGCCTCTCCATTATAAGTCAATGGGAGAAAATTGAAAAGCGTCTGTTTTGCACGAACGCTATTCTAGACACTCTCAAACATCGAGATATAGGTAAGATTGACACACTGAACCGGAAAATGGCAACTGTGACCCCTCCTTATGTCCCCGAGGTCATCTCAGGTCACGAACAGAATCTAACAGTTTTTCGCTAATAACTTCTGATAGAGAGGTGCTAGGGCGCTGAAAACGCCTTAGATGTGTTCGGCTCGACGTTGCGGATCGACTGCTATGCAACATGACCTTTTCCGGTCAGGTCATGACCTTGACCTGAGGTTAAATTTTCAAATTGACCTTTCAAGGTCAAATTATAGTTTATTCGACGCGTCTTGACGAGAGGAACACGATGCTGGCAAAAGTTATGTCATGGCTCTTTTGAGTCAAAAGATATTGCCGAAAAAAACGCTTTTCGTAAAAACGGCTATTTTTGGAGTTTTTGCCCTCTGCAGAGGCTAAACCGTTGACCGGAGGTCAAATCTGAGAACATTATCCAGAAAGGTCTGTAAAAGGGCTATCGAATGCGTTTTTCCGCGGCGCTTTAGCTCTATCGGTTCCCGAGATAGCCGTTGGCAGTTTCAAAAATGTTGAAATAGTCAACAGTTTACCTTTGGTGACCTCTGGTGACCTGACCTTTGACCTGACCAAAAAATGACCGAAGTGTTTTCGTCCTTATTTTGGACGTTCTTTCGATTGCCGCTTACCGCGTGTCGCTACGTGGCCCAGGAGCCGAGTTAGAAGGGGGGTGTTCAAACACCCCCCCCCCCCGGCCCGGCGCGGAATCTCAGAGCACCGGCCCGGCGCGGGCTAATTAAGTAGGGGATAAACGGCGAGGGACTGGGATGGTGCCCTCCCCCTGCCTCCGCATCCCCCTTTGGACGGGACGTATGTAAAACCAATAGGTCTGGCGAGGGATAGGTATCATATCTTCGTATTTTTCAAAGGTCCGGAATGCTGGAGCTCCGATTAGTCATGGATGTGCTGTTTTTCATGTTCCTAGCTCATGTGCATGATATACCACTCTCCCCACCCTCACTCCCAACGACAATGCATTAAGATACCGTTACATCTGAGAAGGGGTGCCATCCCAATTCCCAACACTACTACCGTTACATCTGAAGGCTGAAAGTAACATACCCAAGCAATCCATGACGGTGTCGTCGAGCTCGGTCCAGACCACTGCACCTGGACCCGACTGGTTCTTCTGCTGGAATTTTTCTGCAGCAGAGGTAAGTGTACGGCGTGAATATTTGCTCTTTGGGGGATATCGACCAATTTCTTACGAACTAACGCCTTAGAAAATTGAAGTCTGCATATAAGGTGCGTTATTTGGTTAAATTCTATTGTGCTAGCCACTGCAGTGTGCTGAATTGCTGTGAAGTGGTGGTATTAATGGTTACTCACTTTTTGTCCGGTCTTGGGTGTTTTTTATGACACCCTGCAACATGCTTCGCGTCGATGTTGCGTCATTTATCAGGCCAAGTTGAATGGCCCGCTCGCGTATGCGACCCCATTCTTGAAGCCTACGCGAGCGGGCGTTGGGGCCCTTAAACTCTCCATAAAGCGTCTGGAAAACGAGAACGTTGACACGCTTTATTTCCATATCTATTGGGTAGGTGATCAGGCAAAATTCACCAGCAGATAAAGCCGGCATCATAAGTACTCGGCCTCCCGAGATTCACCATTGCAAATGATTTGTTTAGTTTGTAGAAAAACAAACAAATTATAATACATAGGGTAAGGTGCCTAATTAGCGACCCTTTCCGATTTGCGACCTACCTCCCTACAGAAAAACTGGCGGGAGAAAACGGGGCAAAAACAGCGTCAAAAGGTCAGCCATACTTTGGTTATCAAAGTACATTATTTTACGGTTGTCGATGTTTCTGGTGGGACGTTTCAGGTGAGTTTAAATAAAAATGACGAGTTTATTATCCAAAACGTGTGTGTTTGGGCCCTCTCTGATGAAAAGCGATGCACATTAGGATGATGCACCTTTTTTATTCTGAATCGACATTCCTTTTTCAATTGATTGCCGTTTTCCCATAGTAAATCGCTTAACTGTGCACAGCATGGCGGTTAAAAATGTGTCGTAACTCATATTTCCTATTTGCGCCTGACATGGTCGCAAATAGCTCAAGAAGGGAAAGAAAGGGGAAAAGAGAGAAACTAAAATGAGGTGTTGCTGAAGCTTGGAATGTGTGGCAGGGGATGTCAAATGTCGTCACCGACTGCAGGGGTGCCGAATTCAGCGCGGACCTCGAATATCATACGAGATAGCCCGCAAAATTTGGGTTTCCGCCTTCTTTTCGCCTTCGGTGCATCACGTGACCAGTTTTACTTACGTAAATGTGTTGGATAAACGTTCCTGTTCGAGTGATTGAGTGCTTTGCGTATAGGTTACCTTTTTTTTTAGATCATATTTCAGCTTTTCAGGCGTCGCATTTTTTTGCAACTTTTAATATGGGGAAACCATAGACTTATTAGCGACCCTCCCCGGTCGCTAATCGGGAAGAGTTCCCTATTAGCGTTTTTTGCAGTGGTTTGCCAAAATGCTCACTACAAATAAGTTAGTGAACATTGGGACAGAAAATGACTATATTTTAATAGAAAAATGAACGACCTCTCCGAAAATCAAGCCAGTAATAGAGTGGCACCCACAGAGCGTGAGCAATGACGGTTCAAATTAAGGGGGTCGCTAATTAGGCACCTTACCCTACCGTAAAGTGGGGCTATTTGAAACGGATTTTACCGTTTTTGGCCTCTCCCTTTAAGACGGTTCATATTTCTTATAGCATGTAAATTGCAAAAATGTAGTTCTTTGTGAGCTCTTTCATATAGGTGTATTTTGGTTCAGCTAGTAATAATGATTAAGGTTATTTTTTATGTTAAAGCCTGTCTCAAATAGCCCCATAGGGTGGGGCTATTTGAGACAGTTTTAGTTGCAAAGAAATTAAAGAAAATCGGTCACGCTAGAGATAATTTTTAAACGCCATGCATTTGGAAATTGAGTTTTGTTCATTTTGGCAAAAATTGTTTTCTTCAAAGACTGTTATATGACCTTTATATTCAATCTTTTCCTTTTTCGTAGGACACTTCAATTCGGTAGGGTATAAAATTGCATCATTATATGCTAAGGCTATCATAATATGATGCGACCCATAGCTTTCAAACTGACAGGATGATCATCAAGGACTATTTCAAAGTCATCGACAGTAAAATTTTGAAAGTAAGTTTATGTATATAGCCCCGGTGACGTGAAAACAGATATACCGAAAGTCGGTGGGGCTATTTGAGACAGTCTCGCTACCTTATGAAACACACTGTAATGAATCAAACAAGGCAAAAGGTTTCCCAAAACATTTGAGTGAATGGTCTGCATGATTGTTTGTTCCTTTGTGCATCTCCATGCGAAGAAATAACAGAAAAATGTTAAACTGTTTTGATTTTATGCCGATTTTCCTCGATCGCTGCATGCTGTATCAATTGGCCTGTTACCCTACCACATCAAGTACTTGGATAGGCTCACCTAACAATACGTTCATGTGTTAAGTAACACTCAATGGTGTTTTTGGTCAACCAAGGTAGACATATGTTGATTGTCGGATAAGTCAGTGACTGATGAAGCACATTTTAAGCACATATTCATCAGAATAACTAGTTTGGTCACCAGCTAAAGGGTTATTATGTTACACTACGAACATGTAATATTGCTTGCTGCTAAAAGTACCTACCATGAACCCACTGCACGTTTATGACCACGACCGATTCACCGGTGTTGCTTATGTCGAACGTTCGATGCACTTCAGGTAGATGGCGGTAAGTCTTCTCGGGTGCATCGCTAAACCGCTATCATCAGCTATTTGGCATATCCGTTGAGGTTTGACCAGGTGGGCATCATCGGGATTCTGAGACAATGGGTTACGCAATCGGCGGTACCGTTAACAATATATAATATTTTCATGAAAAATGTGCTTAGCCTATAAGCAAAAAGGTAGTAACGATAGATACAGTGGCGAGCTCTGTTAAAACTTCAACTTTTTTAAGCTGCAGGTAGGGGTCCTTTTCGAGCAACTTAAATTGTGCGTTTTTCTGTATTTCGTATTTTATTGCAAATTTCTTTCAGAACTTTTCAAAATTTTCAAAAAGGTTATTCAGAGCATTCACTGTTCAATTCCACATTAGCCTAAGCAAAAATGACGAAAAAACATCAAACGGTTTTCATTTTACAGCGATTTTACTATACCATTACCTTACTGTCTCAAATAGCCCCACTGTCTCAAATAGCCCCACTTTACGGCACTAAAAGTTTGCCTTAACTCTCGCCCGTATAGCGGGGGGGGGGGGGAGTTGAACGGACCTCCCCTCGGTTTTTCGCAAATAACTCGCGTAAAAAGCGGCCGATCGCGACGATAGTTTCAGTACCCTCGAGTTGATCACTTTTACACCTATCCTGAAAATTTCATGACCCTGACCCAAATGACCTTTGATCTGTGACCTATACTTTTCGAGACCATGTTAGGCCGGAATCGCGATTCGGCGTACGTCGGCCCGCATTAGCCGCGCGTTTGCAGTCTTTTTGTGGCTTCAAGCGTTCAAACATGTGATATGATGCTGCCCAATGCGGTAGGATGGGTGTCAAGGTCACCTGAAGGTCAGGTCACGTCATTGACCTTTGGTGACCTCGGGTGACCTCGGTTCACTTTTTCGAGATTTACATGTTTCTAGGCTAGTTTTTGGAGCTGAATTCGAATTTAGCAACCATTTGAACATTTACGAAGTAGTTTTGGTGCCTTCGTAACATGTTACGAAGCTGTCAGAGGCGGTTGACACGTATTACGAATACCCGTCACAACCCCTACTGGTTGACCTGACCTGACCTGACCCGACCTGGCCTAAATGCATGCATACATCATCTGCGATCAAAACTATCATGATATTCGTGATCAGCACCCGAAAAATCTCTTAGCAGCCACACTTTACGACGTTCTAACAGGTCCCGATTTTCCCGACCTTTGGGTCATTGACCTGACCTGGAAGGTCAGCCAATGACCTAGGACCTTAGAATTTGGTATCATTGGCTTCCTCTCGTCACGGGCAACACGCTCGTTTTTTTCGCGAAGCTCTAGCTCGATCAAGGCCATCAGGGGCGAAACGGCAAGGGATGACCTCCCCCCCCCCCCCTTATACGTTCACGGCTGGAAAAACACCAATACGGGCGAAAAACTGCACAACTGGTTAAACTGCACAACGTGGTCGATGAGTTTGTAATTCAAGAATCTATTGGCATCGGAATAACTTTTCCTCCAATGTCTCCTCCAATGACAACGCAATGTTGTCGCTCCCTCGGCCTAGAGAAGTTTAAAAATGGCAAACTATAGGTAATGGTAGCATTTATCATAATAAAAATGTTACGGGCGCAGAAGCATGCGAAGAAGTGATATTCGAGGACTCTTTGAAAATGACGAACATTTTTTTGGGGGGAATGCCTCCGAAGGTTCTGATTCCGTCTCTGATCCGCCCGCGTCCATCTCTATTCTCTGACCCCCTTCCCCCCCCATCCTGCGTCTTTCAGGGTTGTCCTATATGAATTCCCGTGTGTGCTACAACGTAACTGGACTCGTGATGACGATAATCTTCTGGCTCTATATTTTGCTTCCAGGCTACAATTTACGTATCGATGTGGGAAAATCAGCTGGCCTCAAAAGCTGTATTTTAACCCTCGCCGGCACAGGCCATTTTGAGTCCTTCGACGGCACAAGGGGAGGGGGGGGGGGGGGTGGTACGACCCCCCTCGCGTTTGGCCCCTGGTGGAGCTAGAGCTTCGTGGAAAAAAAACGAGCGTGCTGCCCGTCACGAGAGGAAGCCAATGGTACCCAATTTTAAGGTCCTAGGTAATCGGTTGACCTTCCAGGTCAGGTCAATGACCCAAAAATCGGGAATATCGGGACCTGTTAGAAAGTCTTGAAGTGTGGCTGTTATGTGGTTTTCCGGGGTGCTGATCACGAATATCGTGTTAGTTTTGATCAGAGATGATGTCTTTAAGCATTTAGACCAGGTCGGGTCAGGTCAGGTCAGGTCAACCGGTAGGGGTTGTGACGTGTATTCGTAATACGTGTCAACCGCCTCTGACAGCTTCGTAACATATTACGAAGGCACCAAAACTACTTCGTAAATGTTCAAATGGTTGCTAAATTCGAATTCAGCTCCAAAAACTAGCATAGAAACATGTAAAACTCGAAAAAGTAAACCGAGGTCACACGAGGTCACCAAAGGTCAATGACCTGACCTGACCTTCGGGTGACCTTGACACCCACCCTAATGTATGGAAGCAACATCAAATCACATGTTTGAACGTTTGAAACCACGAAAAGCTTGCAAACGCGGGGCTAATGCGAGCCGACATACGCCGAATCGCGAATCCGGGCAAACATGGTCCCGGAAAAGAGGTCACAGGTCAAAGGTCATTTGGGTCAGGGTCATGAAATTTTTAGGGTAGGTGTAACATTGATCAATGCGAGGGTACTGAAAGTTTCGTCGCGATCCGCCGCTTTTACGCGAGTTATTAGCGAAAAACCTTAGGGGGGGGGGTTGCATCAACCCCCCCCCCCCTTGTGCCGGCGAGGGTCAAATGTTCAGATGGGCGCTAAATTCAAAATCAGCTCCAAAAACTATCCTATACCTAAATTAAAAGCATGTTATAAAAAGTGAACCAAGGTCATCTTTATTTGAATCAGGGATATCGATTTATTTTTAAATAGGTGATTAACTCGAGCGCACCGGAAGTTTCGTTGCAATCGGCTCCTTTTTGCGCGACTTCTTTGCGAAAGCCCGAGACGGTCTCATCTGACTCCCTTTCCCCCTACATGTGCACTGTACAGCTATGACGGTAGCCATGAGGCTGAGGCTAGTTTGTAGTTTTGTAGTTAGGTACTGATCCGACGAATCGACTGCGACCATTTTTTTAACGATCAGACGAACGCTCGGGGCAGTTTTGGCGCGTCCAATCCTTTGAGGGGTAAAAAGGTACTAGAATGGTGGCTACTTAAGAATATTGTTGTGCTGGTGTTCCCCGCCCACAGCTAATTGAACTTTAGGTAATTGGCTCATTGGCTTTAGGGAGCTCTTGAAGCGATTCTGAATGTGATGTATTTGTTGGTGTTGCTGACGCCTGCTTCACTGACATAAAAGCTAAAAAAGCATACTCAGCATCGCAAAAAGTGGGGGGGGGGGTCGACACCCCCAGTTTTCAAGAGTGGGGGGGGGGGGGTCACGACCCCCCGACCCCCCGTCGGCGACGCCCCTGGGCGAGTATGTACCTATAAATATGTCTAAGTGCATGTTCGCTCTTTTTTTAATAAAATGCCTCCCCGGAAAAATATAAGAATTGTATCATTGTCTCTGAGCTAAGAGCTTGAATACCTAGGTACACATCAATCATCACATTATTATCAAGCACGTTTAGGTCCTACATAGGGATTGTTGCAAGCTTATAGCTCCAACCGTGATGTTGCAAAGGATGCAAGTGGTGCATTATAATTTATAAAATGATGCCTACTCTCTAAATATGCGAAGATCACTCATGCATCGAAATTATCGCAATATAAATGAGCTAGAAAGAGCCTCGTCAAAAAACCCTAGCTCCTAGCTTGGATAGCATGCACTTACCTTGCGTTCATCACGGATGAGCTGAAACAGTTCCAGCTTTTTCTGCTCCGCAATTATGCGTTTCATCTCCAGTTGTACTTATCTTTTGCTCGTTTGATTGAAAATGAATAGTACCTCTCCCCTAGTTAAGGCTCCTCCCCCCTAGTCCCTAGTTAAGAATTATCATATGAATAGCAAGGGACGCGAAGCACGCGAAGGATGAATTCGGTATAGTTTTGAAACAAGCGGCGCAAGCGGCCAAATACACCACTTTGTTGTCATGGCAACCTCAACCACATAATTCAATTTTACTCATTCTTTTCATTAAATAAAGATATATATATATGCATTCGAAATAATTATTGGAAGCTATAGTGAAACTGAAAGTTGAAAATACGTTTTAATTTTTTTCCTTTTTGTTCGTTTTCTAGCACCTTTTTTCTGCCCAAGGCCGCCGAACATCCAATCCTGAAAACGCGAGTTGTAAAATTTACCTAGGTAGATAGGTAGTAGGTAGTAGTAAAGTAATCTTGGATAGGTATACTCCAAGCACGGTGACTATAAATAACTCCAAGCTTGCGGCCGAAGTGCCCTGCTGAAAGCAGTGCGTGATTTCTGTATATATTGCTCATACAACTTACGGCGCAAATTCTTGAGCGGAGAAGCGATCCGATGCCATATGAGCGAGAGTAGGTACCTACATGAGCGATCTGCCGAAGAAAATCCGACCGCAAGCTTGGTATGGAACAGCATGGGCGTAGAAACGGCTGGAACATTGTGGTGCATGGGTGCAGGACAACCATGGCCGGTGAAGCGGTGGGGGGGGGGGGGGGAGGGAGCGACACTCGAGCGGAGGCTCATTGCGAGCTTTTATTACGGAGCGAGGCCGAGCGAAGCGAGCGGAGTCTTACGTAGAATAACGGAAATTTCTGAGTATGAGCGGCCGGCCGGCTGGCCGTGTTCACGATTCTACGACGCTTATATCTCAGCAACCACTTGACCGATTTACATGCGGTAATTTTTGTAGGGTAGCTTCATTTCTTCTACCAAGTATTGGACTATTCCCGATGCATATGTTTTAGGGCCTTGGATGCATGTGGGTGACCCCTTATGCACGTGCCACGTGCAAAACGAAGAGGTGTCACTTTTGTAATAGTTGCAATATATCGGTAACTACTGGGCCGATTGCGTTGAAAGTTGGCATGTAGGTAGGCACCCACTAGGCAATGCATATCCATGTGCCAGAGTTGGGTGCTGCTGCACGTGCGCACGTGCAGGGGTCGATTCCAGATCTCGAGAACGGCTCGGCCGATTGCGCTCAAATTTGGTACACGGTTACGGAGCAGTTAGTAGGGTGCCGTGCACAAGTCAGTTGGGGCCCATTTTGCACGTGCGCACGTGCAGGGTGCCGCTTCCAGATCTCGAGAACGGCTGAGCCGATTGTGCTCAAATTTGGCACATCGCTAGAGACCGGTTAGTAGGGTGCCGTGCACAAGTCAGCTGGAGGTACCCCTCGCAATTTCGCACGTGCAAGGCCCACCCTCTCGCTTGCTCCGTTATTCGCCCCAAAAGGCGTTATACTATTAGGGGGTAGGACCAAGTTTAGTAGGCATGATCTCAGCAATTATCTTGTTTTATATGGCGGTTTTCATTATCACAATATTATTTTTAATATCATGAAGTTTGTATATCTCGGTTTTACGAAAAATAGTAGGGCAACAAAGATAAATTTCGCGAAAAAATAATTTTAGTTGGAAACATCCATTCTGGTATGCAAAATTCAGTATGAAGCCCAGTATGGTGACCGTCTAGTGTGCTTCCAAGGATAAATACCTGATATCAACAGGAGTTGTTTACTATTTTGCCTTACGTTGCTAGGTTGTTGCTAGGGAGCTAAGGATCTCTTGCGCGATCATTTGCACTTATTTTTCCCCAATATATCGACATGTTTCTGTTTCTGAGACCTAACTCATGCTAGAAAAAAAAAACAGTTTTCTTAATATGTGTATTTAAGTGCCGTAGTATTAACACAGCTCTGCAATTCTGCTTAAATATCTGCAAAATCCTGACTTCCCGGAAAATTGTTGGTGGTGATGAGGATCGAGCCCGTCGATGAAAAGTAAGTCAATATTCAAAGGCTTCAAAACTTTATTTCTTGTTGTTCTGTGAAATAGCAATGCAAAGACCGATGATAGTGCCAGTGTTGAGTTTTCCAATGAAGCATTGCAATTAGTAGTAAGGTTATTATCACCTAAGATATCTTCCATCAAATATTAGAATTCTGCCATTGTCTTGCTGTAGAACAGGGTTACTTTCAGTCTCTTGGGAACACGATTTGCCGGTCTCAGATCGAAAAACACTTCAAAAAGCAGTAATAGACAATGAAATTTCCCACCTGATAGTATCTCGGGTTTTTATATGTCCTGTCTGGAATTTTCATAAATCAGTCTTAAAAATGGACAATTTCGTCAGATTCCGAATTTTTGCCATTGGGTCTAATGTAAAGCATGGCTACTTTCAGTCTCTTGGGAACACGATTTCCGTACCTCAGATTGATAAACAGTTCAAAAGTCGCAGATAGTATACGATTTAATCTACAAGATAGCATCTAGCTTTTTTCTGTATCTGGTCATGGATCTTCATAAAACCCTCTCAAATATAGTCAATTTAGCATTAAAGTCTATGGATTTAGAAGAATTTTCATATCCGACTAGATTTGGGCTACCATGTCTGTTGACCGGGGGCCGGTTATACTGGTATTACGTCGAAAAGTATATTAACAATTCACGCAACTGTAAATTGACTACTGCAAAAAGGGCTAACTTAGCCATTTTCGAACACATATCGCTTTGAAACTTTTGACAGTGGGTCGTCGGTATAGGTATGTTCACTTACATGTCTTCCGTTTCTTCTTTTTTTTTAACTTGAGCACAGTAAGACCATCAATCACAGCAGTAACTGCTTCGAAAGATGGATAGTAGGCGAAATAGGTATCCTGAATTTCTCGTGCTGCATGAGAACTGAGAAGTAGTGTTTATGAGAAAATGGGTTTTTGCTCCAGATTATTGTGGGTGCAGAGTATCTACATTGTCTGCACCCACTGGAGAATTATTGTGGGTGCAACTGCACCTACTGCACCCATGGTTCCTACTTCCTACGCGTATGTGGAACAGCATAGGCGGCGGAACGGGGAGGGCACCAGGGCACCGTGCCCTTTGATTTTGGCCTTTTAACATTAGCCCTATGGGCGTTGCATGGAAAGAATGGGACCAAAAGTCGGCAGTGCCCCCCTTAATTGAAGGTGTTCCGCCGCTACTGTGGAACAGACTCTATAGAATGATGCAAGAGAAGTTACCGTCGTATGTAGTTTTTACTAGGTAGGTACCTATTTTGCCGATTCTACCTAGCTAGGTAATTTGGTGCAAGAGGCCTCAGCTTTATCATTCGTTTGACTGTGTCTCTCATATTTTGTTTGCACGGAGTCGCATATACCATTACCATCTCCCTACGTAGGCGGCGGAACGGGGAGGGCACCGGGGCACCGTGCCCCCCTTTGATTTTGCTATTTTAACATTAGCCCTATGGGCGTTGCATGGAAAGAATGGGACCAAAAGTCGGCAGTGTCCCCCCCCCCCCTTAATTGAAGATGTTCCGCCGCTACTGTCTCCCTATGCGCAGATAGTTTGTCCGATCAGGAATCAAGACAACATCTCCCCCATTCTTACTGAGCCTCATCTCCCCAGCAGTCAGCACAGGGTCGCCATATATGTCTCCCCAGCACAGAGTGACCCCGGGCTGTCACGTCGCGCAGCTCCTCTCCGCACCAACGTCGCCAGCGCCACCCTCGCGTGGCCAGCGGCCGTAGGTCACCGGCTAATGGCTATTGACCATGTTCGGGTGGTGTAACCAGGCGTAACGCAGGCCTGTCCCGCCGCCGGGGTCGGCTCACCGCGCGGCTCGTCTCGCGCCCGCCGCCAACTGTTATGATCCCTCGAGGCGGGGAGATGGCACGGCGCCGCCGCCGCCGCGCGGTCCTTCCCCAGCCGGCCTCCTGGGTTGCGTCACCGGCGCCGGGCGCTCCCAGGGGCCGCCTGACCCGCGGGCGGCGCTCCTCTCCCTCGGCGCTGTCAGTTCGTAGAAGATCGGCCCGGGAGCTTCGGCAGCTTCCTCCCCTCACTGGCTTTATACGGGGATGTCTGACAGCCCGAACCCAGCTGGTTCGCTGTCGGGATGGCGGGAAGGCGTGCACTGTGCAGTGCAGTCCCATGTCTCTATCTATTTCGGGCAGAACAGTGGCACACAGGGACGTAGCTTTTGCTTTTGAGATGGGGGTGCACTTGGTGATGAAGGTGACCTTCAATGAAGATAGGGGTGCTTCCAAGGTGCTATAGATGGTGTATATCTCTCAGTTTCGGTAAAATGCTTTGTTGGTATATGGCACGGGACGTCTCCTACTCTCCCCAAAGCATTGCATGAAAAATGCAGCAGTGTTGCCTGGTTCACTCAGCCCAGCACAGCGCATGGCGCCCACGGAAAGGGAATATAACAAAAGCCGTAACGATCGGCTTCACCTGTTGACTTATTTTTCTGCTGCCCCGCTGCCTTCCAACCGGGAGCTGTCCTCTGAGATAGGTGATTGGTGTTTGAAGGCTGCGTGCATTTCCATATTCATACGACTTACTCTTACACATTAGCAAGGCATTATACCTACACGTGCTCCCTCATCCAGATTTTTCTTTTCTTCTAGAATGAAATATGACAAACGCCGTTCATTAATATTTCTACCTAGTGGGCGTATGAATAGCATAGCAAATAATGGTCAAAATCGCTTACGAGATGTCTGACGACTTACTCGTGATTCCCGTCAAGATTACCTTTGTCTCCATTCCTCTCCGGCTCAGGACTGCCTTTGTGTGTTTTTTACGATTTTGAATAAATGCATGCCTAATTAGCTGGGTGCTACGCTTGGCTTGCTTCACCGTGCCGTGTTATTTTTTTTTTTTTGCACCTAATGAGATGCCTTTCAATATAGCAGTTTCTCAATCAGCCCGAATTGTGTTGCCTGATCTGCACAGAATGAGAATAGGTAACGCATCATTTAAGTTGAAACCAAAATTCATCAGATATCTTCTTTTTGATTGGTAAGGCCGGCCATGTACCAAATTAATACCTTAATGAATAATGAGTAGGTAATTTGGGGCTTGCTGCTGCTCCAAAAAGAGCCATGCATGGGCGGTTGCCTTATACTTATTCTTTTAATAGAAGCTGTGTTTGTATTCATTGAAAGAATTAAAGCAAGGTCAGGTAAATACCTATATACCTATGCCTTAGTACCTAACTGTTCAATAAGATGATTAGGATATACAGCTCTCGCTTGAAGACGTCTTCAGTTGAAGGATTGAAGGTGTGAGCGGAACGTCACTGACCGCTTTTACCAGTACCTATTTTTCATGGAAGGACTTTACCTTTGTGTATTTCACGAAACAAAGTTTTATTAGGTACTGTCCCTTAAAACTAAATGGAAAAGCACACACCGTTGGGAAGATCGGTTCGATGCCTGGAGCCCTGTTCGAGCCGTTGTGGTTCAGGAAAGAAATAATAAGATGATTGGACATCATAAAAAGTCTCAAACTGCCTGTAGGTTACATTCCCGGTGGTTTGATAATTGGCTGGTATCAGACGTGTTACGTTACCGTCACGCCGCGTTATTCCTGAGCGATGAGGGGGAGACCAATCGATTAGCGTCAGTTGATCGATGAACCCTCGATTACGTCACGATTAGCCGTTATGTGTGGCGTCACGCCGCTAACTCTGTCTAGCTGCCGACCGTTCGATTTAGGCACCGCAGGCCGACCATGTGCTGTCCTGCCGGCACATAGAGGCTGGTCCGGTCTTCGGCTGCTGGCTGAGTGCGATTCAGAGTTCAGTGTGGATTCTATATCTGCTTACAGTCGTCGCGCAGCACATGGAACATTGCGTGCAGCTGTAGCACGCTCCATTTCGACCATATGCAAACATGTAGGAGCATTATGAACACGTGGTTCGTCAACTTCTGGTGCAATTTCAGTTTTCTAATGCAGCCTGTTATTGCCCAAGACACCACACCGCTGGGTCAGTCCACTAAATACCGCTGCCTATTTTCAGCTCATTACACTAGTGAGCCCTCCACCGGCACTCTGTGGTAACGGACGAGGATACATCATGCGCTTACCGCGAGCTCGCCAGTAAACCGCTGCCACTTGCGGCTGAATTAGGGGTCTGTGTATCACGCAGCTCGTATCCGCCGATCTAATTAGCGACTGCACTGCTGGCCCGGTGCTGGTCTTGGCTAATGACCTGCCGCAGCGTCTCCGGCCGTGACCTGACGTGGGTAACTATAGTGGCGAGGTCGCCTGCGAGGTCAGCTCCAGTCTAGCCGGCTCGCTGGGGCAGTCCCTGGGCTGGGACCAACATGCCGGTCAGCTAATCCTCCTCCTTAGGACGTTAGACGAATCGGCCCCGACCGTGGATCTGCACGGAACGTCAGGGGGGACCAGCGAGTCGCCAATAGGAATGATTGGCTTTAGGCATATGTAATTGCATATGTTTGGTGGAGACTTTGACTAAATATAGCAGGAGTAGGTATTGGCCAACGCTTGGACAAAGTGCTGGTTGGCCACTTGAAGCAGACGTGTGCTGAATGAGAATGGTAACAAAGGTAGGCAGTTTGAGCCTGACATCCAGTCCGTTTACGAAATCGTAGGGAAACGCGTATATCTCGCATGCCTATGTCGAAACATGTTTACGGCTGGAGCGACGGAGCCGATATTATACCGTTTGTCGTAGTGTCACAAAGTAATTTAAAACTTTTACGAAGTAGGCCAGGAATAAGCCACGGGACGCTACTCCAAATTTACCGCTGCAGCCTGATCGGAGTGTATTTGTCACGCCCAAGCTCACGGCGCTCCCTTGACGTGGAGCGGATTCTCTCAAGCATGTCTCAATCTATCCCTCCTGCCGGTTTCTTACCCATGCAATGTGTTCTGTTCCCCAGACGATCTCTTTGGTCTACTGAGCGGCATCCCTCACTAGCCTGACCGTGCCGGGGGCGGTGAAGGTGAGTTCGACGACCCGCCCTGCTGCCCGGTCCGCCCCCATCACGGGCCGGTCACCCCACTGGCTCCCCCCTGCTCCAGACACGCCCACATCCGTCACACCGCTCCCAACGGCACGCCCTCGTGTGTGCGATAGTGTCCAGAAGTGGCGGCTTCCACCGGAGCTAGGTAAACAGACGCGGCGGTGTCCTTAGCGTGATGTCCGACGGCCACCGTGATTAACAGGTGGCCTGCCTGTTCGACCTGCTGTGATTCCCGGGCTCGTAGGTCATCTCCTCTCCCAGGGTCGCCTGGTCGAGTGCGTGTCAGGGCCGCCTTGAAATGCCCGCCTCTTGCTGCATATTATGTTAAGTGCATTATTTTCCCCCGATATTCATGGCCGAATAGTTTATTGGATGATGCGTAGGCATTTCTATGAATAAAATTTCAGGACGGATCAGACCTTGCTGCTTGGCATTGAGCGTTTCGCAATAGCATTATCACGCTCGTATTCCTATATTATTGGTTACGTTTGCTCAACAAAATACCTACTAAGAGCTTAAATTTTTCAGCCACATGGGGATTTCCATCCATAAGTGACCGATGCTATGCTTGCGCTAGTTGGTAGGGTTTAAATATATTAAACAAAGTTACCTACTTGCCGACTTACCCTATATTCTCAAGACGTTTTGCATCTCACGTTCGCGTGACTTCAATGGTTTTTACTAAATAAACAAACAGGTTATGTTCGAGATGCCTCCATCGCATGCATTTAATTGAAACAGGTTCTAGTCAGGTCATGAACAGCACATCATGTGCTGTTCCATGAACGTTGAACATCATGGGGCGACCTACAGAAACCTGCCTGCATAGCAATAGTTACTTTGACTGCAATCAAGAAACAAAAGGACTTCCTGCTCGCTCGCTCGGTGGTTCACGAAGGCTCATCTGTCCGACCACTATGTGACAGTCGTCCGTCGGGACTGGAAAGCATCCACCACTCCCTCTGCACTGGCATCACGGAACCGTGCCTGGTGCCGCTGCTGGCGGACATATGGCCTTTTCCCTATAGACGCATCTGCTGACGGCGTCACGGGCCTCCTCCACGTGGCGCCGCCGTTACGGCGGTGACGCTGCCATCAGTCACATGTGTGACGCGGTCGTAAGTCACGGCTGTGACGCACCAGTCAGTCACGCCAGGCTGGCATCATCTGTTGCTCTCTTCCTTCCGTCAGACAGTGATTCGCAGAAGCTGCTCGCTGTTTCGCAACGTTTTGTAGCAAGGCATGACCCGCTGGTGTTTTTGTGTTATTTGAGGACCGACATTAGTGATCATCGCTGACGGGACTTGTAATAGCACCGACACCTTGAGCTAAAACATGGCAATTAATGAACAAATTGTAAAAAAACACACGTTTCGTCATTCCGCTTTGAGCAATTAATCTTCAGATGTCTTCAGCCAGCCCAAGCTGTCATGAAAAGTTTTCCTTTTATCGCATATGATTTCAGCCCCGAGATGGTCCATTTATGAGCTCCGAAGCTCATCTTACCGCCGCGGCCCATCGTGTCTTGGATAGGATGCGCCGGATTAGAGCGATCCTCACCGCCTGCGGGCAGACACCCGACACCATCCGACCGCGGCCCGCGTCTCCCGATCGGCGATCGAGTGACAGCTCGCTGTAACGCGATCCCGAGCGGCGTGTCGAAATTCCCGCCTGACCGGGCTCGTCTCCAATTCAGCCTGGTGTGTCAATCGCTTCGTCTGTCAGTCAGTGGAGATGAGCTCTTCAGCCTACGGCGACCCGCGCTTATGCTATACGTAGTTTGATGGGATTCTTTGTGAATGGGACGGTACTGCACTTTACTTCGCTTGGACTTAATTCGCTTGGTAAATGCCCAACTTTGTCCTCTTCTTGCTTTGTCCTAACCTTAATTGATTGAAAGGGCTTAAAGGGACCCTCCCACCTTCAAAAAAGTTAATGAATTGGCATGAAAGTGATGTCGCTCGGTTCAGAAAGAGCAAAAACGAATATCTACCAAATTTCATCGAAAAATATTCACCGGTTTTCAAGATATTAGACTTTTACTTTTGTTTACTTTTTGGGATCTCCGCTGTTCCTAGCGACTTTATTTGAAAGTGCGGCATTTGTTGCGCGCAAAGCAGCATATACCACCGCGTGCTACCAAACGTTTTAGTAAAATATTTAAAATCGTTAGATCTCCGCTGACGTCACAAATTCTAAGGGGGCATACCAATGCATTAGCCCCTTAGAATCCGAAAACTGCAAGTTTAAAATTCAATATCTCCGAATTAAAGTATTTTTCGATGTTGTGAGTGCCCAAACCGGTATTTTCAGGCCATGGCCACCAATTTGGCTATCTCAACTCAAATCTAATGTTAAGGTGGGAGGGTCCCTTTAAATAACGGGAAAATGACTCATATTTGTAGTGCATGTTTATGGTGATCGGACGACATAATCTTTTCAATTATCCAAGATCGTCGACCGAAGAAAGAGAGAAGCCGTCGTCAATTCGCAATATCATGTTTGAAGATAAAAGTTAGAGCACATCTGCTAAAATGGCCAGCTAAGACGTCTTTATGTTCCATTGTTGCAAAATTAGCAAAGAGATCAATTTAACATTGAATGTGGAATTAATGATTTGTGCGAAACGTAAAGTATTTAGCTTGAAACGCTCTCTGTGTTCCCGTAATTTTACGCTGAGGCAGACACAGTTTGTGTTTTTTTTTCGGCGGTTTTTTTCTGACAGCGTTCAATACTCTATAGACCCTTGTCCGACGACTATTCGCTCCCGGTTACCTTCCCAATGCAGCCGGGCCGGGACTGCGCCCGATGTCTTCTCAAATTTGTGTCAGAGCAGCCAGTGTGGTAACAACATGAGGTCGATGTTCAGCTCAAATGGTCACACTCGAGTCGAGCCGACCCAATCGACCGCTGTTGGTGTGGTCGCCGATGGCAGTTGAATGACGGCGTAACCATGCGGTTCGATCGTATCGGAGCGGTGGACTCGCTCTCTAACACCGGTACACCTACTATCGTGCTATAAACTGTGCGGTTAGGTTTACTGCTGAATGGAGACTTTATGTTGTCAACATCGGTGGCCGACAGCGGACATTCATTCTGCCACCTATGGCTGCTTATGTTTCAACAGAATCACATCAGCTTATCTGACTTCATCCATCGCTATCTGCTTTGAGAAAATGATAGATATTTAATTTGAAGCAACTATTCATGCTTTATTAAAAAAACTTTGTGCTGCTCACCTTCCCCGTGTTTTGACCAACTCTACATTGTCTAAACATTTTGATATTTAATAAAGCTTAAGTTGTTACTAATTTATTATGAACATGATTGTCACTACGGTGTGGTGATAATAAACAAATTACTTATATTTAATCGCTCTCCTATGGCGATGCAAGTATCGTTTTCTTGTCGTGCGCTGCATGCATAAAAGTCTCTAAAATGGCTTGATTTGACTCAATGCGGGCACGCAATATGAATGAGCTGTACCTCATACATATTGCCACGTATCTCAATGCACGCACTGTACATATCACACATTCGTTCCAATGTTGTTGTGGTTGCACTGCATATAAAGTGACTTTATTTTGTGGTCACCAGAGTCTACAGTCCACACCTCACACAGCTTTGGACTAATGCGCTCTTTTAGGCACCCACCGGCTTTATCGATGTATATTTGTGCATGAAGTATTTCAATCTTAGATGTAATGTGCGATACATTAAGGCTTCGAGAGAGTTATTTTTGGCAATAGGGCCCTGGTGGCCCCGACCTATGACGTGACGATTCGGTCGAACAATGGGCTGGACGTCAGTCAAGTAAGTACTGGGATAGGATGTAGGTCAGATATGACAGCCACATCCCCTCCCAGCGCCCCCTAGGGGTTCCGCCAGACATGACAGGGTCCCTCCCACTCTGGTCCCTCCTACCCTCATGGGTGCTTACTGCTTGCCAGACGTGACAGGTCCGTCCTAATCCAAACGTCGTTGGCGGGTGACTCGGCCTATCTTTTTCTCAATGTCCGCTCTTCGAAGCAGATCTGCCTCATTTTCGAAGGTCTCGGTCACAATGACAGGGTATAGGTCTCGCTCACGACAGTCTCCACCCTGTCACATCTGGCGAGTCGATGGCCTCATGAGGGTCTCTCCCATGCACTGACCTATTCCTCAGGTTTGTCTCCATGATAACAGTCCCCGAACACTCAGTGACCGTGGTTCCCCTCTCTCCGATCAATGGCCCTGGTTCCCTAGAAGTCGACGGACCCCGCGCTCCCTCGGCCCAGTTACCCGCTCCTGCTGCCGCTGTTGTTCCCACGCAGCCCCGGAGTCGTGCTCAGCGTTTTGCCCGCCCTCGGCGCTGGCCGAGGTCAGGGCGCAGCGCGGGTCATTCGGCCCGCCGCCCAGTTACGTCACAGGTCACCGGCGGCCGCGGGCAAACAGGTGCCATGCCGGGTCAAACGGCGCGGCCGCCGCCGGCCGAGCCACCCGGCCTTGGTGGTCGGCTTTGTCAGTCGTGTAGAGCACGGCACGCCGGCCGGCGCGGCGGCGCGAGTAGGCGCCGCCCGCCGGGTCAGAGGCCGGCCGGACCGCCCGCGGCGCGCGCCCGGCGCACCAGCTGTTTGTCGATCGGCGTGGGCGGCGGGCCGGCCGTGACCTTGACCCGCGGCCCCGCCCCGCCGCGCCACTCCCCTGCCACGGGCGGTCCGCCGCGGCGCGGTCCTGGCGCGGCGCCCTGCCCCGCCCCGCCTGTCCCGGAGAAAGCCATGGGCCGCCGGCCGCCGCTCTGTATTTACAGATACTGGCATGATACAGAGCCACGCAGGAGCGCCCCTGTCATTTCTCCTATCCGGCCCCCGCCCAGGTCACGAACCCCGGCTACCTGCGGCTCCCTCCCACGGCACCAGCCGATCCGCAGACGCGGCGCAGCGCCCTCTGCCATTGTGGCCCGCACCGAGCATGCAGACTGCAGAGGTTGAGCCACGGTGCCATGCGTACTTTGTGGGTGCATAATAGAATCATTTTGGGCTGCCGAGAGCTCACTCAACCTTACCAGCTCGTCATTGTTCTGAGCTGGTTGATGACACGTGAGCTGCGCCAAATCTGGCTCGATTCAACGATGATACGCTCAAGAATGATGTATTATTATCTAAATGGCTTGATTTTCCTCCAGATATTATTTTGTTCGACGGAATGTGGCTTGCTACGCTGTATAACTATCTGGAGCTAGCCTACATATACGCTCTTTTTGAAATATCGCTCAGGAATAGTAATTTTCCTTTTTCATATTCGCTTGTTAGGCTTGTCATTCCATTTTATACGATGAATAGCCGATACATGATATTATGGACGAACAATTGCGTTACCTTCTCCTAAAAATTCACATAGTTACAACAGGAAAGGTCCTAACAAACTGGTCAATTTTCCGGTGGCTGCCCACACTTGAGTCGTGTGTAGCGACATCAAGTACACCGAGAGACGTTTACCAATAAATCATTCCCCGCCTTATCTACTTCTACCTTTCCCAACTTTCATTCTTTCAAGTCTGTCTATCTCTATGTCTCTGTCTCCGTATCTCTCTCTCTCTCTCTCTCTCTCTCTTCTCTCTCTCTCTCTCTCTCTCTCTCTCTCTCTCTCTCTCTCTCTCTCTCTCTCTCTCTCTCTCTCTCTCTCTCTCTCTCTCTCTCTCTCTCTCATATCCCTCCGGGTTCCGTATAGGATAGGCATGGGAGGTGAAATGCTCATCGATGGGATATACGTGGGTGAGCAGTTTGGCTCAGACAGTGGCACTGCCCGGAGTTAAACGGCCGAGTCTGCATATGTGCCTACCGGTATCTTCCTACTTTTGATCAAATATCACATCGCTGTTATACAACTACCGCAGTAACGAAGCAGTTTTTATCTCTGTCTGCCCAGCTGCAGTATCGCAGAACATCTGGAACGCGGAAAATGATTGACGGTTTGAAGATTCTGTGGTTAGGACTTTAAGAAGTTGACAGGCAGTTCGGCATGAATGGTACACCATCAGACATTCCTTACCATTTGCAAACCCATCCAA
Organism: Amphibalanus amphitrite; assembly: GCF_019059575.1. Lineage (NCBI taxonomy): Eukaryota > Metazoa > Arthropoda > Thecostraca > Balanomorpha > Balanidae > Amphibalanus > Amphibalanus amphitrite. The sequence continues at coordinate 23,008 of NW_024882101.1, forward strand.
TTATCCATGTTCTGAAGAGCTCAGCACTAGCTTCACTTCCTATTGTGTAACAAATGTTCTACCTATTGTCATCGTCTGAAAATGTCACTGACAATCTCAGTTGGCTTGCTCCGTTAGCAAAGGATGGGTTCGTTGTCGATAAATAAACAGCCAAACAACTTCAATAACATTTTAGTTGTTATTGTAAGTGGATAATAGCATTACGAAACAATAATTGCTGAAGTGTAAGCGCACATATGTTTCGATGTTAGAGACTTCAAAACGCAGAATGAAACACACCGCCTCGGAGTACATACCAGAGGTGGTGTGGCCGAGAGCGCAGCCTGCCTTGTATCTCCTCTCGTTCCCTTGCCGCCTCCAGCCATGGCTTAGCCAGACCGAGGTCGAGCTGACGGATCATACTGCAGTCTGTTGAAACTGCAGGGCAGGGAGGGGCTACATTCTGCGTCCACAGAGGAGGTTGGGAGCTAGGCAACAGACCCGATCTATCGGCGGCGGGTACAGCCCGGCCCTTCAGAAGGTCGGAGGGAGGAGAGCTGGCTCGTGACAGGCGTGACTACCGGTACACAGGGCAACGGACTGACTTGTGGAACAAAGGGGCAACGGACTGACGAGGGGAGTCATGGGTATGGTGTGACGACAGGTCCGACAGGGGCGAGTACGCGGACTGAGGGCCGAGAATGAGGAATAAAGGGGCAGCGAACTGACCCGACTGACCCGAGCATTGACGGTGGAGAAAACGGAATGAAAGTTGGGGACACCAAGGGCGGGAATTGTTACAGGACACTAAGGGCGGGAATTGTTACACTGGGGTGCCAGAGGCTGAGGTTTTGGACGTGAGGAACTCGGAGCAAGGAACAGCCATTTATCCAGAGTAATCATGCCTTAGGAGATAAAGGAGAGATAGGGAGAGTAGAGAGCTAATGAATAACAGACTATAATTTGAGTTTCACTCTATGTATAGCCAAACAGCATTTTATCAGCACAAGTGTTGCACTGGTGTTTTGACAGCTGGGGCATTCCACGATAGATCGTACCAGGCCCGTCACCCTCATCTGTCAGATTTTAATGAAAATCGGTCCTAGGGGTAGTCATAGGCCCCAAAGACGCCTGGCAAAATATCAGACTTCTCAGATCAAAACTTTTTGAGTTATATTGCATTATATTTTTTTAACTTCGGTATGTAACGGTGAGTTTGATGGCCTATAACTCAAGAACGGGTTAAGCAACCAACAAAAAGTAAACAACACTAAGCTTGCGATGAATCAAAAATTAATATTACGATTTAAAAATTCCAAAGAAAAAAATTCATTGTTGAGCAAAAACCTTAATCTTTTTTCATTTGCGTCTAATGACTTTTGGGACCAAAATTTTTCACATTTTTATTTTTCCAAAATAATCTTCATGTCATTGCAAATCGAAATGCAAAAAATTAGAAAGGTGTTCTTTCTATAAGTTCCTCATTTTCCCGCAAACAAAATGGGTTTCGGAGGGGTTGATACGACCCCAGCACGCCGTTTCGCTTCTAATAGAGCTAGAGCCTCGCGGAAAAAACGAGCGTGTGTGCCGTTACAAGTCGCAGCGATTGGTACCCGATTTCAAGGTCTCAGGTTAACCGGTAGCGTCTGAGGTCAGGTCACGTGACTGAAGTTACGGGTTCGGTTTTTAGTAAATAACTTCGCAAAAAATGGCCGCAGAGCCACGATTTTGGCATCATTGTGTTCGCCTAGCTCAGGTGCATCGAATGGTATACTTTTTGCTAGGGTGAGGTCAACTTAAGTAGTTGACCTCGGGTCAAGGTCAGGTCAGAGCCCCTCAGGTCACGAAGCTGGGCAAAGGTTATCATATGGCATATCATTCAATTCGGAAGGTCTTCCCGAGTCCATTGGTGGCTTTCCCGACTCTCTAGCTCCATTTGATCGGGAGTTATTGACGAAAAACTCGTACGACCCTAGTGACGTCATAAATGACGTCACGCAAGGTTAACAATGCAAAAGTAAAGCATTGGACTTTGCAAGGAGTGCATGAAATCACGATGCCATGTACGTGGGATAGTTTTAGATCATTCTCGGCGCCAAAATAACAGTTTTTATATTTCCCCATTGATTTATAACAGTGATGTCACGTGACCGACCTGACCTCATGTAACCTTGAAAAATTCCCAGATATACAAGTTGTGAGACCTCTGGAGGACACCATGTATGCGTCCTGTAACTTTCATCTCGGACAGCTAAGGTCAGTGGCGTCTAAAACAATGTCAGAACCAAACAGCCTTTTTCACCCTCGTGCTTATAGGAAAGAGGGTTGAATGAACCCTCTTTTCACTTTTTTCAGATGACTCAGACTTGAATTGAAATTTCAGTAACCCGTGATGTCACTAGGCAGCTTTACCACGCCATTTGTAAGCTCCCCTCCCGAAATCACTATTCGAAACCGTTATCGTGACGTAAAATAAATACATTTATAGAAAGAACACCTTCCTAATTTTTTGCATACTTCTTAACAATGAGCCAAATATTTTTTTAAAGAAATAAAAATTCAAAAAAATTTGGTCCCAAAGTCCAAAAAATACAAATGAAAGAAAACTTTATATGTAATATATCAAAAATAGCGTCTTTTTCGAAATTTCAAAAATACATATTAATCTCTGTTTCATTGCAAGTTCAATGTTATATAACATTTGGCATTTGAATAATCCGTCTTAGAGTTACAGCCCGCCAAACTTCGCGCTGCAAAGCAAGATCCAAAAAATGTTATACACCATAACTCAAAAAATACTTATCTGATAAGCCTGAAATTGTTACAGGTGGATTCAGAGCCCCTCATTACCCCTGAGACCAATTCTCGTCAAATTCCGAGAGATGAGGGTGTCAAATTGGAAAAAAGTGGTACGATCTATCGTGGAATGCCCCAGCTGTAACACGAAGTGGAGTTACCGCTCGAGCTGAACGTTCCCCATGATAGATGACAGTCACAGACAGTAATTACGTTGGTCCAAAGTTGGCAGGTGTGCCCGATGATAAGTGGTCCGGTAAGCTGTTGTTACCGTTTCCAGTTGAGCGGCCGTCTATTGGTGGGGCACACGCCCGTGACGCGAGCCATTCGCTGATCACTGCCTATTTGCTGTCAACCATTTTTAGCGCTCTATCGCTACCGTTTGATAATACTCTTCCTACCCACCTCTCCCAAATGGACCAAACCAAAACCAAATGGCATTACAAACGCTGGCTCCTCCATATAATGTTTTTCAATATTTTTTAGCCAAGTTTAGGTGATAATCAGAAACATTCGGAAACTTTTTTGCAATTTTCTCGGTAGGCAATATCTGCATTCAAAACCTTTCCCTGCATATGCCGCTGTGATCTGTTCTTTACATATATGGCGAATGGTGAGCGTTCACCTCGGGTAATGAGACCAAAAACCTCTGGCCGGTGGAGCGTGGCGGCCCTATCGGTCAGGATCACTGGTGGCGTGCCGTCGTTAGAAGGGAGGTGGTCGGTCAGCAACGACCCGTGACCGGGAGAGCAGGGCGCCCCTCCCCCTTCCAGGGATTCGGCTCGGCAGTGGCGAGAAAGTCGGTCCTGAATTCATACATAAGGCGAAACTTGGGACTGTCGGAGGAAACGGAAACCTTTTCTGACAAGGACGTCAGACGAGATTCGGGCGCAGAGTATCGTTGCGGTGCCGGTGACTGACATCGGAACTTGAAACAGGCTTCCGGACTGGGCTGGGAAATCGTCGGTCTGCCGGCAGGTCAAATTGTTAACTGGTCGCGCTGAACGTCGCAAAACACTAGAAAATGGATGGTATTTCACGATTATTTGGATCGTTGATATTTCCCTAAAAGCCCACAGTATGTCGTGCTTTACCGTCCGGCATGTCCAATGTTCATCTCATTGCCACAATGCGGCTACATACATGACACATGTTAACGGATATGACGAGTGACCTTGAGATATGACCTTGTAACGCATTCGACGATAAAAAAGAAAATCCTAGCAGACTTGTCATGGTGATGTCCAATGCTCAGCTGCTATGGCTACTTTTTTCTTTTGCTATTGATTTCGTTGATATGTGAAATATTAATTATGATAAAATGAAAAGGTGACTCATATGCTTACCATATATGTACGCACTGTACAGAACGTTCCATTCTACGAAATGATTCATGATCGGGACCCATTAAATGATATTAGCCATGAGCATTGACAATGAACAATGAGCATTCATGTTTTGCTATGGTGGAACAAACAGACCTGAATTTACGGCCTAACGGATCTCTCTTCAATCTTCCGAAATTATATAGGCAGGTAGACTTTGAACGAGAGTCGGTTAACGACGGGTCTTTGTAAACATCAGTCATCATGCGTCATAAAGCAGCATTACGATCTCATGAAAAGTGATGGCGCTGAGATTATATTGCTGTTTGTGCGGGCCACTGAGACAGCGGTACTCACAGTGAAATGATGGCAATGGCAATTGCATACACTGTATTCTGAGATCACTGAGATCGACATGGGGCACACAATACTAGGAGAAGTGTTTACTAAACTACAAGCAAGCACATTTTCCTGACTTATGAATTTTGACGATCGGCCCAGTACCTAGTTTCGGAGTTAGGGGGGGGGGGGCTGAGCACCCCCCCCCCCAGTAGGGCGCGTTATACGCAGACCCCAGTGGGGCGCGGGTTAATGAAGAAAGTAAGCGGCTCCTCATGGATCATTGACACACAACTATAATTTTGCCAGCATGACTAGGCGTTTTCAAGCCCGCTTCAGACATCAAGGCATTTCCTGAAAATAATTTTTAATGCTTATATCTCTTGCCATCCTTTTTTTGCCTTGTTTTTGTTCTTGCTCGTCGTACCGTTTCCAGGATGCCAGACCATGTTTGAGCTTCAGGGAATTGGTGCAGGAACTGGCAAACTTGAAACTAGCCCCCCCCCCCCATCCGAGCTCAAACCGGACATTGCGGCATCTCAAAACAAAACTGCTGTTCCATCATGACACTGCAGTTCTTGGCTGGCTGGCGTCTCTACTGGATCTCTACTGACCGGCACTGGTGCTGCGATCTGCAGATATTTGGATTTTAGCATCCTTGTTGAACTGCCACCTTTCTTCTGACATTTGACCCGCTTTGCTGCAGGTCATCCATAGTGCATGACGCTTGTATCATACTCTTTCATAATTCTTGCGCCTAATTGCTGCTCTAATTGTGTCAGCTTTTTAGAGATATTGTAAGTCTACTTACACACATAAGTACCTACAGGCTACACCTCGATAGGGCTTTGATTTGATCTATCGTTCTATGTTTTGCACATATTTTTGGTGATGTTATTGACTTGTTGTTATTTGCGAGTCAATGTACTATTTAATGGTCTTTTTTGTTTGGAGCTTAAGATAGTGTTATAATCAGGGCTGCGGAGTCGGAGTCGGAGTTGGAGTTGGAGTCTGTCGTAGTCGACAGTCTGCCCGGAGTCGAAGTAGGAGTTAACGCTGCATGGCTCAAAGTCATACATTGCACCTGTTTGATTGACGATACTGCACTCGAAATTAGATTTTGTCGAAAAAAGGTCATTTTGCTGTTATGGACGAACGTTTTCAGCGAAAGAAGCAGAAGACAGTGAATACCCCAGAACCTGTTTTTAATTCTGCATGTTATTGTTAATGCATATTTGCAACACAAAGCCTTGGAACAACAAGGGATCGTTTCATTCAGGCAATATACAAACATCTCCATTTCGAAGTTCAATATCATGATGTGGATTTTAATAGAACCGTACGGAGTCGGAGTTGGAGTTGGAGCCGGAGTCGGAGTCGATTTTTGAAGCCGGAGTCGGAGTCGGAGTCACCCTAAATTCCATCGACTCCGCAGCCCTGGACTTATAATCACTATAATTTTGTTAGGATCAAATCAAATTCGTTTCTTTTTGGGATATAATGGTAATACGCTACTGAATGATGCTATACATACTTCGGGCATGTTTGCATCAATTGTTGACATTTTTGCCTATCTCTCCTCCTGAAAAGCGTAGGTGCATGATTCATGGATGTTGAATACGACTAAGCAGCTCGAGAGTAGGTATTTCTTGTGCGAAAGTATCTAAGGAGATTTCGCCTTATTTTGTAAGCTACCCCATGCATGATTGCATTCAGTGGCAACTCACAATGTTTTGAGAACTTATTTTTATCTGTTCTGACTAACCAAGTGTTCTGAGAAAACTTGGCGAGCACCGGACGTTGAAGAGCGGCATTTCACGACCTGCTGTGTATTTCCTGCCTGGCGTGCACGCCCCGCTGTGTTTCCGTCATTTTGGCCCGCTCCACGGCTCTAGTGGCGTGTCTCCAGTTTCCGGTTTGGAGGAGTGTCTCCTCATTCATGGCACTCGCCATGGCCAACAACGACGCCTTGGCTTATCATCTCTACATCGTTTAACGTTTGCGTTAGTAGATTACCCACATACGTACCTACTTTTGAATAGCCTGATTGCGAGCGGCGTCTTGTTACAAGCGCATCAAGCGCTTTTACGCCAATTGTGTCATAAGACGAAAAGTGCATTTATGCATGAGTAAATAAATTCTCTCTCTCTCTCTCTCTCTCTCTCTCTCTCTCTCTCTCTCTCTCTCTCTCTCTCTCTCTCTCTCATCTCCGTGCAGTGGTGTATCCGACACATCTGACAGGCCTACCCCATCACACCGTCTTTCCGGTTTCACAACAACGTCGTGTAAATGTGTAATGACTCTCATGGTATACATGCTCAGCTCAACCCTGTCTACGTCCACATTCTGGGGGCAAAACCGCGGAGGTGCAATTCTCCCAGGCTTTCTCACATGTTTCTCAGACAACGACATCGGACGAGAACTTCACACCGTTCTCGTAATGCAATCACATTCGTTCCATTAGTTACGCGCAATACGATGCTCAAGTTCCCATATGTCATCGCCAATAGACTGGTGCTACAATTCCTTTGGTATGCTATTTGGGAGACCATATGGTTTCCTTGATGCTTTGCATAACCAATCGTAACTACAGGTGGGAAGAGAATGCTAGATGGCTTTTTCTAAATATTTCATATAAATGTTTTCAAAATATTTTTAATGTTTTCATATCCGATCGCTTGTCTTTTTTGTTTGTTGGTTGACGCAACTCAGCCCATTAATTATGTGTTATCAAAATTTGTACCATAAATTCTCCGTTTAGTTGTTCGCCGCTTGTGTAATGGAACCCCAGGCTATGAAAATTTTAATACTTTTCTCTATATGGCTATGAGAAATTAAAGGTTTCTAGCGGCAGTTTCTGGATTCATTAAACGTCTGTAGCATTGATGGAAAGATTAGCCTGCGCCCCGTAGTGGACAGGGGGGGGGACGCTTCGCCTCCCCCCTGTTCTTTTCCGTGGATATCTCCTAAACGGCTGCAGATATCGCCACCAAACTTTCAGGACCCCTCGGGGCATCAATTTTACACAGCGTGACCAATTTTTTTCCAAAGGCTATGATAGGTTGGCCACAAATGACGTCAGAATGACGTCATGTTCTGCCATTTTCGACCAAAAAAAAAAGGGTTCGCGAGAAGCGCTGTCAGGCCTACTGCTTTGAAGATTATCAGAGAAATTATCAAACATAAAAGGTGTAAAATTGAAAGGACTACAAAACTGCCATCTCCGATTTTTGAAAGTTTTTGATTTTGACCCCCAAAAACCAAAAAAAAGTAATTTTTGGGATATATAAGCCAAAAAATCCAAAAAGTTTTTTGAAATTCGGAAAAACCGGAATATATATGATGGTACTTATCGTCTTCTATCTACATCCCGCTACGGGTGGTAGGGTCCGCCGATAGCCCTACGGGGCGCGGGTTAATTAAATTGTTTGACTGAAAGGCACGGACATGAGGATGTGCAGCTGCTTTATCTGTAGCGACTCCCTGTCCCTCCGCTTCAAGGCAGATCCGGATTTTAAATTTAGCTGTATCATATCGTTCGTTGCAGTATAATTAGGAACCGCCTGTGAACTGGCCTCTATTGAAGTTCATACTGGCCTCTGCTGAAGTTCATAGACGGTGGTAGAGTTACTCGTATGTGGCATGTTGCGTGGTATATTACGCCGCGGGCAAGGTCCTGCTAAATGTGCCAGGTTTGCAGCGGCGCCGTATTGCATCACCCACGATCAGATGCCGAGTGTGCGAGCTGTAAATGGCGACTATGATCTGGGCCGGCGGGACTTTCACTCGGCAGCTCCAGTGGCGATGCAGACGCCGCTGCCGACATTGGAGCATTGTTTCCGCTATCTCTTGAGTAACATTCCAATCAACAGGTATGATGATCATATAGACCCTCATCTTTTCTGGTGTTTCACTTGTCACTTAGTCTCAAAATACCTGCATGTATGCATGTAATTACACAGGACTCCCTTTCTTTATTGTCAATTCGTTGCATCCCGGATAGACACGTGTATGTTTGAAGTGAGCAGACTCAGTACCTGTTGGTCCTGCCGTAGACAGTACTGATGACGGAGGCCCACCGCTGCAGTCGGGGCTGGTGGCGCTCGTGCAGCGTTGCAACAGTCTCGGACCACCATGGGCGTGGCGCCGGTGAAGGGGTGATCGGGGGGGGGGGGGGGGGCTGCAGCGCGGCCGGTCACACTCCCTGGAACGGCCGCCGTCGGGACAGAAGGAAAATGGACGTCGCCGTCGCCGCTGGCCTGGACTGGACTCGAGTTTGGAACTGGGGACGTGTGTCTCACTCGCCGAGCTCGGCCCAGTACTGAGAAGGAGACGCACGTCGCTTCTGTCGCTCAACTGGACTTGGTTTGAGTTTGGAACATTGGACGTGTCTCGCTCGCTCCGCTCGATTTCATGCTTCTCTAGAGGAGCAGGGACACACGCGAAGCATTACATAGAGGCAGAGGCCATCTGATGTTACCTCGGAGCATTCATTGCGGACGATGTTATCAGTTCGCTGCACGGATGTGTGTTCGTAGAGTGTTGTGATAGAGGAAAACTGTACATTGCAAACCAGACGGTTGCTTAATTGAAATGTGCAGTAGATCCACTTTCACGCTGTTGCGTGCTGTATTTCAGCCACTTTACGTCAATCCTGTCAATTTGTATGTGCTGAGATCTCCATCCTATCCTTCTGTTTGCTTACTGCTTCTTATTGCCTAAAATTGAGAGTGGTGCGGAATGCAAGTCGAGTGCTGACACATTTTATACCACCACATCCTCCAGATAAGTCGCAGACACCAGAGTTATGGATCGCGTCGATCCCAGCCCAGATAATCACTATTCACTGGTTTCACGTTTTGTAATTTGTCAACAGTATCCGCAGCACTGCATGTATCGAAACTAGAATGAGTTGCATAATGCATTACATATCTCCCCCTATAACAGTGCATTAAGCTCAGGGACCTTGTTTGGAAGGCCAAGATCACGTCTGATCAGCTATATCAATATTAGAAGCCACTTTGCCTATTAGGTATGACCCAGCTCCAGTCATATAATGATGCATTTGCGAGGCGGACCGCCACTTTGAGCCATAAACATTTCGCCCAAGGATTTCGCTTTGATCATGGGCGGCGGAACGAGGGGGGCACCGGGGCACCGTGCCCCCTTTTGATTTTGGCATTTTAACATTAGCCCTTAGGACGTTGCATGGTAAGAATGGGACCAAAAGTCGGCAGATTGAAGGTGTTCCGCCGCCACTGCACTTGATAAAAATGCTAGGACTCCGAACTGAGATTTTGTTCCGTAACAGGTAACGCGCTGTAAGGTATATACGTATAATTTGCAAAGGACATTGAATAATGGTGCACTCTGGGTGCAAGGAACTAGATCGAACCAGTACGAGCCAGCATTGTAGCTGATAGAACTGGCCGGGCACCAGTCATGCTCGGGTTTTCCTGATAGCAGCCCGACTAGACCCGAAAATGGCCTTGTCCATGGTTAAAAGCAAAATGGCACGCAACGAAAAAAAACAAACAATATACGGAGACGAGGTATGCTGAAGATTGACAACCCAGTAGGTAAATAGGCAACGTGATATTTAGATGTATTGACAGATTAAGGGTATATAGTACTGGCGAAAAATTTCATCCAAAATCCGAACGCCATAAATTAATTTTTATATTCCATTATTTAAGTTCAGAAGTCGTTTTCAAAGAACAATATTTTTGCCCTGCGTTGCTGTAGCGCATCCATCATCGACCTCAGGTTTTCCATTCAGTTGCTCCTCCGTCATCTCCCTGCTCCTCCTCCAGAGGTCTATTCCTCTCACGGGACGCCAACAGCGGTGCCGGTGACCACGCTCTGGCGTCACGGGCCGCCGACCGGCCTCCGTCCTCGCGGTGACCGTGTCGCACCACTCGGCGGTGACACAACCTTCACGCATCGCGGCCGCCTGGGTATGACGCCGAGTCTATGCTGATTGCTGCCGAGTGCAGGAGCGCGGCTCGATAGTCACAATAGCTGGCTGTGTAGGACGCTGAGTCCCTTGACTGCTGTACTGTGCACATGGCCGCGGTAGGACCGTCATCGCGGCCGGCTGTGTTTGGTGCTGGGTTTATGCTTTATACCCGGACTGCTGTCCATTGCAGGGTTGCGGCTCTGCGGTCACTGCGGACGGTTAGAAGGCATGTTAGTTTGGTGATCCTGTTGGCCAGATGAAACGTTGCTGCGCTAAGAGGCAGATGATTTTACCCACTCAACCCAGCCTATACTAAATGGCCAAACCGTGGACATTGATTTCGTAGGCATAGCATGTTAACCCTCGCCCCGTTGGCGTGGGGGCCAATTTGCCCCCCCCCCTGTGGTTTTTCCTGAATAGCAAGAAAACGGTGGCGCGCAGCGCCGCCAAATTCTCAGTACCTTCCCGGGCATCAATTTTACACCTTCACACCAAATTTCAAGTCTTAGGTCACCTTAGGTCAGGAGTTATTGAGGTCAAACTGAGGTCATGTTCGAGCAAAAATGAGCAAAAAACATGCAATCTTGAAACGCTCACCAAATCTACAGCTACTAAGCAATTTCAAAGTTCTTTATATGGTCTAGTAGACAAAAAGCGGTGCTACAAAACTGATATCTCGGATTTTCAAAGTTTTGGGTTTTTGACAAAAAAAAAATCAAAAAATTGATTTTTTTAGAAAAACTAAAAAAAAAAATCCGAATTTCGAAAAACGGAATATATGTGATAGTCCCTGCGCTCTTCTATATACATACCAAAATTCAGATCGATATCTCGTTTTTTTGGCCAAGTTATAGCGAAAAAACTGTTCAAAAAATGATGACATCAAATTTTTGAACTCAGTTTTTAGCGATTCTAGACCACGTAGGGCAAAACAAAGACCACCATTGAACTCCCCGTGACAAGCTGCATCGAATCAATACCCATTTTATGCAAAAATATCAACGTTGAAATTTGATCTAATTTGACCTGACCTTGGCCTGACCTTGACCTGACCTTGACCAAAACATGACCTAAGCTGGCACCAAAGGCTGCCTGACCCACATAATTGCATTTGTCATGTAAAATGGACCATAAAACATGTATTACACGACGCTTTCATATTGTGACCCCCCAGTGACCTGACCTCTATGACCTGACCTGGTACCAGTGACCTCAGATAGCAAGATATGTGTTTGAAGAACATTTCCCCATCGATGATTTTCAATGAAATGCATTTTACTCGATTTTACAACGCATTTCTTGAAATTCCTGTAAACGGTGAAAATTCGACCTTTGACCTGACCTGTGACGTCATCGGTTTGACCTAAGTCAATAAAATTGGGTCACAAGGTAGATCCCTGATAGGTCTATCCAACACCTTTGCCGCTTGTCGCTAGGTTGCGTGGTTCTCGAGATCTTAGGGGGGGGGGCAATTTGCCCCCCTCCCCCAACAGGGCGCGTTGCTCGGCAGAGCCTAACGGGGCGCGGGTTAAATGACTTGTTTTTGGATAACTCGATACCCATAGTGTTTTTTTCTTGCTGTTTGACGTCCACTTTTTTAGAGAGCTATTCGTTTGCCTTGATAAAAATGAGGACGTAGAATTATCAAAAGCAATGGTTCCAAAAGTTCGTGCAATCACGTGTTGCATCCTGCCTCCATATCTGCTACACAGCTTCTTTGTGTTCACTACAGTGCAGCATGACACAAAGTTTACACCATTTTACATAACCTTTGATTATTTTTAATAGCATCTACGGCTATTATGTTGTTTTGTGTCACATAATTTGTTTGCTATTACCATTGTCATTGACACTACGGTAGGTCAAATCGGGCACTTGTCAACGCCATCGAGACATATAATCAGCCAGAATGATTGTTCTTCATTTAGTTGCCTCGTCTGCATTTATATCTAATGCATGCTACGTGGCGCGACAAGACCTGTCGGATGATGTCATCTAATCTCAATCGCAGGCTCGTTTGCTCTGTCTTTGATGGGACAGAACAGCCCTCCCGCGGTTCAACCCTCCTCCCGCACATGCACAGGACTGGTTCGCCGTGACAGCTGGGTCGTTACCGCTAAAATAGAGCCTGTCTCTGACAAAGAACAGCCGTCCGAAGGACACCGCCATCCGCCGCTCCCGGTCAATTCGTGACGACGTGGCGACATGACGCGTCGGTCACAGGCGGCGTCACGGCAGTCCGACAGGCTCTAGTGGGCCACCTTAGGCACACACGGACACACACCTACAAATTGCCAGAAACAAAGCTACATACACACAAATGTTTATACAGATCTAACACCTTCGCACACGTGCGCGCCAAAGCACACAAGTGCGGAGAGATTTACCGTAGGTGTATGTGTTGGTGTGACCAAGGGGCATACAAGTTTATCGTGCGCATACGAGGGACAGGAATTGTGCACCGTGACGACCCTAGCAACGCATGCGTGACAATGACATACCCAGGTCACGCATAATCTCTGATTAATTATTACGACGGAGTCGTTGCTGTACATTTGCAAGGGATTGCAAATACGGTCAGTAGGTTACAATGCGAACAATAAGCTATTCTGTAGGAGAATGCAGCGACACCGACTGAAAAATGAATTAACGAAACTGTATTTGCAAATAACGCAACTGCTGATAATGAAATTTACTTGCTAAGAGAAGCTGTTAGCTAATTAGCTAGCTGTGTTGTGTTAGCTGTGTTAAATTACGTGTTGAGTTCTGTGTTCACTGTAGCGCAGGTGATACGAGCACGTTCTGTCGGATGACGCTGCGTTTCCCGCCCGTCTATAAGCCCTCCACGCTGCAGGTCTGTGAGTCTGCAGGGGTCACCCGTGGTGCTGGTGACGCTGCGCCCCTGGCGTCGGATGTGAGCGATGAGGGTCAGGGGCCACGGATAGATGGCTGCTCCAGTTCTCACCCCTGGATGGCTCTATTGCATGATATCACTCAATGCCCTACCGCAGGTGTCATAATCCCGCTATGGAGAGGTCGTTTATCGTCACTTCTTCGTTCCACTGCATCTTAAACGGATGTGTTGAATCTGAATAATAAGTTATTCAACGCCAGTTTATCAAGGTTATTATTATTATTATTATTATTATGTCAAACATCCACCAACCACAGAACAGTGGGCATTACGGTGGCATAGCACAAACAGACGCACACATGCATACAATTTCACACATATTCATATATGAACACTTAAAGGGACCCTCCCACCTTCAAAAAAGTTAATGAATTGGCATGAAAGTGATGTCGCTCGGTTCAGAAAGAGCAAAAACGAATATCTACCAAATTTCATCGAAAAATATTCACCGGTTTTCAAGATATTAGACTTTTATTTTTGTTTACTTTTTGGGATTCCCGCTGTTCCTAGCGACTTTATTTGAAAGTGCGGCATTTGTTGCGCGCAAAGCAGCGTATACCACCACGTGCTACAAAACGTTTTAGTCAAACATTTAACGGACGTTCGAAAGCTTGATGACGTCATCAGATTCCCGTAATGGTTAAGAGATAGGGACCACGCTGGTCCCACCCTGCAAGTAAAGGGAAGAAATTTCTTGAACACCATAAAGCTGCGGGGGTTGCGACCAGGATAAATGGTGGTTTCTGAGCCTGGCCGCAAACTTGGCTATCTCAACTCAAAACTAATGTTAAGGTGGGAGGGTCCCTTTAATCGACTAACACAATATTCGGCGCAGTGTGAAGCAATCCATACGCGAAGATATAAATAACCATGTGTCCCATGTATGACAATTAAACTGTGTGCTCCTTTGTTTGAAGATATTTAATCAATTCCTTTTTAGATGCACTTCTTATCTGTGTCGGCAAACTGTTCCACAATTTTGAACCCTGGTATGATAAGGAGCGTTTTAAGAAGTCAGTTTTAGGAGCAATAAGATCAAGGTTACAAGCCTGTCTCGTATTACGTTCCGATTTCCTGGTCGTAAAGAGGGATGAAAGTAACGGCGACATGGTTTCTGGATAGAGTAGGCACTGGCGAACAACGGTGAGGACAGCAATGTTGCATTCCAACTCGAGGTCACCGCGCCATGCAATATTTTGATGTTTGATGTTCTGTTATAAATGGCTTAAACAAATTGTCCTGATATTTCAACTGACATTCGAAAAGCCTCAGTTATTATATCTCAGTTTTAAAGAACTGAGGAATAAGCCGTTTATAGAACTACTTCAATCCCACCTATTAAACACTGGATGGGTTTTCGTATCATTTAGCGTTGTGTTTCGTTGGTGTGAAATAGCGCGTATCTTCATTTGACACATCGTGGACGTGTTTCACAGCATCGCAGAACGTTTATGAACAAGTGAGCTGCTACTCTATGGGTGAAAAATATCCTCGTGATAAGCATAATAGCTCTGTGCAGCGCTCGTCATTTCGTGGGTGCAGCGTTAGGCGGCACGGGCGGACATCGATAGCAGCGCCTCTATCGGTCACTAGGGAAAGCTGGGCTGTAGGCGACGAAATGCCGGCTGAGTTGTCACACGTTGAATAGGTTTATAGACTTCAGTCTTGTGAAAAAGTTGAACTTTTGCCTTCAATATTTCTACAGGCAATTTTAGAAGTGTCTTCACATAGATTACAAAACCGTTTAGATTATTGTATTCAATTCAAGCAATTCCCTATTGTTCTTGACGATGATGCGGGAACTATTTCTAATTAGGGGAGAGCGGGGAGAGTTGTATCATGTCCAAGTTGTATCAGGGCGAATTGTGCCAAACTTATCCAATAGATAGCGCTCGTGACACGACCAGCCGACGAGGTTTTCCGGGCGCCATCTCTCCCTGTTCTGTCGTGTGGCTGGGTGGACGCGTCTCGAGGTGAGAGCCGATTTTATGTTTTTTTAATGTCATTCTAAAAAAATGAGTTGCAAGAAAATGTGTGTTTTGGGTATTTAGATGTGCACGAATTTGAAAGGTCTCCGTAGCGGTGGTGAGGGTAGGTTCTAAGGCTGCCTGAGTGAAAATGGATTTCTCCAGCTGTCCGCTGTTTTTTAGCACGAGGATGTTTTTTCCCAGATGGCGGCGAGGTAAATGTTGTATCAGAGCCGGGTGGGGTATGTTGTAACATGTATGTTTGTATGGGTATGTTGCTTTTGATCGCGGAAGCTAAGCCCTGTCTCGCGTTTGTAGGTAGCTAGTCAATACTCGTTCCATTTCGGCACAATGTGTTGACTTCTTTGCTCTTAACGGGCCACTTTTGCATCTATAGTCTGTTGATGTTTCGTTCGTTTCGATGTTTCGTTCGGATGGCATTGACCTAAGTTTGGTCTAATAAAAGTGAAGCCTTTGAGCATATGCATTGTATTAACCCCATTTAATGTTGTTGTTATGTTCAAAACCAGTAGCAAGCACACTCCCTGAAACGTGAAATACCTAGTGATACAAATTACCCCACCATGTGATACAACTCACCCAAGCCATGGGGCAAGTTGTATCAAAAACATTGTTCTATTCGGCAGACCGTAGAAGAAAAACTGGTAAAGGTAGCGGAAAAGTTACTTTGCACAAAAAAGCAAAAGAATCAAGGAAGGAGATAGTATGGAAATAATGACTTTATCACGGATAGTTACGAGGTTATGGGTCTCGGAGTAAAAACTGATACAACCCACCCCACTCTCCCCTAGTGTTTCTAGCATAGTAGGTAAAAGGACATATTGTGCAAACAATGAAAAAAGCATAGATGGAAGATTTTAAATGCAATTTTCTCTAACAATTAATGGTAAATTATCTACACATCAAGGAAAAGGTGCACACTAACTGATAATTTAAAGTTCTTGGGGCCAGTTGTTTTCTTCTTTTCTTACGTCGCCCCAATGGCCGCGAATACACTTGTGATAACGCCTATCGGCATGACCTTATGCTGATGGGCGTGACTGGCAAGGTTCTCCCATACCCCTGCCGGAAATGTTCTGGTTGTCGCAGCAATCTGCAGCACTGGCTATAATTTTCTAATTACCGGTCTTGTCTTTGAATGGCTTTCATTTGACAGAGAGTTGCACTGGTTTGACCACGCATTGTCTGAAGAGAACAGCTCGGTTGATCAGTGGCGATAACTCCGCTGGGTCTGGTTGGCTCTGACCTTTCTCTTCCCGGTCGCTCCACGGGTCCTCGGCAAGTTTCATTTTCACTATTAGACAATACTGCGAGGACTAACTCGACTGTGATCTGATTACGATAGAATCTGATTCTGATACTATCCAACCACGATCTGATCCTCTGCTGACCGCTCCCACTACCAGAGGCCGTTGTCGCAACGTGCTCGGAACTGGAAAAAAAATGTAGGTCCGCTTGACTTTGCACGTCAGAAAGTTGAAGACTCAATAGATGGGACCGGCCGTTGTGGATATCCTCAAGTCAGTGTTACGACATGATTGACATGGTTTCTGTGACTGGTTGGTTTTCTGGACATGGTTTCTGTGAAAGGTTTGTTGTAAGCCATATTAACTATACCGAAGGTACGTACCAACACAGCCCCGTATTCAACAGCCCCGTATTGTGCAACGATCCGCCCCTAACTGGCTGTGGGGCTAGCCATCACAGTTGCATGCATAAGTTATGTTTTCCGTTTTCCGATATTACTCCTTGTCTATATTTCTGAGTATATGTAAATGTATGCGTATGTACAGAGATTGTATCACTAAGGAGTGGCCGCCGGACTAGGGGCGGGGCGCGGGACTCGAACAGGACTCGGGACGAGAGCAGGTATTCCGTGCTCCGGTCCACCCTGGTTTTGCCTAGTTGTAACACGGAAGTGCGACTGCACTCTCATTCTTTACGAGCACGACTAATGGCGTTTGGTATCCGCGAGTGTTTTAGACGCCAAGAACACTCGCGCTGCTTTGACCCTGAACGGTGAAATCGACATTTACCGCTGGTGCCGTGGCTGCAAGTGAAGCGAAAAGTCTTACAAGTGAAGAGTAACGATTGGATTTGAGTTTCCAGGTTTCTTTGCTTTTTATATTTCCCCTTGTGCGCTATGCTCAAGCGCATTATTGTAACAAAATGCTTATCATTAAGCAAAATTATTACTTTCCATCATTTTCACGCTGTGATAATTATCATTCCTACAATGCTTAACTAGTTCCTGCGATCCGGCTAAGGACGTTATGCAGAAAAATGTACTTATGTAAGTGAATTTCAGATACGCTTTACCTTATCCTTGAAAGTGTTAGCTATTAACTGACCTTAGCGTCGTAATGATCGTGGGCATCTTAACTCCACCAATATGTCATCGTCTACGATTGCCTGCACTCTACAGTCGACACGCATTTCGTTCGCAAAATGGAATGTGAAAAATGACATCAACGACATGAACTGATCTATGGAGGAAACTCTGACATCTGCTTCCGTAATAAATGCGCATGGATCAGTTTCTTCCAGCCTGCGGGTGACACTGCAGGCTGCTTTTCCCACGCCGATAGCCAGCTCATGACCTCAGTGCACGCAGCTGAAAATGATAACGTTTCAACGCCTTCAACGCTGCTCTAACTGCGAGTCTGTGACAAAGATACATGGCAGTGACAATGATGTTGCGTTATTGCCGCACCGTTTGTCTTTCCACGCCAATGTGTGGTGCTGCTAGTGGCACTTTGCGTCACGTTTTCGCCCGATGAAGAAAACGAAGCGTTGCTCAAACTACATATTTGAAATGTCCAGCGGACATGAGACATCATTTATCACAAATTTGACTGAACTTGCGATGTAAAATCAAAAGCGAAGTTACTTCGGTACATAGCTGCCAATATCTGACAATTTCATCAGAATTCTGCGAGACGTGACTGAAGTAGGTGCACATCTGTTACTCCTGCATAACCTGGATGCCGTTCAGAGTCGGCCGGCACCGTCACGAGGTGATGAGGGGTGTCACGCCGTCACACCACCATCCATTGGCCGGCGCGGCGCGGCGTCACGGCCACGTCATACCACACCAGCCATCAGGCAATGTGACGTCACTCCTACATGTTCGTGACAGGAGCTATAGCGCCCATATTAATGCGCGTCATGTTGTTGATTGCTTTTTAACCCTTCTTGTTTTACAACGATAGATGTTCGTTGTGGGGGTTGATGAATACTGAGGTTATTTATAACATCACCCCTCCCAGCTCCCCGTTTCCGTTCCTATTCTCCGTCGGGGCTGTTACCACCCTTACAAAGCAGTAATGGCGAGTTCCCAATGTCATTCGGCTCAGCTCCGCCTTCTGTTGTGACGCCGTATCCTACAGCAGCCTTCGCCTCCGGCCGGTGCCCGGGGCCTTAGGCCGGCTCAGCGACCCTGCCGCCGACCCCGCGGCGTGGCGGCCACGGCGAGACGCCGCCGGCGCTGTCAGACCCCCCTGTACAGCCCCCCCTCTTCCCCCCGGAAGCGTCAGCTGAGGCGGCGTGAGTGGTCCGTTTTTGTGGCCCGCAGCGAGGGCGGCGCGGCAGGGGTCTCCAGATACTTCAGACTCTGTCCGGCGGCGGTTCTCGGTTCTCCCCTCGCACGTGTTCCGTGTGTAGCCTGCAGGTGGTGGCAACTATTTGTCCACAGAGTTGCTGCTGCGCTGACCGGCGGCGGCGGCCCTGGTGCTGGCCGGTGCCCGGGCAGGAACTGGGAGATAGTTGAGGGGCGGCCCCTCCCTCGGACCCCGCGGCGACCGCGGCGCTCCCACCGGCCCCAGGGTGGCGGGCCGAGATGTGGGTCATGTCGGCTGCACTGCAGGAGCGCAGCGCCACTTTCGAAATGTCGTCCGATATAACGAACAGACTGTTTCGCAGAGGCCGGCCGTAGCGTGCCTGCACTCTGCGCACTGCGTCCCTCACTCGGTGCACCCGTGAGCACATTTCGGCGTCAGAGCTGACCTGGACCGGACAATTGACGCTCCCGTCCCGTCGCCGCTCACCGCCGCAACCCGCCGCCGACTCTAACGCCAACAGATGGGACGGGCTCCCGAATACTGTATAATGAATTCCCGCACAGCGTTCAGCGACGTTTGTGACGGGTATGCCCATTAATCAGCCATTAATGATATGTTAAACCAGACGCCGTACCCTGAGCTCCCTGCCTCGCGGAGACCGGGGAGACCGGCCGCGCTCGGCCTGTTTCTGCCTGTTTCTTTGGCGGCGATTCACCTCACGCTGAGCCGCTCAAGAAGTTACCCAAGCCCGTCTGGGTGATCACGTTTTCACCCGGTGGGCGCTCACGGTGACTGTGACGCTCTCGTTGTGAACAAAACGGCGTCGTGAGTCGGTCGTGTGGGTGCGTCGCCCAGCGCCGGCCGCCGACGGAGCGGCGAAAGGTGCCTGGCGAAATGAAAGGCGGCTCACGACGACAGTGACATTTGGTAATGATGACCGGCTGCGCACAGTGCAGGCACACCATGAATCGAAATTGGTGCGGGAATGCCTGGTGTGCGCATCACTTCGACAAAAAACAAGTAACGATTGTTAGTGGCTACCACTATGGTAAGCAGTAAGCACGCATGCTGAGAATGCGTCACGGCGACGATCGTAGACATATTCCAATCATGAGATGGAGCGAATATGATCGATGGCGAAAGGTTCGTAAAACTGAGACGACTTATTGCGTGTAGTGAACGATCGTGACACGAATTATGCTGTTTATTACTCGGTTGCACCCTTCGTGAGTACTTTCAGGCCTGTCGTAAGTACATCATTATGATGATATATCGTGCAAATTAGTCACATTTCTCCGTTTCATTCACTGTGCCAGGACCGTCTCAGAAGAAGTAAAATTTGCGAAGCTTATGCCGACGATCAAATACTTGGGGAGGTTTCTGAATAAGGCGCGTTTTACCGATGATCTCTAAAACGTGCACCTGAATTCATGCATCGTTATCGAGGATTACATAAATGCGCTGCGGGAACTGAGAAACATGTTTTAATTCGGAAGTTATGTCGTAATGTTATAAAAAATATGTACTTTTTAGTTCAGGAAGCATAGATAGGAAAGCTTCTTCCGATTGTTTGAGGTACAAACCCTGTTCATAAGCTACAGTCTACACCACTTCCATGAACTGCACATGTCCCCATGAATTCTGCACGGGTCTGCCCCCTCCCTGCATGGTCAGCGGGTCGGTCGGCTGGCCGGCACCGGCTGCTGAGGTGGGCCTGGGGCATCGGCTCTGGGCCGGCCACCGCTCACCTTTCACGCACTGCACCGATTGCACGTGCACATGCACGTGGGCATCTCGGGGGTGAATGTGGACCGGCCGTGTGTCTGGCGGCTTTTTACGCCCGATGTCTGGCTAGGCGGTCGGTCGCAGCGACGGTCGAACGCTGTCGTTCATCCATCCAGCCCGCCTCAGACAGCCAGCCTAAAGACACTATCCCACTGCTGGGACGGACAGAATGACCTGGGTTCTGACAGTGGATCGCCGTTGGCAGATCACCGCCAGAGAGCTGTGTTTGTTAATGCCAGTGATTTTCCCCGGCCGTCGGTCGCCCGTCAGCGGTCAACTCTGAATTGATCTGCCGCAGGGGTCAGGTGTCACCAGGCCATGGGAGAACAGCGGCAAACAATGCAGCCACGGTCGGAGATCACGGCTAGCTTGAATGTTAGTCACTGTTAAAAGGTGCCTTTGTATGGCCCATCATGTCTCCATGGCACGTTTGCGAAATTACATGTCCTTCGATAATGGACGGGTGTTTCATTGAGGGCCGCAGATATTGCTACGTCATGGGGTAGGGATTTTAAAAATGTTTTGATTAAAGCACGTTGCATGCGACTGTGAAGGTCAATTAAAAAAGGTACTCTTAATTTTATGTAAGTAGGTATGTTTATATATAGTCATGACAAACAGTCAAATTTACGAACGGCTATATAAGCATGGTGTCGAGTCGCAAATATACAGGACGGGTGAGACAGATGTGACACCGAACAGAAAAAAAAAACAAGGGGACCCATTCCTTCGAAACACTTCGTGCTCTTGTCGCACAGGAGAATGATTTTGGTGATGTTTAGCTTTTAGCTACCTATAATGAATGTCCAAAATACTTCATAAGCTTATAAGCCACAACTGCGCTCACGTCTAACCTTTCTGGAGTTTGTTCTTAAATTTAAAAAATTGCCATGATCATGTTGTTGCTATTCTCAGCAACATCAAAAAGGCAAGTCAGGCTGAGAAGAAACAATACAGAAACAAACGGTTCGCTTGCAAATAATGCACAGTCATCATTTAAGCAGGGCCATACCTCTGCGAGATGCCAATGAACAAAAGCGACCGAGATGTCCTCCAAAATGTCGTGCAAATGCGGCTTGATTTACTGTTACTATCACATTTGATAGCACTTATCTGCTTATTCCTTTTGGCTTTTCTTGCTTTACGAATTAACCGCTCGTACAGAATCGGCGTGTGCCGTATGCCGTATAGGCAGCATGTACAGAATGGAAGATATGCTCATGCCCAGTGCGACGAGCTCTGTTGGATAACATTTTGATTTAAGTCAAATAAATCTTAATTAACACGGCGTCTCGAAATATGTACAGGAGATTTCTTTACATATCAACAAAAAGCCTTCGGCTTTGTCCAGCTTTGGGAACACGTTATAGGCACCAGCAAACGTGCGTGCTGCAGATCACAGGCGCAGCGGATGTATAAATGTGTTGTGTGCAACATATGATCAATGATTAATCAACCTGATGAGCGGAAAATAGCTTGACTTAGTGATGTGGCAGGTATGGCAGATAAATATGCATAGCAGGCGTTATAAATCCAACTTGTTTGGCGACAGTGGGCTATGCTGATTGCTATTGGAGCCTGTGTTTACGGCTTCCACCCCGTTAGTTTTGATGTCTCAGCGGGTGCCAGGAGTTCAATTTGACCCCCAGGATTGAAAACACAAGGACGCTGGCTCTATCCTGTGGTAAACAGTCGAGTAGTTCCGTCTCGTGGGCGTCAGGCTATTGGAGCCTGCTGTTTGTGGTGGTGTTTGCCGTGAGGCGCGCAGTAATGGATTGTTAGGCCGCCCATGTGGTCGAAAGATGACGGACAGCAGCCGGCGATATCGACTTGTTGATGACGGAGATTCTGGAGCGATGGTAGACTCCGCGACAGAGTCACTCAAATTCAGTTATTCAGTCTAAGCTATAGCCAAGGGACTCATCATACAAGAATAAACAAATACTGCGTTTTGATAAGAAAAAACATGAGTTATTGTCAATATCCCAATAAACAATATTTTCAATTTACAATACGTCGATGTTCTCGATTTCCTCTCTTTAGGTTTCTGCCGGCATCGACGGTCCCCCTCTGCTCGACCGTTGGTCATACCTATATGAAGCCTTAGCCAGCCGCTGACACCGTGCACAGTGTGGTGTGCACCATCATAGTGGCAGGGGTGCGGGACACACACATGGAAAGACGAACCAGCGGCCACGGAAAGTGAAATATCACTTCACGGTAGCTCCCGTCCCCCAGCGTGCTCCGACGCTTATCGATACTGCATGCTTGACGACAGAACATGATGCGGATTGTGGATAAAATGGCGCACGTATGTTTCTGTATCGAGCAATCGTAACATGATAACGAATGATAAGGTGGTTGGATTCTAATACCGTTACCGTTTGATCTTGTTCATGGTTATTTTGGTACCTAACGGACAAGGTATCGCCTTGAATGCATAGATATCACGTTGAATGTCGAACCGAGGGCTTGTGTAAACATTTGATGTCAAACTGACTCATTGCCGACATGTTTAGTGTCAAGTGTGGTTACGTCAGCCGTGAGGCCGGTGAGTAATTGATTCGTGTGTTTTTGTGTCGAGCTGAGAGCACGACCGGTGCCGCCCCGACGTGACTGTGACCTCAACTCAGAGAGCTGTCCTGAGAGGAGTGTGATGTCGAGTGAGCCCTCTGGTTAGAATTGGACGACTGCAGAGTTTTAGCTAAAACAATACTAGTATTACTAGTATTGATCCATCACAAGCAAACGAGATTCAGTTCCCTGACTTTGTTTGACCTATATGATAGGTATGAGCTTTATTATTACGATGTTCTGTTACACCGTTGTTTGTATTTTAGGTACTTAGGTAACTCATGCTGTGATGCACTTAAGAGTGAAAAAGTGAAGCTATACCTATGCAGTGCACCTATACTATATTCCACTTCCCATGTTTATTCTGCCTCGTGGCATTTTTCGCACTTAAGGATCAGCAGCAGTTGACATTCGTCCTTAGCACTGCCGAAATATTTTCTGTCATTTTCGCGTGTTTTTTTTTTTAACTGTGTCAGTTCTGCATTGCCGAGCGGTCAGCTCCGCCATTTGGCCCCTGCACCAGTCCCCCATGGGTCCGCCCGCTGTCCATGGGAGGCCGCGCCGGGCCGGACCCTCCGACCGCCGCGGTCGCCGGCGGCACTCGACTCGGAATGTAGGACACCGTGCCCGCCGATACCGTGACCTTGCTCCCGTATGGAAATGGCGTGCGAACCGCGCATAGCTCCGCCGCCGCCGCCCCACGAGGGTGCTCCGAGGCGCTGGAAGGCTGAATGGGCTGCAGTGCAGCGCCACGGGGGAACGGCAGACGCGGATAGAGAGGGGTGGGGTGGCGTATCCCGTATACCGTGCACGTTCCGTCTGAAAGGATGTTTGATAGCATCTTCTGTGCCAAGAAAATGAGCACGTCATGAAAATTATCCGATGTTTTTATTAAGGTGCAAAGTTTGCGCACTATCAACCATTTGGCTTGTTCGATAGTCATTTGATCTTCAGAGTAAAAACTCAACAGTAATGCACGTTTTTAGATGGTATGTGATCCAATTATGACCAAATTTCACGGTCCAATTGCACTCTGATCATGTAGGCAGTCTTAGTCGGCACTAAGACAATAAATGTTGCGCTGTGATTTTTTTACGACCGCGGTTGAGCCCACGACGAGCACAAAATAGCAGGTGTTTGCATTACAATTGTCCACCCCAGGACTGCGGAGTCGGAGTCGGAGTCGGAGTCGGAGTCGGTCGGAGTCGACAGTTGTGACCGGAGTCGGAGTCGGAGTCGGAGTCGATTTTAGAAACCCGAGCCGGAGTCGGAGTCGGAGTCACAGAAAATCTGTCGACTCCGCAGCCCTGCTAGGTCTGCGGAGTCGGAGTCGGGAGTTGGAGTCGGTCGGAGTCGACGATTCTGCCCGGAGTCGGAGTCGGAGTCGGAGTGGTTTTTGAAAGCCGGAGTCGGATTCGGAGTCGGAGTCGCCGAAAATCCATCGACTCCGCAGCCCTGGTCCACCCTATATGAAATTTCGTCCCTTGCGCTCCGTCACTCTCTGCGAGCTGTTCAGCAGATCTCTCCGATCCGCTGAACAGCTGGACAGTGGGATGTGCTGGGGTTGCGCAAGGCACAACTCTGCCACCCCTCTCCTTCTCTCACCGGTCTTGTAGACCAGCTGGGAAGCGTCAGCGGCCAACAGGCGAACTGTTCACTGCATGGTCGTCGCCTACCCATGCTCTGTGCGTCTTGGCGCCGTTTTTAGACTACTGTCTTCCATCTTTCAGTCGTTAGAACACCTACATAGCTGCCAAACTACACTGCCTTTCCATCGTCACAACTTTTCCTTTCTATTTTCAGATTATCTGCCTTCCGTCAGCAAATAGTCCCCTTTCCTGTACCACATCGTCAGCACGTTGCCTTTTCACCGCCCGATAATCGCCTTTCCATCGCTATACCCACCTAAAGCTACATTTCGATAATCGGTTCTGTTTTGCGGTCATCAGTCGGCACTTTTAGCTTTCTGATACCATCCTCACATCCTGCTTCGAGCATTTTTCTCATACTGTTTGATGGGTGCTGTAATTTAGTGTCACGTGTCAGCGCCTGTCCATCTGCCGGGTTATCAAGATCGTAGTTTCGGACAAGGTTTCGGATAGCGGTGGACGTAGATTGGACGGAGAGACAGAAAGTGACAGATTGACGGGTGGGCGGGCGGACAGGACGTTGGCAGTGGGTGACAGGGCTGACAGAAACTGACAGAAAGTGACAGTAGTGGTCGTAGGTAAGCGTTGGACAGAAGCTGGCACATAGACGGCGGTGGGTAGGCATGTGGCGGGTGTACAGCGGTGGACATTTTGGCAAGCGATCAGAGCAGTGTTGGAGAGGATGGAATGTTAACAAATGAACGGCGGTGGATAGCCTGGAATGTTGTTAATTGAACACCGGTGAACGGGTTGAATAGCAGGTGGCTGTGGAACTGTGGCAGGCGGTCAGTGGAGAGCGGCGGCCGCTGAGTCATGCTGATGCCGCCCAGCGCCGGTCAGCATCAGCACCCGGAAGCCGCCGACCTGCCGCCGGTTAGGTCACCACCTTGGTTACTAAAGTACCGTGAAACGAACCCCGTCCAATCGTATTGTGTCAGAAGGATCAAAGATGACTATCACAAGGTTCAAGTGATGGTCATCTGTAAAAGTTATATCGTTGGCTCTGCTGACAGCAGTCGAAAGTTTTGGTACACGCGAGGAAGCTATACAAAGCGTCTGCAAAACCAGTGAGAAATTCGCACGTCGTGTATCCTGTTTGTGGCCAAGAGACCATGATGCTGTGTTTACAATGAGTTGCCACCAAACGCTTGATAGACCAATACGTAGGTACAATAACGTGAATCGTTGTTGGATATTAAATTTGGGTCAACATTGTTTGTATGATTACTTATCGTAGTGACTAACATGGGCAGGTAATGCTCATATACCGCTGATGACTAAACCTGTCCCGTTTCTTGGCATGGTAAGGTGAGGCCCTGCTGCGGGTGTCGCACTGTTTTGGAGACCCCAAATGCCCCGGTCACGAGCTACACAGTCTCACCCATTTGGCATTTGTTCCTGATCACGCTGCCTTTGTGTGAGCTTAGCTTGATCTTTAACAAAGCCAGACCCCAAAGAATTCATGAACTTTATCTATTCTGATGTTAGGCTCATGTCTGTAAATTTTGGTTGTCTTTCTGAGTTCTGAAGATTTTTATGTTTCTAAGACCATCGGTTGATTAACTCGACATCCATCGTTCTTTCCCTCAAAGAAATCGAGAGACTTCGTCGGGTCGATTTGTAGCTCACGGGTGAAACTGTTCACAAACGAGTATCATCAATCATTTAAGAATTTGTCATAATTCGCTAAAACGACGACGTTGGTGTCTTGATTGTGTTAATTAGCTCATATTTCGCATGCGAACGACGCGATGTACAGAAATGAAACATCTCTAAAAATATTTTCAGGATAAGCAGACAATAATGCAAACCGAGGAATTCTAATGAATGAGTGAGCTTAACTTCACTACAGACCTTATTCTGTTCAGCTCATCGGGAAACGAATCTTATAGAAAGATGCCCTTGTCGTGATCAATTAGCATTATTACATCTGCTTATTAGCTGATATGGAGCGCTGCCGAGAATGCAACTGCGATCGGACTTTGAAAACAGGAAGCCGCATAGCCAATGTGCCCGTGGGCTCTGATCTACCTTCACCAGCCACATATAGTCAGAGCTGTGCCGTCACGCAGCTGCATAGACCACAGCCACAGCGACAACAGAGCCGGCACCCGGCTCTGCCGTCGTAGTCCCGCCGGTCCGAACCGTTACTAAGGAGACTGATCGGGCTACTCGAGGAGTGCTCAGCTCTGGATTTTGCACATCAGCTGAACCTCCCACACTAATCGAGTGCAGCTGTCGCAACAGTGGCCCGCTTCCACTTCCGAGCCGCGCGGCAGAGTGCCGCATCACGCTGCCCTCTCACGGCAGCGGCCGGCCGGCCAGCGCCACGCCACGGCTTTCCGTCGGCACCGGCGGCGGCCGCCCCGCCCCGCCCCCGCCCTGACGTCGGCCAGCCAGGGCCACCGGCGCGGCGGCCGCGGCGGTTGGGCAAGCGTCGCGGGGCGACCCCCGATGGCCGGCGGCGTTGCGCCGCCCCCGTCGGCCCGGCCGCGTGGCGTCTATGAAAGTGTGGCGAGCCGCGGCCGGCCGGCAGTATCATTCCGTGTGGTGCTGGCGAGCGGTGCGGGTCCGGACCAGGACCAGTGTGCTACCATGACCAGGTAGGGTCGTGTGCCGCCGACGGACGCTGCCGAGGACGCCGGCATTCGGACTGATCACAGCGGTGATGTGTTACCCCGGGCGAGGGCCGAGCGCGGTGGGCCCACGGTGGGACGGTGCAGAGACGGGACCGACCGAGGTGGGACACGACGGTGGCCGGTGCTACACAGTCCGTGTGCCTGCATATACCGTCCAGTGTGAGCTTATTTCGATGGCATCAGTGCAACGGCTTCCGTCTAATGATGCAAGCTGAAGTGCTTCGGACCAAAGTCAGCCACAGCTACTCTTTCTCTCAGGCAAAATATTGAAATCAAACCATGATAATGGTACTCGAACACCTTTTCAGCGGTTAATAACTCATTTTGTATCGAAAGCCATAAAGTAACGACAAAAACAGTAAATTACTTTACCTAATTGATTCCTAAAAGTCACCAATAACATTGCATTTGCTTTGAAAAAGCTTTGTTATTATTTTTCCTTTTAAAACTGATAATTGGTAAATAGCAAGGTGCCTGTCGATTTAAAATTATCAGCGTTCATTTAGATAGAACAGCGTAAAGGCCTGGCTACACTATGCGTTTTCTTCGTGCGTTTTTTGCGTGTTTGCGTGTTTTGCGTGATATCGTTCTAGAAAAAAGAACGATATTACGTTTTTGTGATGTTTTTCACCTTAAATTTTAGTTACATAAGAGTTATATTAGCTTTTGTATATAACCAAAGTAAAAATTATATTGTTATTAACTTTTTTCCTAGAACGATATTACGCAAAACACGCAAACCTGCAAAAACGCACGCAGAAAACGCATAGTGTAGCCAGGCCTTAAACTTAGCATAGGAAACTTATCTATGCCAAGTTATACCTACTTTAATTTGTATGCGAAATTCATTATGTCTACGCGTATGTTTACTCGTCCACCAAATTATGTTTTGTATTAAACTATTAAGTTAGTTATGCAGGCATGCAAAAGTATCAAAATTATTTCGCATGTTAATTATGTAAATAAGTCATCTAAGTGGCTGCATTTTTTTCTCGCTCGGAAAAAGTCCAAAAGTTAAATCAAAGGCAAGGAAGCCGAGACAGCGTACATGAAAGCTGATGCCATCGTTCATCCTGAGTAGATACCTACCTATTACCTATGATACTCATATTCTTAACTTTCCTTTCTCACGGTCGCATTAAACCGTTTCTCCAGGCACTGTTTTCAAGCATATCTGTGCTTACTACCTAGTGATTAGTGGTTTCCATGGGCTATGCGTTTACTATTCATGACATGTTCCTTGAAAACGTTTTTCATTTATCGACTTTAATTTCCTTTTTATATACTTTTATGTTGCGGTTCGGGGCTAATTATGCGGTTTATAACTAACGGTACGGTTAAATTTCAGTTCATGGTGAACAACCCTGTCATATTCCTACGCTTAAAGTTAACTATGTAGGATTTTATTCCATTTGCTTTAAAACATTTCCTGAAGCCTTGTGTAGGATTGTGTAATTTATGGCGATGTACTATACGCCAGCTTTAATTATTATTTTCCAACATACTTGTGTAGTGGATTGGCCTAATCGAACGTCGATAGGGCCCACTAAATTCTAAGTATTACAAGATGCTTGTTTCCTATCACTCCTCATTTACTCGGACTGTGACTTGCAATGCAGTTGCATATGTTGTATCATTTTAAAACAGTTATATTTGTGTGATATCGTAATCCTTCATATTCCTATGCATTCTAGCCATGCGATGCAATCCTCAGACACGATTAGCAGAGTAGTACCAGGGCTAAATGTTAAGCCATTTCTTTGCCGGTAAAATACTGCATTATTGGGATAAATCATTATTGTTTGTTCGTTGATGATGTGAAACATCGCTGCGCCGCGCGGTACACTTGGCAGCGGGCCAGTCCCACACGGGCCAGTTTTCTCCGGGGATTTCCTCGGTCTGGGGCTGGGAGGCGGCCACACCGACAACTGTTTTTAGGCAGGAGGGAGGGGAATATTCAGACCAGCCGCCCGTGACGGCCGAAACTCGGCGCCGTTCTGGCTCAGGGCGCCCCGGACCAGTGCGGCGCGAGCCGCTGTCACTCACTTCAAAGAACAAGTGGTGACCGCCCCCGGCGCCTGCCGACACTTTCAGCTATCTGATATTGGGGGACAATGAGCCGGACATTCTGCCGCCCACACAACCTCCAGATATGAGCGGCGCATGCTTAGCTTGCTCTTGCATGTGTGTTGTGCCCCTAATTAATTTATTAACGCGGAACGGGACCGTGCGGCCGGACTGGAAGCCCGTGTGTCCGGTGTAACTGCCGTGACCGCACGGTTTGTAGGAGAGCGTTTCCTCACTGTTCGGCCGGTTAGCGGTCGCGGCCGCCGCTGACCGCGGGCTCTCACTTTCATCGGACGGTGGCCGCGGCCAGAGACCGACGACCGCCTGCCGGGGCGCCGCCCGACCTCGCCGGAATTCAGGGCGTGACCCGCCGAGGGCGCCAGGAGCCGACGTGACCCTGCCTGCCGGCCGCCCCACCCAGTATCGCGGCCCAGTATAAGGTCACCGAAAGCGAAAGTCCTGCTCCACTGCTGTTATCTCGCGCTGGATACTTGCCAGACGCGTTTGTCATTTGAGTGACAGAGGCCGCTCAACGAGCTAATGCAAGCCGGCTTACGGGGACGGACGAGACAGTCGGGATAAAAATTTACGATGACTTCGCCACTAGATTTTTCTTTATCCCGACTGCGCTGCCAAAATCATGCAATAAATTTGTGAAATTGATTTTAATTTTACTTGAAAATTATGTTTTATGGGTTCAAAGAGCACATGGGATCTTTTAAAACCTGAGGTCCATATCACTCTACTGCCACGTCACCTGAGCAATCAGCTAGCCTTCCTGGGTCATTCCCTAAGGCTTCGGTCGGCGCTGGTCATGAATGAGCTCATGGCGCTCGGCGCCCCGACCCTGACCGTGAGTCTGACTCGGGCCGCTCTCAGATCTGGGTTAAGCGGTCCGTTAGTGGCTGCGGCGGTGGGCGCACCCTGCCGACGGAGGTCAGTGGTGAGGACAGGGCGGGGCGACCGGCGATCAGTTGTGTAACTGGGGCCAGGTCAGATTACCGGCCACCTGACACCGACCAGAGATGCAGGGGGATAGGCGGCGGTTTGCTCCCGTGTCCCTGTGGTCGGCCGTCGCTGCCGAGACCGAGTCGGCAAGTACGGCATGCTCGTAACGTTAGCGGAGCGTACGGTGGTCGGTAGGATATGAAGTGCTCTTCTATGATAGAAAGCCAGGCTCGCCCGTTCCCTGAGGTTAATAGGCGTGACCGGCGCAGTTTCGCTCCGTATTCACGTCATTCTCTCTCGGCGCGAGCGCCGCTGTTTTCACTAAGCTTCGTTATTGGAGGACGGTCAGCTTCTGCTGCGCTATTACCGAAATCACCTCCTGATACTAATGTTTGCGTTCTGCGGCCGAGAGAGCGGCCTGCCTGTTCCGGATGAGCGGCGGTCCAGTTTGGCCAGAGACTTATCTGCTCCTCTCGCCGGGCCCTGGCCGCGTGAGAAAGTGGCGCCGACTGCTCGCTGCCCACTCAAGTGCAACAAAAGACGTCCAGCCGCCACCCGGGCGGCCGTTTTCGGCGGCGCCATGTGCCCAACTGCTTTCTCTCCTTCCCTCGCTTCCTTCCCCTAACGCCGTCACACCGGTAACGCTTCATTTGTCACGTCGAACGCTTTGATTCGGACGATAAAATGGACTTTCGACAGCTCTGTAAGCCCAAAGTTGCCCTGTAATCCTCATCCATGCGTGACTTTAATCCCACTGATTTCCTCATTAAGTTACGTGTAAATCTTTTTACAGAAATAAGGTCGGTTGTATTTGGATACTGTTTCCGAACTTGAAATGGACTTCCTGATCTAAATGGCTGACCTTCTCGATGCTACGCTTTTTCTGTGCGTCTTTCCCACCGAGTGAGCAAATTTGACTGGGTCACGCCATATATCCCGCGCCGAGTTGGCTGACAACGCGGAACTGATGACGTCACAAGCACGTGACGTCACGTTCTGACCTTACCGGAGCACAAAGAGATGATTAGCTTCCTGATGTTGACTGAACTTTACGAGATCGAATGGAAGACAAACAGCCACCGGGCACGTAAGCCGCTATGTTCCCACTATTCTAGCTATTGTGGCGCCGAATGCCAACTCACTTAACGGTAAATCACTTTTCATACAAGACTAGCAAACATATTTCCAAACGTGTCTCGGTCATCTTCAAACCACCATTTTTCACCCGCCGCGGTGGTTAAGGTTACCGTCCTGTTCCACCGCTGCAGTCCCCGCCGGTCCCGTCACCCGGCCGTGTCTCGCGGTGAGATATGTTCTTGTGCTGCGCGGCGGTCACCAGCCGCAGTCTCCGTGGTTGGTGTTAGCCTGCAGTGAAGAGCTGTAGTCGCTAGGGATATGTTTCTATGTGGTGCTGCGGTCACCTGCTGCCAGGCAATTGCATTTCCGCCCTTGCCGTGATATGCCGTGCTACGCTGCTATATCAGTGCGCTGAAAGTGAATGGGTTGAAATTAATTTAACCCTTTTCTTGATCATGGTGGCCTCGCAGTAACTCGATGTAAAATACTTATTACCGTCAATAAGACTCGGCATTTTCTCAGATAGGCATGTAAATACACTTGATGGCATTCCAGCAATAAAAGCGCATTTGCATCGTTGGTTATTAGCGAGAGTTAATGTTTTACATAATTTACGCATGTAGATTGTAGTTAGTTAAACCTTTTCACCGGCTGCTATCTGTCGGCTGCCCGTTAGGCGGCCGCCGCGGCTGAGTGGCCGCTTTCCTCCTCTTCACCCTCTCACCCCGGTGTGTAGGAGCGTGTTCAGTCGGCCGGAGCGGTCCATTCAAACAGTTTTCACCCTCTGCCGCGGTCGGTGACCAGTGACCGGTGTGTAGGGACCTCTGAGCATCATCGGAGCTCAGCTCAGCGTGACCAACTGCCGACCATCCCCTCTGTAGACAGGATGGCCCGTGGCAGCCCGTAACGAACTAATTACCCGAACAGTTTTCGGGTAATTATAGTTCGTTACGGGCGTGTGGCGCTTTGAGGGTGTTAATACGACCTAGTAAGGCGGCGCTGAGCCATGCGATCTGTCCTACACAGACGACAAAAAAAGCGGCATCGCCCTGACAGACGTTGACTTTGAAACAGTAGCGCACAGTAGTAAGTACTAAGCACAGGAAAAATCGCCTATCTTGTACACATATCTGTTAAGTTTGTGTTCAACGTGTCTTCGAAATCAGATCAACATATTGGAAAGACGTTTCCGGGGATATGTTATTGTTTGTCTTCCACTTCTGACATTCTGTTCCTAAGGTGAACTTGTCAACAGTAATCCTGTTGACATGCAGAAGGTGTAAAAATCTGCAAATAAGAGATTAAATCACTCATTCAGGACCGATATCTGCAAATCGTGTGATACTTGGCTGTTTGGCACAGGGTTCTGGCAGCCGTTGAGGAAATTGGTCCAAAATCCGGTGGCGGCGGCGCGGCGCGGGCGCTGTCGCGATCCGATAAGACGGCCGCGGTCAGTGCCGCCGTGGTTCGGCTAATGGCCGCGGGCGTGGCCGGCGCGCGCGCGCTTGAGTGCCGGCCGTGAGACTGGGGACCGTTCCGTCACCCAAGGACACGGCACCGCCAACGGCCGCGCGCCGCTCCGACCGTGCTAATTTTCTCCGTCAGGCGGGCCCGCTGTCATACGGGCCGGTGGCGAGATCGATGTCGTGCCGCTGATCATAGGTGTCGGGCACTAAACAGGGTGTCCGTAGAGAGGGGAGACTGGGCCGGGGGCTGTGAGAGGTTCGGGCCCCGTTCCGCAGCAGCTGCCGTGATAGAGCGGCGCCGCCCGACCGCCGTCCTCTGGTGGTCGGTCTGCCAGGGCGTGGTCATGACCCAGTCCCGTCTCTCAGCGCAAGGTCGCAAGCCGCTGCGCCGATCATCCGTGGCCCCGAGTGACCATGGAGGCTGCGATCTGCACCGACCACCCGCCGTCATTTCGCCCTCCCCTCCGCGCCACTCCCGAGTTCACGTCACCATCTCTCACTGCCCTGAGCACCCCGGAGCGCCGCCCTATACCCAGTCTATCGGTCGTTATGGCCTCGCACTGGGAGGAAGCAGGGACGCGCCGCGCCGTTCGCGCCTCTGCGGGCAATCAGCGAGCAACAATGCCGAGCAATTGCTGCAGCCTTGATCCCATTTCCAAGGCATCGTGGCGAGCTGCGGTAAAGAACGGTGCCTTGCGGTTGACGGGGGTGGGGATTGGGGCAGGCACAGTGGCCACCGCGGGCTATCTCGGGCAGTAAAATTGGTCTAGGTGTGAGTGGTCCGGCGCGACTGTGGTGGGACAGGATCTCCCTACAAACAGGGCCAACCAGTAGTTTTACTCTATTGAGGCACTCGGTGGCCCCTCTGTCTAGCCGAGTTCGCGCACTGCCGGGCCGCGTCGCGGGAAAGTGGTGAGCGGCACCCGGTCTGGTGTGACGCTCCGCGAGCACCGCCGGCGCGCGGGCCGTCTGCCGCCGGCAGGGAGCAGTGGCAGCCGCGTCTCGTCACCGCCCGCTCTGCAGCTGCGCCAGACGACAGAAGTGCTGCATCACCCGGAGAGGCCGCCAGAATCAGTCTCTGTATGGTCGGCTGGCCACCGGACACTTTCCCCGACTCTTTCTGGCGACCATCGCTCCCTCACCTCTCCCACGATAGCCGGACGTGACTGCTCCAAACTCAGAAAAGATATGTCGCAAGGCGCGTGCGGTCATGATGTCACGATCTGCCGCGTTTGGCGACACGCGCTAAGTCGATCAGTTCTCTCTGGCGGGGCGTGACGGCAATTTGGAGTAATTTAAACAATGATGGCTGGTGTCGGCCCATTCGCACCCCTACACCACACGCCCGAAACCATTAAAGTCGCCTGGCACTGTCACGTTCCAGGCCCCGCGGCACTTTTACACAACGGCTATTACGCCGATCGATGCTGAATGACATGAGCATTCAGTGGTTACATGGAAGCTTGCATGTCTATGGTAGCAATTAACACACTGATGTGTGTGAGGTTGATGTGCATTTGGTACGTGCAATAGTATGGCGAACAAATCAAATTTGCTGTCATCCGCTATGCAGTTCACCAGCCTTCATTATATGCTATCAAAAAGCATTTAACGAAGATAAAAGAGAGCATGTAGTGGTAACCTCGGTGATCTTGTGCCTGAATGTCATGGGAATTATCTGAACGGCCAGCATGTGGTAAACAGCCTTGAATGTATGTGACAGATCACGAGGTGCCTTCCCAGGACCTTGGCGCGCTGGAACGGTCGTGTTCGTTTTCCTCTGCGGGCCATATCAGCGCGGCCGTCTCGTGGTTCTCCCATGGTGCAGCCGGCGCGCGGGCGCTGTTTGCGGCCGGCCCACTCTTGTGACACCTCCTCCCCCTGTTTTGCAGGATTTCAATACTCGTTCTGGGGCTGTTGGCCGCCTCGGCCAACGCCAGCATCGGCTCCTTCAACACATACAGCTCCAGGTAAGAGGTCGCGGCGTGTGACGTTATTGCGCGCACGCCGCTCGCGTGACGATCAGACGGTGACACGCGTATTGTTCGGGAATGTGGGCGTTGCGACAAAAGGAATGCGAAACCCATACGGGGATATTTGCCAGTTACTTATCATCTTGGGATATCATTCCGTGCGTCAAAAAGGAGGAATAAATGTGCTCCATAAATGTCATCAGATTCAAGTGAACCCACCGTGCGTCAAACTGTGGTAGCCGAGCTGCGGACCGTCGACAGTGCCGGCCCGATCTGGCTCCCGATCAATCCGGGAAAACGGGTGCCTGCGCGGCGGTGGGCGTGCACACGGTCTGAGACGTGTCCCCAGAGAACGGCGTGACATTGGGATCTCCGGGCCGCCAAACCTGCAAGCAGACCGGCGACCGCCGCGTGCAGCGCTGCCAGAGAAAGAAAAATAAATCAGTTTCTGTCCCCCTAACGGTCTAACAATGGCTAGGAAACGGGGCACTGAATGCGGCAAATGGCTCAGCGTTGTTGGTGTTTTGCCACTGGTACCGCTGAGAGCTACAAAAGGAACACCACTTCAAATATTACCGATTATATCATTGCTTTGTAACACGTCCAGTAAGAAAACGGCCATGCAGTTTGCAGATGATTTATGTCGAGGCCCCGTCGCTTGAGGCACTACTTTTTTTTACGCGTGGCGCTGGCGGGGGTGTATTATGTCTTTTCGTTGCATAAAAAAACAGGAATGCTGCGAAGCGTTTCAGGTATGTTTACTATGGACAAATTGCTGGCATTTCCGTTGGCGGTGCTTTCATCAATACAAAGTTACGCGCTGTTGTCAGCATGAAATGACTGCGCTGCCTTCGGCTTTCTGCCAACGGTTCGCGATGTTTTACGACCTTCTATGTATAACAAGCGCAGCCATTTGCCGTGTGTGTGCCTGTTCCGTTTCGCTCACCCCCTGTGTCCCCTCTGTTGCAGCGTGGTCCACTCGGCGGGCGACGGGTTCGTGCCGCCGTTTGCGCGCCAAGTGACGGGGCCGGGCCCCGTGCCGGTGCCGGGACCCACCCCCGGACCTCACGGAGACGCGTGTGCACTCATCATCCCCGGGCCGGGACACTCGGCCGCCTTCGACCATGCGCTCAACGTGTTCGCCGGACCTCAGTGAGTACCGACTGGGACATCTAACATCACCCTCTTCGTCCAGTGCCTTGTACGGTTCCAGGGTGGGCTGTACCAGCTCGGTGATTAATTTCAACTAATCACCTCTGATGGTCTCCCTTCCCGGTGTTCTATCACCGGTTGGCGTGTTTGCGTTTAATTTTATTCGCCGTGTTTTGCGCAAACTTCACTAATGACTGCGTTTGGAGCGGCGCGGTGGCTATTTGGTGTCGGCTGCGGTTGCGGTCATCGCCAGTGTCCGCGGGAGGTCTCCCAGTTGGCCAACACTGCTCCGCTCATGCTGGGCCGCGTCCCGAGAGAGAGGGGAGGTAACCGGTCCGCTCACCGGCCGGCCGGCGCCCGAGGCACGGGGATTCACCGGTGTGAGCCGCCCCGACCCACCTCTGACCCCATCACAACGGGCCCCATTGACGCCCGCCCCCATCGGCATTACGAGACGACGACTAAAGACGTCTACTCACTACACAATTAGCATGTGCAGATGTTATGGTTGTGCCACCTTTCTCCCATCATCTTTACACTCTGCTCGTTTGAATGCTCCTTGCAGACGAAATTCGCCACATTCTTCTCTTTTCAATCAACCCTTTCCGCTTGTCTCACATTATTACTAACCACCCTCCCTCCGTCTCACAGCTCCGCCGCGCCCGGTTACTCCGGTAAGGACACATGCATCTCGTTCGACGCCATCAACGCGGCGTTCGACAAGGCCACCCAGATGTACGGTCTGCGCCCGAAGCTGCACGAGGTCGAGGTTGAGGACGTCGGCCGGCTCGGCATGGCGCTCACCTTCGTCGCCGAGTACATCGCCAGAATGTGAGTACCGAGTACCGATAGTGATGTGACGTAATGTGTGTCTGTGGGGGGGGGGGGGGGGGGCGCTGCCCTCTGGGAAAGACGTGTAGTAGAGCGGAGCTGTAAGCGGATATCAATTTAACGGAGCCGACAAAAGCTGTGTCACCTATCTACGCATGCCGCGTGGAAAGTGAGAGAGGCTTTACGATCGGTTGCTAAACGTCCAATTTCAGAGCGTGACTGGACGCATGGGCCAAACGAAGTGGCGATTTGATCTAACAGGTTGCATAAATTCGACGGGAAGTGAAACTCTGAATGTCGCTGGGACTAGTCCTGAAATTTCATACTGATATGTCTAGGTCATATCTGGGTCTTTGTCAAATGTTTCGTGTCATTGGAGGAGCGAAACCGGCATTGCGTCAATGTAAGATCAGGCAGATTAAATCTTGCGCACTTCTGCCTCATTAATGCTGCAGCGCGCCTTGTGAAAAGAGAGTGAATAGATCAAAGCACGCAGGTAGCTCTCTTTGTGACATTTGTTCGCCATGACTGTCATATTTCGCTGCGAGACGTGCGTCATTAGTTTTAAATTGTCAAACTCGAACTATAAATATACCGGTGCTGTCGAGAAGCATCCCTGGCCGCCGTCAGCTCGCTCAAAATCATCCGGTCTGTTCTAATCTCGGGCTGTTTTGGTCACGACAAACGTGAGTTCGTCCCGTAAATCTCGTCATGTAGGTATTGTGGGTCGTTAGCTCTCCTGCACGGGTTGGTTCACAGTGATAGGACGTTTCGACGGCGTTGCACAAGTGCCCGGAGTGACTGTAAAAGTCGACTCGCCGAGTTTGTGTGTGAACTCGCGGGACGGTTGACTGAGCGAACCCCATGATCGTGTTACTGTAGCGGTTATAGGGATGGAGTTCGTGGGATAACTCATATCGAGCTTTGGACCTGTCATAGCACGGTGGTGACTGCTCGGAAAGGTTCCTTCCAATGCCAGCCATTGTAACCCCACTTGTCCTACCAGGTACAACCTGCCCAAGGATGCCATCGCCTCCGGCCTCCCACTCATCGATACCAGCAAGACCATCATCGGCCCGTACTGCCCGGCGTTCCTGAACGGCTACGACCGCTGCGAGGTCACCCGCTACCGCACCATCAACGGCATGTGCAACAACCTCGAGTTCCCGCACTGGGGCTCGGCGCGCAACACGTTCCGCCGCCTGTTGGCTCCCAACTACGCTGACGGTGAGTTCGGGGACACGACGGAGCGGTCAAATGTTAATGGACCTTCGGACAGACACTGTCACTGCTTAATCGGACATCGTAATCGACGGCTGTCGTCTGTCGACACTTACAGTCTTAAATGGCAAATCTTGATTGGCTGGTATACCTGCAACGTAAAGGCGAGGCTAAGCAGAAGAGAAGATAATCGTTTGCAAGTCGTGTTAGTTAGCATTATCTGGGCTAAATCTGCACAGCGGGTTATTGAAAGTTTAGCGGATAGATTACTCAAGCAGCCATTTTCCTTGTCGGGGTGGGAACGGCGTGTAACTTTCATCGGAGCTGGGCCGGCTCGACGAATTAATCATGCTCACGCCCCGTTCCGGTCGGTTCCGGCTGCGGTTCCGGCGGGCTGCCCGTTCCGCGGGCCTGGAGCGCCTCTGACCGTCCGTCTCTGTCCCCGCCAGGTGTGAACGCTCCCCGCGCCGGCTCCGCTGGCTACCCTCTGCCGAGCCCGCGTCACGTCTCCGCCCACCTGCACAAGGACCTGGGCCACCACGACCACGCCGTCACCATGTTCCTCGTCTCGTGGGGTCAGGTCATCGACCACGACATCACCTTCACTGGAGAGATGAAGCCCGAGGAGAAAGGTCAGTCCCCAGCGGCGGCGGGCCGAGAGGGCAGGACTGACAGAGCTGGGGTAGAGGCTCGTTTGGTGAGCTCGTTTGCGGAGTGGGGGAGGGAGGACGGCTCGAGTCGCGACCGACACCTGCAGGGCGCGGGCAACTGATGGCTCTATCGG
The DNA here is from genome assembly GCF_019059575.1 of Amphibalanus amphitrite. Taxonomy (NCBI): domain Eukaryota; kingdom Metazoa; phylum Arthropoda; class Thecostraca; order Balanomorpha; family Balanidae; genus Amphibalanus; species Amphibalanus amphitrite. Next base: position 62,034 of record NW_024882101.1, read on the forward strand.
TGGTGAGTGATGGTGAGCTGTCGGCACGGGGTGCGTCGGACAAGGAGCCGGGATTGATGACCTGGAGCCGCAGCGACCTTCCAGTGCCCAGACGGAGCGATGCCCGTGTGATGGACCCGGCTCACTCTCTGAGCCATCGATAGTCGGCCGGAGACGGTTACAAACCATTCCATTAGGTCGGGCGGTACTCAGCTTGTTTACAAGTTGACCGGCTCGTTTGTAAGGTCGTCAATACCAGTTTATCGCAGGTCGAAATATTGCGGTGCCTTTTAAGCACCAGCGACTAAGATTAAATGTTCGGTAGTTAAAAGTCGATAAAAGTTAACGGCGCCGTTTCCAATTTAAGCGGACACCATACACGATTGGCCTGTGAACGGTCCGATAAATTTTCTGAAGGCCGACTCTAAAGCGGCCTTGACCGTTTCGGTCCATTATTTTTGGCTTTGAGCTACTCCATGAGCTGCTCATGTCGAATGACAATGAACATCTCCGCGTTTTTGCGGCCCTTTTTTACGGCGGGAGTGTCTGACAGATTACTGAATCCACGTCCACTTCTATTGAATGCCGTAGTTTCCCTTCTTCGCTCAGACGGGTGAAATGCTCGTCAGTAGACAGCCGTCCCGGGGTCTCGGCTTTTGTGACCCCTGATCGGCCTGTTTCCAAACACCTTTATTATCATAGACCGCCTTCACCCGTCCAGTTCAGCGCTCCAGCGGTGCCTCCTGTCTATCCAGGACGACCCAGATGCTGGTGACTGACACCGTTTCGACAGCTCGGCGGCCAGTTGCAGTGCCGTTCCGCTCACTCCGCGACCCAGACCGGCCAGCCGGTGTACTGGAGACCCTCGGACCGCGCCCAGCCGCACGTGCACTGTGTGAAACGGTGCCGGTTCCGCGCCGCCGCCGCCGCCGCTGTCACCACCACCGCGCTGCCACAATTATATCTGGTGATATGGCGGGCAGGCCAGAGTGCACTGCTCATGACGTGAAACAATGTTCCGACCCCCGTCCATTTTGTCGACCGGTCGCGGCGCTGGTAAAATTTGCGCCAAAATCTCTCTGGTGATTTACCTGAGCGCGTTGGACAGTCTGGGAGAGAGCCGCACAGCCAGTCTGACCAAGCTCGGATCGCGTGTCTGCTCCTCACGCACTCGGCTACCGTTTGACCCGCGCCGGCCCGCCCCCGCTGAGCGCAGGGCGCCGGCCGCGCTGTGCCGGACAACAGGCGCTGCCGGGGGCACGCTGCCGGGGCACGCGCACTGTCCGGCCGACCGATACGTGGCGTTTGGTAGGTGGTGGAGCGGCCAACATGCGCCGTCAATAGAGCGCACAATTGGTGGGCGGAGGTCGTTCTCGATATGGCTACGCCCGACCGGTTCTGATGACAGCGCGCGGTAGCGGTTTGAACCGGCTATATTGGACAGCGTGTTAGCGGTCCTGTGGTGTGTCACGTTTCTCGGAATTTGACAGTCTCAGCGGCAGCGACAGCGAGTAAGGAGAGGCGAACAATGGGGGACCTGCAGTTTAATTCCTATTTAATTTCTAAGCCTACAGAACTGCTGCAGAATGAGCTATCAAACGATATTTTTAGGATTTAACTCAAACGATCGTTAACGACCATTACAATTCGTCGCAGCGTTCATAAAAAGTTAGTGTTCGCATAACGTTTGCTAAGGCCGTCAAATTGTTGGTCTTTGTATTGCTCAATTCGGGCGCGGCTGAACACGAGCGCGACCTTAGTTTAAAGCACTACAAAGCACCGGAGCAGCCCCACCTGTATCGGTACTGCGCCACCTCTCCCCGACCGAATGAGGGCCTCGTCAGACTAAATTCTTTGTTCAGCGGCGACGCCCCTTTTATGACGGCTGCAGAGCGGACGTAGACCGTCTGACAATGGGCCTCAGAGGTCACGACGGCCGGAGCTCGGCACACTCCCCAGTGCAGTTCAGTTCGTGATTGGCTGTATGAACCAACACCGGCGATCGGTCCGAAAACGACCGCTCACGGTGAGCAATATAGATCTGGGCCAGATATCAGATATGCCCGGCTATTTACCGTTGGACGCACGCGGCCCGTTGCGCCACAGAGAGGATGCCGGCCGCGCTGATGGCCGGCGCGGCCGTTTCCGGTTTTTGCTGGCCGCGTTGCGGTATGTCCGAGCAGTGCCCTCGGGCGCCGACCGTCGGCGGCTCACAGCGACGGCCGGCGGCGATCTGTAGCACTAGAGCAGTCGGTCATCCGCGCCGCACCGCTCTGAGGGCTTTCACTTTCGGCGGCTGGTGCGGCGGTCGATCTCGGAGACAAGGTCGGCCGGTGGCATGCCGCCGCCGCGCCGGGACGCGCCGCCCGGCACGCGGGGTAAAAGTCGCACCGGTCGACGACGGTGAGTTTTTCGGCAGCGGCGCTCACATGGCCGTAGCGCGGTCAGTTTTTGCGCGTGTCGCTCTGCCGACTGGAATGAGACTGTGCCCGGCGGCGGGCCAGGTCGCTGTGCCGTACTGATGAGGCCGCCGGGTCATCCAGGCTGTAACCGAGGGGTGGAAGCGGCCGGGGTGAACGTATCGTTCGGGATGAGATAAGCTCTTTGGCTAGAGATGGGATTGTTGATAATTGAAAATGGTGAACGAAGATGACAGCGGATTGCTCATGCCGCTTAATTTAGCTGCTCATCAAGGCTGACACAGCCACTCTTTCAAAATAGCGCAACCGCATATCATCCCTTACTCGGAAAACCATGAATGACAAAGCTCCCAGAATCAGTCATCGTTTCATTCTCAAACGACATATTAGGGTGCGCCGTAATGATGCGAACTAAACCGCGCGGAGCAATGATCATATGACTTACGAGCGACCTCAAAATAGACCCGGCGTAGACCGCTCGGCGTGTCTGCGGAATGATTATTTTCCCGTCACAAATGACGTGAGAATTGTGGTGCGGCGCGGTCAAGGTGACGCCGCCGGGGTCAGGTCACCAGACGGGGTGAGACGGGGTCACGGTGTCATAGTTTGCTTCTCAGATCGAACCAGGGGCTCAGCGCCGCCGGCGACAAGCTGTCTGTCTGTCTGTCTGTCTGTCTGTCTGTCTGTCTGTATGTGTGTTTGTGTGCTTGGGTCACGTATACCTTGGAGGCCTCAAATGAGCTGTTGTGAAAGCCTCTGACAGTTTGGGGGATTAGTGTCTCAGCTAGTACCGGTGTTTACCACACCAATAATTACATAAAAACGGGGCATATTGCAGACATAATCCTCCAAAACAAGCGGACGGTAGTGGTCACACGTAGCAAATACATAAATGTAAATGTAATGCCGTCTTTATGCATAGCCGTTTGTTTCAAACATACAAAAACGTAAAGGCTTGTTATCTGATAACTCATCCGTACTCATACGTTTTCCAGTGCGTAGTATGTTCAACAGCCTCATTTCCTGCATTAGCCTCTTTTGTCTCACTTCTCACTCGTCCGAGCGCTTCCGTGCTATGAGCCCCGTGTATGTAGTGCCCCCGCTCCTGTATTTACCCCCTGTCTCGTTCACAGACCGCAACGGCCGGCCCAAGATGCCCGACTGCTGTAACGACCCGCGTCACGCCGACAACCCTCAGTGCTTCCCGATCGAGATCCCGGCCGACGACGAGTTCTACGGACTCTACGGACAAAAGTGCATGAACGTGATCCGCTCGCTGCCCGGCGTGCACCACAAGTGCAAACTCGGTGAGTGGGCCTCGGGGCCTGGTGGGATATAAGGTGGTTGTGGGGTTAGTTGCGTTGGAATGGTAGAGTGAAGAGGCGTGAAGGTCATAATTGGTTTGGGCACCACATGAGTATCATTTAGGTGATTGAGAGTGACACAGACTACGTGGGGCTAGTGATGCCATATGACTCATGAGGTCCCACAGGGTCAGAGTCGCCCATCAGGTAAGGTTGAGTCACATCATCAGGTTAGCGCCAATTCGCTGTATAAGTCATTACCCCATCGGTAACCCGGGGTATCTTCGACCCTCCCAGTCCAAGCGGCTGTTACGTCGTGCGGTGGCGAACACCTTTCAGCCTCTCCGGCCTCCAACCGGCTCTGAGGCGACCGGGCCGGCCGCGCCGAGCAGGTTACGACTCCGGTCGGGCCACTGGATTGGTCGGATGAGTGGTCCTGGGTTACATCACTCTACCAAGCGGACGCACCGCTTCTTATGTCACAGATCGCAGCGCGGAACGTAACACTCAGCTTACTGAGATTTACGGGCTGTGAAATATTCGGCTGACTCGGATCAGTCTCAGTCGGACATGCCGATCATTTCATTTCTCCCTATCTCTGCCTTTTCCCACTCTACCCGCTGTCCCACGGCGCCCGAACATGTCTCTCGGGGGGGGGGGGGGGGGGGCTGCGGCCGGCCGCTCGTGACAGGCGTGTGTCCCAGCTTGCAGCGGGCGGCGCCGGGGCCCAACTTTCCCGCCGCGTGACCGTCACACAACTGGGGCTCTGCGCGCGCCGTCACGGCTCTGTCACGTCCGTGACCCGTCACGGCAGCCGACGGGCGCGGTCGGCGCCGCGCGCTGCTGAGGTGTGCATTGTACACAGTGCATGGCGCATGGGGCAGGCGTGGAAGCCGCCAGTGCAGCGTGCAAAACCAGCTGATCCTGTCCTGTCCGGTGCTGTCCTGCTGCCTGTCCTGTTCGGTCCTGTCATATCTTGTCCGGTGATTCCTATTGTCCCACCCTGTCTCGTCAATGTGACGTCTCCGATATCCTACCGGCATGGACAGCCAGGTGACTCGCCGGAGGTCACACGCCGACCTTGCTCTAGAATTTAGGACCGGCGGCCGACGACCGCCTCAGGCGCGGGCGGACCCCGATCAAATCAGCGCACCCTGCGATTTGATCAGCTCGGAACAAAGCCCGGCACCTGCGCGGTGCGGCGAGGCCGTTAATTACATCGGTCGGCCTCCTCATGACCTGATCAGTATGCAGCTGTGAGCGGGGTCACGGCCCGTGCCTGCCGCCAGACAGATAATTAGAGCACGGTCCTCTCGTAAATAGACCGTCAGATGACGGCTGAGTCGGCTCAGTTACGCCTCTGTCGAACGGAGCCCATCCATCTCAGCAGACTGCATGATATCCAAAACACCTTGGTTTATCCGCGCAATATCCTGATTTATCCCCACCCCGGTACCAGCAGTCTGGACGTCGCAGCCAGGTCATGGGGTACGGCACGGTAAGCCCTCCCCCGTACAACTAAATAGGAAAACGGTTGGTTATCCCACCAGTACCCCGCCGATCTGACTTGGAATCCCGGCGGCGCCCTGTGTCGACGTGATCCGGGGTCTGACCTTGTCTGGCTGGGAGGTCGGTTCATGACGGTTACATCACCGTCCACCGTGGTCCTAAAGAGGCCTCTCGTTAACGCTCCTGGGGTACACGGTAGTCGCGGTATTTAGCGGTTATGCTCCCGGTTAAATCGAATCGTTCACTTTTATTTTATGACACGAAAAGTGAAACGGTATGCATGTTTCCGCGTATTGTCACGTATTCTCGCACGTTTTCTTTCGTGATTAGGTAAATTCCTGGTCAGCTACCGTCGATCTGAAAACCGGTTATGCCCAGGACCCTTTGTCATGGACAGCGACAAAAATGAGCGGTTCACACAGCTGCTTAAATTAAATTTAGGATACGGTTCGATTTGCAATTGAATGGGACTAACTGCATGAGTAGCATATGTGCGACTTTAGTGCGTAATGCGGGACCAAATTGTCGCTTCCCTAGGTATCTCGGGCCCTTCCAAAGGAATGGCTTTCAGTCGGCCTCATATTTGCGTCATAAGTGGGCTAGCTGATTTTCATCACACAAATGTATAAAATCTCTCCATCGTGCCAGTCATACCGTCTGGAATGAATCAGCTAATCGAGCGTAGTGCCGCGCCCTTTCAGTATGAATCACCGTTCCGAGCAGGTCCCACCCCTCTCCTCAGTCATGGGAGCGCTCGATGGGAATTGCATCGACCACCACCGCCCCCGCGGGGTCAGATCTTTATTCGTAATAAAACAAACATCGCTCCATCTCCCGGCACTACTGTCGGGAGTCTTTCTGTCGGCTCCATTCTGACAGGAGCGACCGCATGCGTTCACGCGGTCGTATCTCACAGCTCTGAGCGATAAGACTGGTGGCACGCGTCCGTTTTGCATTCGTAAATACGAATATGGTAATCGCAGGGAAATGTATGCATGTCGATGCGGTATAACACATCTCAGTTTGGCCGCGATCACATTCAGGCTATTTCGGAGTGGTCAAATATGTAAATGACAGAAAAATGAATGAATACTGGTTTTGTGAGTTATTGTGTAACATCTACCAATGTCGCGAGGCTGATGCGAGGGTATCCTTCAGCTCACCATTGGAGGCCATTTATCATTCATTCTCTAAGCGTGTTTAGCATGTAGGAAACCAACAATTACGCAACACCGAACAGCCACTTATAGCGTCTCTGTGTCTCCCGGGCACGGGTGACAGACAGAGACGCTCCTTGTGTGACGGTGACCTCTCCCCTTTCCCCCGCAGGACCCCGTGACCCCATCAACACGGTCAGCTCCTACATCGATGCCTCCTTCGTGTACGGCTCGGACGAGAAGACCGCCCGCCGCATGCGCTCCTACCAGGGCGGCCTGCTGAAGACGCTGCCCGTGTTCCGCGAGTTCGGCCTCAAGGACCTGCTGCCGCCCAACCTGCACGCGCCCGATGAGGGCTGCATCCGACCCTCCAAGGACATCTTCTGCTTCGATGCTGGTGAGTGTTCGACGTCCGGGACAGTAAAGTTCGAGCTGTGTCGATGGGGATGATGTAACGGTGCAGCTGCGGCAGCAATGCAGCATTGTTGGCTATTGTTGGCTGCTCCATGCTCCCTGCCGGGCTGCAGAAGTCAAGCAGTTAACCAATGCATTTTGTTGGTTGAAACCTGTCATCTACACTCTACAGTTAATTATTGCAAAACAATAGATATTTCCCGGCATGGATCGTGCGTGAATTTAACCATACGGATTTTCCGACACAGTCTTTAAGCATATATTTTCGATTTTGTTGCTTTGTTATGGTTCATGGCTTTACTAATTCGTCGTTTTATTCTCCACTTCTCACCTTGCCCCTGTGTTTGCCTCAGGCGATGGCCGTGTCAACGAGCAGCTGGTTCTGGCCATCACGCAGACCATGTTCGTGCGCGAGCACAATCGCATCGCCTACCAGCTGGCGCACATCAACCCGCACTGGGACGACGAGACCATTTACCAGGTGCGTTCTCAGGGACGACAGAGCGGGTCGGGTCGACGTTTGATACCGATGATGTCTGCTTTGGCCTGTGTGTGGTTGTATGTCTGTTTTTTTTTTCTGACGGTGTATTTCTGTCGTTCCGCAGGAGACGCGCCTGATCGTCGGCGCCCTGGTGCAGCAGGTCACCTACAACGAGTTCCTGCCCATGGTGCTCGGAAAGGAGGTCATGTCCAAAAACGGCATGGTCCTGGATAAGGTCAGTTCTAGATACTCGGTACTCGGTACTCTGCACTTGCTCAACATTCTCGCCCACTACAACTCACTGCTCATGACACGGTGCAATAGCAATAAATATTCAATGAAATACTAGGACGGAATTGCACAAGAAAGTATGTCTATTTACATATTGCATCCATACATGTCACCTGTTTACACACTCGGATTCATTAAAACCCACTCTATCATCTGTAATTTAATAGGCATTCAAAATTAGTAATCATGCTGATTTATGCATTGTGCAGTGGGGTAACGGTTGAGCAGAGGTGTGGTCGGACCGTGAAGCGTTGCCTCTCCCCCACCGTTCAGTCGAGTCGAGTCATACACGGCATAGTTGAATCATCCGCTGCTGAAATCTCCAGGGTGACGGTTTGGACTTACGGCCGGCAGTAACTCTGCTCTGGACCGGCCATAACTCTGCCAGCAGTGTCGTAGCTCAGCGCCGGCCTCCCTCCCTCCCTCAAACACCGTGCACCGTTGCGCCACCGGCCGAGACGGGCGCGATTCGCCGACCACCGGCGCGACCTGATGCGACTTTCTTCAAACATCTCGGCGGCCCATTTCACCGGCGCCGTCGAGTGGTGGCCCTCCTTTGTGCCCGGCGGTGCGATCGGACGCCTCTCGGAGCGGAGGTCGTTTGTGCTCCGTCGGCGGCCGGTCGGGACGGGCGCTGATGTAACAGGCGGCCGAACGCTGACCGCCGCCGCGTCTGACCGCCGCCGAGAGCTCGGCACTCGCGGAAATGGTGCGGCAGAGTTGCACAATGTGGTCCCAGTGACGCGGCGCAGTGACGGCCCTCGGAGCGTGGAGACGCTCGATGGCGGATAGTGACGGTTTGTGACAATTAATGACGTCTGGTGACAGTCGGTGTCACTCGTCGGTATCACTCGGTGACAGACGAAATGTACGCTTTGATGGCTCTCGGTGTCTCCATAGAACCCCTACTGGGACCAGTCTTATCTCAGATGTCACATCTGATGACGGTTCTCCGTGATGGCCGGTTAACGGTTTGCGCCGGCTCGTAAAGCCGAAAGTGAATCTGCGGAGCACGGAAAGAGTGACCGTAGTAGGGCAGCGACGGCTGGTGATACCAGCCCGCCTGGAGACAACGATCCGGTGATAGCGTGCAGAGAGGGAGTGGAATGCAGTCCTCACACGAGTGCATCGCCCGCCCCTCACTAGGATTACGGTGCAGACGAAACGCGACTGTGCAGACCATATCAACGACTTTCCGGCTTATCAGAAGATTAATTTTATTAGCGAAGATGTTAGACACCGTACTTATGTTAAATCTCGGAAGGTGACGAAATGAGTCAGAACAAGTGTTTGGGCGTGTGCGAAAGATCGTAAGAAATTAAGAAATTGTGAACAAGCGTTTAGGGAGTGTAAGAGAAACTTACACATGTTCACACTAGTTCACAGTTACCCCTCATTAATTCCCTGATAGCTCACGTCCGCTGCTCAGTCACTCTCCACCGTAGTAATTTCTCCTTCACACCTGCTTCTGACAATCACCGTACCGTCTGTTACACCCACCGTCACCTCAACCCCACCCGCTGACCCCTGCTCCCTCCCACAGGGCGGCTACAACCACAAGTACGACCCGACCGTGGACGCCAGCGCGTCGAACGCGTTCGCCTCGGCCGCCTTCCGTTTCGGTCACTCACTGCTGCCGTCCACCATTGAGCGCTGGTCCGTTACTGGCAAATACATCGGTGAGTACCGCTATACTGGGCCGCCAAAGGCTGGGACTGCGGGCTGTGCTGGGCTGATAGGAAGGCTGGGGGCTGTGGACTATGTCGGGCCGTCAGAGAGAGGGCAGAGGGCGATCCAGGGGCGGCCGGCGCCTGTCACAACACAGCCCGCCCGGTGCACGGTGCAGAGTCACGGCTGTGCGGCCAGCTCGCCCTTTCGCCGCCGATTTGGTCCGGGAGGAAGGGTGACCGGTCGGAGCGAGGGAGGGGGTCTGCGCTGCTGACGTGGCTAACCCCAGGAGGTCTGACGCCGGAGATAGTGCTGAATAGGCGCGGCGCCGGGCGCGTGCGGCGGCAGCCCGCGCCCGCCGCTCCCCAGCGCTGCCGGTGAAGAAAGTGACCGCCCTGGGGCCGAGCTGCCTCCCTCACAACCGGTTACTGAGCCGCTGTATTTATGTATTGGGACGGACAGCGGACAGGGAGCCATGACAGACTGTCTCCATCGCCCTCTCTCCTTTCCCGGGCCACCGAATCGCATATTTATATTCCGGGGCAGACCGCACTCAGTGGATCCCCATAGAACGTCCCTCTCTCTCCCCGGTGGACCGCCGAGCCGCACTCTGTCCGATACCACCGGCGACTGACAGGTGTAAGAGCTCGCCATTAGCGCCACAATGGACCTCGGGCTGCTGCGATTGTCCCGAGCAGTGTTCCGCTTGTGTTGCAGCTGACCACGAGTGGCCACCTGAATTGAGGCGCCGCTGTCGGCACACGCTCGTTACACGGCGTTGTGTAACGCCCCGGTGTGCGATGTGCAATACGCCCCGGCGGTGATGGTGCTCAGAACGGCCGGCCATCTGCTGGGGACCGTGTCCGGAGGGCTCAAGGGTTAAACAGGGCCGCGTCCCACGCTCCATTACCGTTCCATGCCCCATTACTCGGCGTCTCGGGGAATTGTAGCGTCCGGCGCTGTAATGTCCGCCCCATTATATATTGACGCAACCGTCTCGTTCGGACGTGCCGGAATGAATGGAGATCCGGCGGGCAGACTTGCCCCGTATGAAGACACTCTCCGGCGCTAGGGGAACGTCTGGCCAACGCGGGGCAAGAGGCAGCTGAAATATGCACCCCGTCCCAAATACTGAGCCCCTGTTTCGTCCGACAGACTCGAGCCGTCTGAGCCAGCAGCTGCGCCAGCCGTACGACATCTACAAGGGCGGCTTCTGCGACCAGTACACCATGGGCCTGATGAACCAGGCGGCCCAGGCCATGGACGACGCTGTCAGCCAGGAGGTAGGTCCCCGACCGGACCCGACCGCGGCCGCCGCGCCGTCACCGGGCGTTATTTACGGCGGCACTACCGCCGACCTTTTGTCACCAAACCGGCTCTGTCATCCCGTGCTGCTGCTATCCCGGGCGGCCCCTCGCGTCTCTTCTGTGGCCCCGTCATTTGCTCGTCAGTCATGTTTCCCAACCGCAGCCCTCAAACGCCGCGCCAACCCTGCTGGCCCGCGAGCTATATTACGCGATAGGGTTAATTGCGGATACGGTAATGAAATCCTTATCTAATTAGGATGTGAGCGGTACTACACACACAGTGAGGCCTCTCCAACCGGCGGCGCCATGAACCCTTCCCGTTGTGAAATTCGCTGCGGGCTGTGGCACACTGGCCGCGGTGCGGCGGCCGACCGCCTGGACGGTAGACTGTCCCGCTGTGGTCGGACAGTGGCCGCGGCGGCCGGCGGCAGCGGCCGCCTGGGAGCCAGACTGTGCCGCACAGCACGGCGCCACGCCGTCTGACTGAGCCCCCACCCGGCCCGTCCGCAGGTGACCAACCACCTGTTCCAAATGCCCGAGCACCGGTTCGGCATGGATCTGGCTGCCATCAACATGCAGCGAGGCCGCGAGCACGGCATCCCCGGCTACAACGACTACCGGGAGTACTGCGGCCTGCCGCGCATCCGCGACTTCTACGAGCTGAACTCCGTGATGACCAACAGCACCGCCTCCAGCTACGGCAACATCTACCAGTGAGTGACGATAAGATAATACTTCTTCCCTTCCACAGCTGCGGCAGACTGACTGTTCTTACCTCTCACAGTGGCGCGGCCAGAGCCCGGTGGCTAAAATGACGCCATGCTCCCAGACTTTACCTCAGTTACAGTTTGCTTAACTCATAGCAGACCAATGCATGGCTGCTGGAGGGTCGTTACGTGCATGCACCGACGGAATAATGACGAAAAACGGCGCCCATTGCACGGCGATGGCCGATGCGGCGATCGATAGCGATGATCGCTCCGATACGGTTATCGTGTCGGTGATGCAACTCAGGGCCTGCGTAATGGGCTCTGCAGTTTCAACAGTTCTTTCCGCACCTACACTCAAGGGCTAACTTCATTGTTTGCCGAGGGCAGGAATCTCCTCAAGGACATTTAGTCGATATTTGTGGACGGAACTTGAAATGGAAAGTGGTGAATGCTCGTCTGCAAATGACGAATCCGGCTTGTACTGTCGCTGACTCATTAGACTATGTTTCGAGCTCATGTGCGATGCAGGGCCTCTGCAGACGAGACTATCCCTCAAACTAGTTATCCCTCTCATTGTAACGACCGCGCTGAGAGCTTATAGAAGGTAAACGTACAGCGCTCATACAGCGCTATGCAGCGGTCGAACTAGTCACCACATGACCATATTATCTCCATAGGCATCCAGATATGCTCAGATTATTTTGAGCGGAAACTCAATCATCTATCTCATTAGAAAACACAGGTATCTTAATTACAGTTATTGCTTACTTATACCAACCTAAATTACTTTCAGCGCCCACGCTCGATTGGTTTGTTGGCCGTTTTTCCGACAGGAACTGTTACTCAGATAGAGAGATGAAGGACGCGGAACATTTCCTGTAGTCCGTGCATATTATCGCCTTGTTAGAACGGCGGTATATCTGCGAGCACTTAGTGTGTCGCCGGTGAAAGGCCGGGCGGTGATCGGTTATCAGCAGCCGCGCAGACTGACCGCAGATAACAGAGCTGTTATCTCCGCGGGAACGGCCGCAGACGCTAAAAAAAGCCGCTCACCTTGAGTAACTTCTGAAACAATGCAACGTCAGAGTTTGCAGACAGATACGGGAATAGTACGCACACTCAGACAAGACGCGGCTTCTGTAGTGTCGCCAGGGCATGGGATTTCCTTATGCACATGACTTTTCTGGCAAGGGTCTCGATTCAATGGCCGCTCGTCTCTTTTCCCAGCCGCTCCCACAGCCGCGGTGAGCTGACCTGACCCCTGCCCGCAGGCACCCGGACGACATTGACCTGTGGTCGGGCGGTATCTCTGAGAAGCCTCTGCCGGGCTCGATGGTGGGACCGACCCTGGCCTGCCTGATCGCCGAGCAGTTCCGCGTGCTCAAGTTCGGCGACCGTTTCTGGTTCGAGAACCAGGGCTTCCCCAGCTCCTTCACTCACGGTGAGAACTTGCACAGAGATGATGGGATGAGACTGGGACGCGGAACCGTCTTGACGCGCTCATAGCAACTCAAATGGCCTTCCGCATCTTGACAATTTAGGCACAAACCAGCACTTCCCGGTTCATGACATTAACTAACCCTGCCAGGAATGGGACGTAGTCACGTAATCTGTAGAACATCAGTGACATTTTGCCCGACTTCCGCAGAGCAAATCGATGAGATCCGTAAGATCAAGCTGAGCAGCGTGATCTGCGCCAACGGCGACCACATTGAGCGTGCCCAGCTCTACGTGATGGTCCTGCCCGACCACGAAATGTGAGTACCGCACTAACGACTGTCTTCCGGTGGAGGTGGCTAGGTCTAATTCCTCTGTTTGTTGATTGTGTTGGTGATCAGCCCAAGAAGTGTAGGCCATGCTACCCGAGCCCCGGCCGGTGCGCAGTGGCCGTCGTGTGACCTGGCCGTGACCCTCCCCGGTGTGTGTCTGTTCCAGCAACCCGATCACGCCGTGCGCCGCGCTGCCTCAGCTCGACCTCAGCAAGTGGAAGGATCTGGGCGGGCCCGGCTATGGCCCCGGCCCCGCCATCGGACCCGTAGGTTAAGCAGCCACGCCGGCTACGCCGCCCGCCACCGGTCTCCTGTGGCTCCCTGTGCCGACTTCACCGCCGGCCGCCCTCCTTCGCAGTGTTAAACCGAGCAGCCATGCATGGTTCTAAAGCAACTGTTTCGGGATCGCTCGCCTTTTTTACAAACCTGTCTGCCGCTGTCTGTCTGTCCGTTTGTCTGTCTGTCTGTCTGTCTGACCGAGCTACCTAAACTGCACGTACGCATGACGATTTACAAACGTCACTGAACGGGTAAATAACGACTATTTAAATGCTGGTGTGTGACCTAAAGCTGCTCAGCCCTCTACTAGACATTAGACACAGGACACGGAGACACTGGCACGTACAACCGCAGTCGAAATTCCTTCTAGAGCAGAGTAGATGTAAATTCATTCAAAATCTTTCATCCATCCACTTCATTTCTATGGAATAATGGCCTTTACTTCACCGATGCACGTCATTTTCAAACGCTCATAGCTCTGTTGAATGCCGTTAGTCTCTAAGTAGTTATTTCGGTGTTGCTACTTAGATTTTACATTGTAATGGCCAGGAAGGACAATGTCCCGCCTGTTAAGAATACAGTAAAAGGCCATCAATCATTTTAATGGTACACGGTAAACTGGATGCCAGATGGTAGCAGGAAACTATCCGAAAACCTCGGCTACCCAGCTTTCCTTGTACGGCGAAATGATTGAGGTACAACGCCGCGGTATGTTGAAATTGACCGTTGCGGCCATTTGAAGCAACATCTCTTGCTTGTACTCCTCACTGAATGTGTTCTGGCCCGCCCATGTTACGTTCAATCAGTTACCAACACTCAATCCACAGTCAGCACTTTCAGCGCTTCCTGCATTTGTTATTCCACACAGCCCCACAAAACACACACTGACAGAAGCACGCACACACACAGACACGCGCTGCCTCGATAACTGGGCGGTGACGGTTGGGCGCGGGCGACGGGACCCAGAGACGGACGGGGGCGACCTGACGGCAGCCAGTGACGCGCCGCCGCCGGTGTGCCGGTGTTTCAGACGGGCCTGAGCGGCCTCTCGGCGCGCCTCACATGGCCTCCGACAGGGCCCGGCTGGTGAGCGGGCCGGACGGCGCGCGCGCAGCCTCCGCGGCGGCGCTCAGCTGCTGTACCTGCCAGGGAGAGAGAGGACGACCGACTCCGACTAAATTACACTTCCGGAGGGATGTCAGCAAATTTGGACCGATTGAGGGGGTAGGGGGGGGGGGGGGTAGTTGCAATATCGTCAGGAGAAACTACACGACGGGAGACCAAAAATGTTGAAGAGCTTTTTGTGTCAAATCCAACTAACACCCTGTACAGAGATAATTTATTGTTGAGGAGCGATGACGGACGTATGGATTTCCGGATGTTTGGGGTGGGTGGGTGTGGAACCGGGGACAGACAGTCGTCTTTCGTCTTCGGTCGACCTACGGACGGATCCACGACCCGACAAGTGTCGACCTGTGCCACCGTGTCCCGGACGGGCGGCGCGCAGTCGGACGGCGGCGGCGGTCCGCGGTCGGCCGGTCCGCCCGCTCAGGGAGGGCTCTCAGCCACCGATGACCGGTCAGCGGCCGCCGCCGCCGGCCGGACTCCGGGTCCCTCAGCGCCGCGCTGAGGGAGGGACGCGAGGGACGGGGGGGAGGGATGGGAGGGAGGGGAGGGGCGAGTGCGTGTGCGATGTGTCGGGTCGGACGGCGAACTGAGGGCGGCGGCGCCGCGGCGGAGCGGGCGCGGACTCGGCCGGGGCCCGCCGCACCGCGCGGCCCCGGCCCGCCGCGTCCCACCCCTGTCCGCAGTCGCCACGGGCGCACGTTGTTACTGCAGGTGTGTGAGAGAGTCAGAGAGAAGTGGAGAGACGGCGCCGGGGCGAGCGGGACGGGCGAGATATGCAGGGCACAACAAATACCGTGTGGCTGAAGCGTTTCTCTCTTGCCCATCTGTGAATAGTGTAAATAAATACGACAGTAAATCGCGTGTTAATCGGTTGGTAAAAGGGATTCCCGTCTGCTTTAAAGGCACTCCGTGCCAAAATAAAGTGACTCGTCTTCATGGTAAGCCTAAACTCCAACTACCCTGTGCGTTGTTGAACGGCCATAAATAAATCCAATCATTTAAACGGGCTGTCGAGGCATTACGCTCTCGTGAGAGCCGACTCCGTTAATTCAACGTCTAAACGCCGCAGTGACCCCCCGTTAAAAAGATTTCCAGTGTCTACTAATTCCTGTAAACCACCGCTGAATCTGCACAGCTCTTCGACGCCACAGGTAAGCTAAATGATATCGCCGCCAACTTCGCTTTAAACTAAACCTTGTCAGAACGCACGACGCGAAGTAAAGCGTACGCCCATCGCTCATCGGAATAAAGAGCAGTGAACGTGATCGTAAACGACTTTTGTGTTATTAAACTTGTTCGTTTTCCACTGTGTCTTAAACGTGTCATTTCAGCTGCATTGACCAGTCCCACTGAGCCAACTGTTTATTACGCTCCGCCGTGTTTCGTCAGCTCTTCGCCAGTTTGTCTGTGCTCAGTCAGTCTCATGCCCTCCCAAACCTCCGCCCTCCGCCAGCCCCAGCTGACCGTCTCCGTTTGCAGGTGTATGACACCAAGTCGCCGCAGCAGGTGATGTTCGTCGTACCGCCGAGCAAGGCGCACCGGCCGCAGTCGTACCAGACGCCCGTCTACGTGCCACGCCCGCAGTACGGCTACCAGACCACCCCGCCGCAGTACGGCGCATCGAAAACCGACCCGCACAGCCTCGTGCACGGACAGAGCTTCGGCGAGTCGCGGCCGTCCGCGGAGTATGGCGCGCCCCAGCCGCAACAGAGCTACGGACCGCCGCCCAAGCAGGAGTACGGACCTCCTCCCAAGCAGGAGTATGGACCCCCGCCTAAGCAGGAGTATACACCTCCGAAACAGGAGTACGGTCCTCCTCCCAAGCAGGAGTACGGACCTCCGCCTAAGCAGGAGTACGGTGTACCCAAGCAGGTGTACACACCTCCCAAACAGGAGTACGGACCCCCGCCCAAGCAGGAGTACGGAGTCCCCAAACCCCAGGAGTCCTACGGCGCGCCCGCCAAGCTCCAGGAGTCTTACGGAGCGCCCCAGCCCCAGGAGTCGTACGGCCCTCCTCCGTCCCAGGAGTACGGCCCTCCTCCCTCTCAGGAGTACGGTCCCCCGCCGCAGCCTCACGGCCGACCGCGGGGTTACGGTCGCTCACGGCCCCACGGCCGGCAGCCGTGCTGCCAGAGCCCGTGGCGGCCGATCATCCACCGCCGGCCGCGGTACTGAGTAGCCAGGTCCGCGGTGCCAGGGGCTGAGGGCGAGCGAGCGGGTGGCGAGCGAGTGACGCGTGTGTCGAGTATTTACAGCAGCGTAGCGTGTTGGTAGTGAGCTGTGCCTATGCGACCGAGCGCGTGCCTGCGAGTGTGTGTCTGTGTGTTGGTGTGCTGTTACGGGCGGGGGCCGCCGATCGTTTGGTGAGAACGGCGCCGGCCGGCCGCGGTGCCGGTCGGTCGCCCCAGTGTCGCTCAAGTTGTGCTGATGAGACGGGGAGGGCGGGGTGGGGACGCCGGCGGCGACACGCCACATATCGCGGCCGGGTGTCGGCAGGAACCCAGAGAGTATTCAATGACCGCGCGCTGCCCGCCACACCAGAGAAGCTATGTCGCGTCGACGCCTCAGTCGGCGCACCCTGTATTTCGTCCATGTCATCGAATAATAAAAGGTCGGTCTGTAATCTGTATAGTGAGTGAGTGAGCCGTGAGGCATCGCCGGCTGCCGCGGCTGGCGAACCGGCAGCATCCAACACCTACAACACTCCGGCAAGAGGTCCGCCGCGCCCGGCGGTCACACCGGTTCACAGGGATCATCACCGGCTCACAGGGGTCGCCACAGGGGAGGGGTGGGGGGGGGGGGTCACAGCTGAGTTGAGAGTAGCACCGCATCCAATCACAATAGGTCACACATCGGTCCTTAGCGGCCACTGCGCAGCGTCCGGCGAACACACGTCACTCCGCGCGCCAGTCCAGTCTCTCCGCACCGACCTCGGCTGGCGGGCGCGCTCGGCAGCTGCTGGGGAGTCGGCGCCGCCGCCGAGAGATCAGATGGAGGTGAGCGTGCGCCGCTCGTCCTCGGTCAGCTCCGGGTGCCAGATGTCGACAATCAGCACGAACCGCGACTCGGTGCCCTCGTTCCAGACGTCGTGTTCGAAACTGTCGTCAATGATGAGCACCTTGCCCTCTTCCCAGGTCCTGGAACACGGTAGAAACGACGGTAACTCAGTGGCAAGGGTACAGGTTGATACGACATTGGGACCGTAAGACTGCAGATAATGCTATTGCTACCTAGTTGCCAGGGCGGTCAGGGTTCCTGTGCAGCTATTAGCTGCAGAGTGCAGACCACCTGGTCAGTGTCACACGGCCGAGGAACCCGGGTAGCGGGACCAAGGCCCTGCACAGAGACGGGCTGCACCGCCGGCCACTGTTCTCAGGGTAGGAGAAAGGGGCGCACGAGGGCTAATCCCGAACCAAGGTCGGGGTGCAGCCCCAAACGACCCAATGCCACTGACTTCTCACTGCTCATCGTGAGGAGAGTAAAATTACGCAGATGTGCTGACAATCTTTTGATGGGATTGATTGATGTTTCCAGTATCAGACTATCAAAGGGTCTCATCAGGGGTGGTTTTGCAAAAGCGCCATCGGGAGCTGAATAGGTTTTTCATTCATTTGCCGGAAAGTATGCTGTTAAAAACGCACGACAGCAGAATTCCAGCCCGCTGTTGGGCTGTCGTGGCTACCGTCGTCAGAGAGATACGGTGGCAGTGCAGAGCGACTGCCAGGAACATTCCTGAGTCTGACCATATATCCAGCTCGAAACGGAGCGCAATTTTGTCCTCTGAATCACGGCCGCAGTGGCCCGTTCAGCTCACGTCAGAGCTGACCTGCAAAAATGCCGCCCGCGCACACTACACCAATCCGCACCATCTATAATCCGCGTCTCTACATCTCACAGCAGTAGCGGTCAGCAGTGTGGGTAAACAAAAACCAGCCCGTGCAGCCTGCAGGCCGGCCGGTCCCCTCCTGCTCGCAGTCCGGCGCGCACGGTCACCGCTCGCACGCTATCCTACCCAAGATTTAACCTACCCCACCCCCTCTCCACGGCCCGGTCCTGGAAACCCCGGACCGCGGCCGACAGCGGCTGCGTACCTTTTCTCGCCGGCCACACGAATGCCGGTGCCGGGCGGCACTTTGATGCCCAGGTGGAGCCGCAGACGGCAGTTGGTCGGACCCGTGTGCGGCCACACGGTCGTACCCGGCGCCAGCATGCTGAACTTGACCTGGCCGCGCCGGCAGCCTGTCGACGGAACGCAGCGGGGTGTCAGATGTATCAGACACGGTGGCCGGCGGATATCGTGTTAACGACAGCCTTCGTGAGACACACGCTGGGCGGAGCCGGAGCGCAGATAGGCCGCAGATATCGTTAGTAACAAACAGGACACAGATCGAGGCGAACTATAGATCAATTAGCGCGGCTAAGTCGCAGGGAAGTAACAACCGAGAAGGTCAGTAAAAGTGAACACAGCAAGGACGCTAACGGAAGGTCGCCCATTCCGAGAAACAGCCGGGTTTCGGTAATTACAGTCGCGCTCGGACCAAACGGGCCGCCGGCACGCCACGCTGACATACCGCGCCGTCAGAACGCGTGCACAGCGGGCGTAGTAACGCACCGCGCTGACACGGCGTGTCCCTGAGAGGGCGGCCGGCATACGGCGAAAACAGACCACTTTGTGTATCGGCTCCGCCCTCCCCTCCCCGCACAGCCCTGTATCGACTCAACCCACCCCTCCCCGCACAGCCCTGTATCGACTCCACACTCCCCCCTCCGGCCTCCCCCCCCCAAACACAAGCAGCCCTGTATCGACTCCATCCTCCCCTCCCCACACAGCCCTCCACGCCCGTACCTGCGGCCTCGGGGAACTTGTCGATGATCTCGCACGTGCGTGGCGTCTTGACGCAGGCGTACTGGTTCTTCCGGCCGCGCCGGTACATGGTGTACTGTTTCCAGTCGCCCTCTTTGCTGAGCTGCTCCTGCTCCGGCTGGAAGCCGTCCTCAGGCCGCTCGGAGTCGAGCAGCGCCAGCATCTCCCCGCGGATGGTGGGGAACTGGGCCTCCAGCTCGCTGTGGGGAGAGGCGGGGAGGGTGGTGAGCGGGGAGGGAGTTGCGGCACGGTCCCCACTACCCAGACACCAGTGCGGCGATCCCCAGAGCAGATAAAAACTAAGCAGTTCCAGCGGTGGCTTCACTGAGACCAGAAGAGCGTCAGAGCTGAAGAAAATGACGTAATAAGGAAAAAAAGCGAAACAATTAGGAAGGTGACGCTAAATACCTAAAGCGCAAAAAAAATATCGGGGCAAACAAATGACGCACAGCTGGAGCGATTTGGCCAACTGTGTGACGGTTTCAGTCATTCCCAACAGTTGGTTATTTAGCTGCTATTGTGGCTGCTCGTACCGTACCACCCGACATTTGTCTGTTTAGCTGCTATTGTGGCTGCCCGTACCGCACCACCCCCCAGATGTGTGCGGTGGTCCGGTGAGGCCGCGTACTGTCCAAGGCCGGCACGGCGCCCGGCTGAGTTACCACCTCCCATACCACGCCTCTCCCTCCTCCCTGCCTCCCAATGGCACGGCACGGAGAACGACATAAATCACCGCACCGGACGCAGTAACTCATACTGCGGCCAGCATTCATAATGCATAAGCATGGCCATTTCAATGATTTATCCCGTGTTTTGCTGCGCTCTTCATGAAAAACAAACCACAATAGCAAGTAAATACTCTCATAGTGCAGCATGAAAAGCGGATATAATACAACAAAATGACGCTGAGTCACAGCACGAAACAGTGAGCGGCCATGTTGCGATCTAACAAGCATAGTAGGTCAGCCGGATGGTCAAGGTCATCTAGCCTGTAGCAAGTCAGGTCGGAAGGCTAAGTCAGCGCTGAACATAGCCGCCGCCGCCGACCGACACATTCCGGCAGCCGGGACTTGCGTGCCTCCATGGATGCAATTCAGCACGCAACCATTCATTGTTGACTCATGACATGAGAAATTGAACTATGCATAGGAAAAAACTGCGCGTTGGAATATCTACCTCAAAAACAAGCCGCGCGAATGTGCGCTCTGATGCGACTCTGACTGCTGCGCGGCCAGGATACCCATGACAATCCATCAGGGCCGCCTGAGTTGCGTCAGGGGCAGGTCCGTGCCAGTGGGAGCCCCGGCGCGCAGCGGAGGCAGCCTTGTAGGTCAATGGGCCAGCTGGCGCCCGGGGTGGGGCGGCGGCGGCGGCGGTCCAACTGGCTCAGGGTCGGCTGGCGGTCCGCCGAGGGCCGGCCGGCGGACCGGCTGACCGGCAGGACCTGACGTGACGCCACCCGGGACACCGGCACAGGCACCTCCACGGCGACGACTATCGCACGCTACATCGCACTTTATGCACGCATCTTCTACACGCACGTAGACGACACGCACAGGAAGGGAAGGTCACGCGTGTGGTCCGTCCGTCCGTTCGTCCGTCCGTGGGGAGGCATCCACCGCCACGGCCCTGAGACGGCCGTCGGAGCAGACTCCTCCGCTTGTCTGGCGCACACGGCCGCAGGAGTAGCGTGCCGTCTGCGTGCCAGCCAATACTGACCTGCCTCACGTGGGCCGGCGGCAGCGGAGGCATCCGGCCATTACTGGCCGACGGCGGCTGAGCGCCAATATGTGCCGGTAAAAACTGGTAAAAAAGGCCCCACCGGACACAGCGGCGGATGGCAGGCCAGCGGTGTCTCGACAGGCGAGGACAAACATCTCG
Organism: Amphibalanus amphitrite; assembly: GCF_019059575.1. NCBI lineage: Eukaryota > Metazoa > Arthropoda > Thecostraca > Balanomorpha > Balanidae > Amphibalanus > Amphibalanus amphitrite. Next base: position 83,195 of record NW_024882101.1, read on the forward strand.
CAGGGTTCACTGAACACGACCCAGCACCAATGACGGAACGAATCAATCCGACGCAACAGCCGCGGCAGCACAATAAACACGCCATAAAACGTGATTCGACATTGGTCTCGGGTCCTTAACCCAATAACATGTCATTAAGCCCCGTGAGCACCGAGGGCCGGCTTTCGGACCGATTCGCCGGTCCTGAGGCGGATCATTGGCAGAGATGCTGCCAGGGGTTCGGACTCGGTGACCAGTCTCGGTCACTCGGTCACTGGCGACTCCATGACCATCAAAACGTGCAAAAGGTAACGTGTATGTGACGGAGACTACCGGACCATGAAGGCCATGGTATGACTTCTGTCAATCTGGCAATGACTTCTGTCGATCTGAAAAAGACTGACGAACAGCATCGGCGTATGGCGATGAGTTTGAAAACAGCATCTTGTGGAAAATGCACATGACACCAGCGCCGATTAACCCTCTGACAGCCGCTCCTAGAACCGTGCCCTTATCAGACCTCTTTGTTGAGGCGGCGTGACATGAGCGCATTCCTTCAGAGCGTGGGTCTGCCACGCGGCCGTTTGCAGTTTTGATTCGTGAGCTCTGGTCGTGACCGCGGTCTCACAGAGGGTCGCCAGGGTGGAACGGGTAGGGACCGTGCCCGTCCGGACAGCACCGGACAATAGACCGACGCAGAGCACGACGGGACAACGCCGCTTAACTCCGGTCACAAGCGGGGGACAGGGCCAGAGCTCAGCGGCTGCCAGGCGGGCTCTCCAGCAGCCATGCGAGCGGAGTTCGTGATGGGGTGGCTGTGACCCGACACTAAGCGAATTAACTTGTCCCAGTGCTGTTTAGTGTATAGATAGGTACTTATGAATTATGATCAAACCAATCGTCCGGAAGCGGGAATCAAGAGAGTGGTCACCATCTTTGAATGAAATGGTCTGGCGTTGCCCACCAAATGGGAAGCTTCGAAACGGTAAAGTCCATGTTTTAGCGCTTGATTCTTTTATTCTTCCAGGCCGCGCCGCACCCGCCGTGCGCGGCTCTCTCCTTATCTCCTTGTCTCTGTCCTCCCTCCCTCCTCTCTCCCTCTCTCATGAACCCCGCCCTGTTCGACCCTGAGTGGCCGGCAGTGTAGTGCGGAACAGCCGGCGGCGCAGGCGCGGCCAGACCAGTCTGAGTCCGCCGCCGCTGCCGGCGGAGTCGGGCAGTCGCCGGGTCCGACGAACATAGAACAGGGCAGGGCGGGGCCAGCACAGGGCACACGGACCCCTGAGGTCGACCGAAGGCTGACTGGTTCATCGCCGTGGCGAACCGGTAGGTCGTCGGGCAAACGGTCCGCCGTCCGGCCGCTGGAGGTCGACCGGGGACGGGGAATCTGGAAGGGAACGGATCGGCGCGGGGCACGCAGCCTCCTCCGGACCGGCCGCAGAGCCAGGCGGCGTTAGACAGGTCCGCACCACAGCCATAGGTCCGCTCCTCAGTGCCGGACCTATGGCGGACCTATGGCTCCATCGAGCCGCGGTCACTGCCACCGTGAGAGCGGCCATCCCCGGACCGTTCCCGGAGTCATACCTCCCCCGGCCCGCCCCTCCCCGCTCCCACGAGGGCTTGGAGACGGCCGCTGGAGATGGTTAACTGCACGGACTTTTTTTGCCGTATTATCCAGGGATCAAGTTGGTGGAGAGCAGACTTATCCGGTAGCTCCCAGGCCAAGTGCCCTTGCAGGGGATTCAATTCAGCGGAATGAGAATACAGCACTGCAGAGCTTCTATTCAAAACAATAGAGAAAATCGCAGCAGAGCACCGAAAAAACAGCGGCATTCGCAGCATACGAGCTGGTGTAACCTTGACTGCAGCGTGTCAGGGAATCCACAGCCGAGGCTGAAGCATTTTATAGTGGAGACGGACGCTAGGCCGGTCCTTGGCGGGGGCGACGCACTGATAACAGCTCGGCAGGGGTATGTAGCGGCGTGCGCAGAGACCGCCCACTGTGCGCATACCCGCCCGGCGCCCGCTGATCACAATCCAGGGCGACCTTGAAAAAGGACAAAGAATGGCTCAGTAATAAATGGCCACTAAAGTAACGGCATTTCTTTAATTTTACCTGCCCTCAGCTTGACATAGCCCAACCTTGAACCAGTATCTTGTGAACGGTCGAGACAACAACTTCTCACATCGTGCCATTAATCTCGTTTCGTTCCAGCTGTCGGGCTCTGGTCCAATCATGTCAATGTCGGGTCACAATCTCGGACTCAGATACGTGTAACAGTTCAAAGTCACCTCAGTGACGCGATACATTCCTTGCTGTTCAGTGCTGGCTGGCTGTCAGCTCACGTCAGTCAGAAGGGTGGAAAGATGTTCAAACGCCACACGCACCACCTCCATGGACCGTGATCCTCTGCTAAACGCAGTCTAGGCCTGGTCCAGAACACCGTGACATACAGGGTGTCCCGAAAGTTTTGCAACATCCGTTTTCCCATATGTTTTGTCTCTACCGCTAATATCAACGTTCCACTGGCAACCTTCCGCTTGTCCCAGGTAGACGGCGCGACTGCCCACCCGACCCAGCGGCGGTTATTGCCGCGGGGCACGGCTGACCCGTCTGGGGCGGCCGCCGTCTGACCTTAGGTCAGTCGCAGACATGAAGGTGGCCGGACGGGTAACGCGCAGAGAGGCGGTGCGCTCCCGCGCGATCGGGTTGCTGGAAGGTGGCGTGGCGCAGGGGGTTGTCGCAGAGAAGCTGGGCGTCGATCGGACCACTGTCTACCGGTGGTGGAAACGTTTTCGCGACGGCAAACCGTTAGCCGACAAGAAACGTTCAGGCCGGCCGCGTGCCGTGTCCAACGTCGCCAGAATCGTCTGTGCCAAAGCTGCTGGCAAGCGTGGCCAAAGCGTCAGGAAATTGGCCACGCGGCTGACGCGAAAGGGTTACCCGGTGTCAAAGTCGAGTGTCCATCGGTTCATGACCCAGTCGAAGCATTTCCGGTCGTACAAAAGATCAAAACAGCCGAAAATGACAAGAAAACAGAAGCTTGCAAGATTGGAATTTTGCAAGAGGGTAAAAAATTGGGGCTTCGATGAGTTCAAGAACGTCATCTGGTCCGACGAGTCCATCTTCGAAATCCAGCACACGCCAAATCGGCAAAACGATCGAGTCTGGGCGAAATCTCGCGACGAAGTGCCCCCGGTTGAAACCATCAAGCACCCCGCGAAACTCATGGTGTGGGGCGGAATGACCGCACAGGGCCTGACTGAACTTCACGTGGTGCCAAAAAACCAGACTGTCAACACCGCAAACTACGTGTCCGAGATTCTGGAGGGCTCACTTCTGCCGGCGGTCAACCGTAAGAGCAGCAATGGCGGTGTCACGGAGAAGAAAATCGTCGACCGGAGGTCAGAAGGAATTTTTATGCAAGATGGCGCACCAGCACACACCGCAAAGCGGACACAAGAATGGTGTGCGGAACACCTCCCAGGGTTTTGGGGTAAAGGGGAGTGGCCTGGCAACTCCCCCGACCTAAACCCGATAGAGAATGTGTGGGCAATCATGAAGGAGAGCCTCGACCAGCAGGAGCCCGCCACCAACCTGGGTCAGCTCGAGCGCCGGCTGAAGAAGGCCTGGAGAGACATCTCCGCGGACACACTGCGCCGCCTGGTGGCCAGCATGCCATCACGTGTCCAGAAGTGTGCCCGGCTTCGCGGTGACTATGTTGGTTGTTAAATAAAGCGGAAAGGACAACTCTGAAGTGTTTGATTTACAACGTTAAGGATGTTGCAAAACTTTCGGGACACCCTGTACATATCTGCAGCTGAGACAACATGAACACGGTCGTCGTGAGATAGGAAATCAAGCAAGAATATGCACTTAGCCTACTGATTCATGATCATTCATATGAATCAAATTATATGTCCGAAAACCACATCAGCAATGACAACGCTTTCACCTTTTTCAGAGCGCATTGGCGACGAGGTCTGCAATGGTGCAGCTAGCTACCTGCTTCGCCACGACAGCACCAGGGCTGTGTCCGTGTTAGTGTTGGTGCCGGTGGTACTTTGATCCTTCGACGAAGGCCAGGCTCGAGGCTGAGGCAGGGCGGCGGCAGGTGTGAATTCACAGAGCTCCCACTCTCGAACGGCGCCAGACGGCTGAGGAAAATATTGGGACCACCTGCGACCCACTGTCACACTGGTATCCGACGGCACCAGCTGGTCAATCCTCTCCGAAAGACATCTGTTGGTCTCAGGAAAGGTGCGACTCCGTAGGCCTGTCGGTATGGCGTCCGGTCCTTCTAACCTCGGCGTTCCGATCAGGCCCACCCACCAGACCCGCGCACTCCTTCGTCACGATGTTATGCTCGTCCGCCAGCTCCAGTTCGGATTACGGCGGCGCCCAGCCCGGCGCAGGTGCGGCGGAAGTGGCTGACTCGGTTTTACTACTACCGCACGGTGCGAACGAGGCGCGGAGCCATCCCACCGGCGGCGGCTGGCCTTGTGACCACATTCTGGCCGCCGAGTGCGATCGTATCGCCGCCACGGCCATCTCCCCGCCGCCTCTTCGGTCACGGAGCCAAGGGCCGGCGGTCCGGTGAGGCCGGTCCGGGACCGCGCGGACCACCGGAGTGGGGACCGTCCAGAGGCGGGACCAAACGGCCGGGCATGTCCATGGTCACTTCACGAGCGGTGGAATTAAGAACTGAGGGAAGAGATGACGGACATAGTTCCGCTGATGTCCATAACGAAAGTTTGCCTCGCTGCCTCCCAAGGAGGTGCCAAGATCAGGTTATGCCAGCGAGCCCTAACAGTTTCCCTATTCCGCAGCATCGCTGCGCTGCGTTCTGGAGGACTCAACAGCGCGGCAGTACAAACTGATCGATCACTGGTCGCGATCAGGAGATACCAGCCCTCAGCGATCGTCGCTGTCCGTCCGAGGCCAGCCTAGGCGTAATTGAGATCTGCATGACGGCATGGGCCGCTGCAGTGGGCGCCTCGGAGGTCTTCTGTTCACCGATCAGGTCATGAGGGCCGAGGGCAGTGGGTTAAGTGGTGTCAGGTCACACCGCACCCAAAGAGTCAACACGCCGTCGTGTCCAAAGCAGCTCCGTGGCTCTCAGCGCCTATAGAAAATGAGCTTATTTCATCCGGCCGTACCGTGACGGTCATATTACAGCCGTGATAGGAAGGTTACCGAGCTCGCGTCCCCGGCTTTGATCCATATATGGTAGCAGCGCATCATATCGCGGCGATAGTGCTTCGCTGCAGCACCAGCCGATGTTTCCTCACGAGTGGTTGTCTGACCTCGTATGCTGAATGCAATTTTAAGCTAGTGACAAATACCGCACTAAAACTAATTGATAACTGGTTTAAGTTCTACCATATCCTGTCGCCGAAGTTTCTGTGGTTACAGCATTCAAGTTAACACAATCGGTTAGATTGGATCAGCTGAGCTCAATGGCAAACTCTTATCATGGATTACAGCAAAACGTTCTCAAAGCCAACCAACATGACCGAACGACCGACCCCGAATTCTGGGTCGGCGGGTGACCTCGGCGGAACACACAGCACCCCTCCCGTGCTATCATGACACCCATCGGAGCGATACGAGCCCGGGAATACATGACGCCTATCTGAGCGACACAAATACGGCTAGACAGACGCGACCACCACAGCCGCCGCGTGTCCCCGCCACGGAGAGATACCATCTCCCTGGACGGCGGCGGTCCGTCACATGTCCACGTGTGTGAGGGGAACAGCTGGCCCGGGTCAGGTCAGGTCAGGGTCGCACAGACCGGCTGTCCTTCCAAGTTCCAACAGCTGGCTCTCTGTGCAAAGTCCACAGATGCTCCACGCTCCATCTAAGACAGCTCAGACCTGACCACCTTGTACGGAACCATCCGTGACAGGCAGCACGCCCAGAGGGGGGAAGGGAAGAGAACAGCCCCCTGACTCCACCCACCACGCCCGGTAGTCACGAACGTTGGCCGAAGCGGTGAACCCTGACTGACTGCCTTCCCCAGAGTCCCCTCTAAGGTCGGAAGGTGGAGTCGACAGGGCCACTGACCCTCCTGGGGTCGGAGAGGGTAGTGTGAGGGCCACATTGAGGTGTGAGGGCAGCTCTGAGGTACCGAGCCGCTCGGCTGCCACCGCCAGACGGGACAATACGTTAGCACTTAATTATCGCTGCTGAGGCTGTCAAAACTTGTGATAATCTCCGCCTTACTGTCCCGGAAGCTGCATGACATCATGACAACCACTGCACACTCCCCGCCCAACACCTTGGAACAATGCTATCTCCAACACGCCCCCGCAGGTGGCCACATCCGCGTACACACGGCGTTCTGTCCGGCCGCAGACAGTGCAGCCGCTGCCAAGGTCGTCCGACGCCGCTCGACCCAGAACGAGACTCGTGTCTGCGTTATTCCTGTATAATCGGCCAGTTTGTTCTGTTTACGACGCTCACTGAGCGCAGCGCCGTGCTTTTATTAACCCGCGCCCTGATGGGGGGGGGGCCATTTTGGCCCCCCCCTGTGGTTTTTCTTGAATAGCGAGAAAACGGCGGCGCGCAGCGCCGCCAAATTTTGGGTACCTTACCGGGCATCAATTTGACACCTTCACACAAAATTTCAAGTCACAGGTCACCTCAGGTCAGGAGTTATTGAGGTCAAACTGAGGTCATGTTCGAGCAAAAATGAGCAAAAAACATGACATCTTGAAACGCTCACCAATTCTACAGTTAACAAGCAATTTTAAAGTTCTTTATGTGGTTGTGTAGAGAAAAGTCGGTGCTACAAAACTGCTATCTCGGATTTTCGAAATTTTGGGATTTTGACCCCCAAAAATCAAAAAAATTGATTTTTTTAGAAAAACTCAAAAAATTTCCAAAAAATTTCGAATTTCGAAAAAACCGGAATATATGTGATAGTCCCTGCGCTCTTCGATATACATACCAAATTTTAGATCGCTACCTCTTTTTTTGGCCAAGTTATAGCGAAAAAACTGTTAAAAATTGATGACGTCAAATTTTTGAACTCAATTTTTAGCAATTCTAGACCTCGTAGCGCAAAACGGAGACCACCATTGAACTCCCCGTGACGAGCTGCATCGAATCGATACCCATTTTATGCAAAAATATCAACTTTGAAATTTGACCTAATTTGACCTGACCTTGACCTGACCTTGACCTGACCTTGACCAAAACGTGACCTAGGCTGGCCCTAAAGTCTGTCTGACCCACATACTCGCATTTGTCATGTAAAATGGACCATAAAACATGTATCACACGACACTTTCATATTGTGACCCCCCAGTGACCTGACCTTTGTGACCTGACCTGGTATCAGTGACCTCAAATAGCAAAATATGTGTTTGAAGAACATTTCTCCATCAATGATTTTCAATGAAATGCATTTTACTCGATTTTACAACGCATTTCTTGAAATGCCTGTAAACGGTGAAAATTCGACCTTTGACCTGACCTGTGACGTCATCGGTTTGACCGAGGTCAATGAAATTGGGTCACAAGGTAGTTCCCCGCTGGGGCTATCCAACACCGTTTACCGCTTGTCGCTATGTTGCGTGGTTCTCGAGATCTGAGGGGGGGGGGCCAAAATGGCCCCCCCATCAGACCGCGTTGCTCGGCAGACCCCATCTGGGCGCGGGTTAACCGGCGCCGGGTCAGCCCTAATCAGGTCGGACTTGGGTCGTGACCAGGACGGTCTTGTGACCCAGCCTGCCGCCCGCCAGTAGCTCATCGAAACGAGACTTGGCCGGGCGTCTGAGTGCTCGACAAAACCCATCAAAACGAGGCCGGCCGCACAGCGTAATCCACATAGCTCATCAACCGCCGACCAGACCACGATCATTCGGTCAGCCGAGGCAAACCCCGAAAACAGATCACTAAATTCAGCGGCGTGCCGAATCGTTTCCGGTAGACCACTCTAAGACTCAACCCCACCTCAGGGGGGGGGGGGGGGTGGGGGGTGTCGCCGGCGGACCGATCGACGCACAGGGCGGGGTGTGACCGGCACGGCGGTGACAAGGTCACGCGGAACCGTGGGACCGCCGCAGTTATGTAACGCAGCCCTGTCATGGCCACGGTCGCCGCCGGAGCTGGAGGCCCGCCGTCCCAGCGCCACGGACGTTAGGAGGTGTCACGGAGAGTCACGGAGAGTCACGATATGTCACGGGGCGTCAGGATTCGTTATAGTCGTGACATGTGACGAGGAGACCACTGACCCGGGCGGCCGGACCAGCCCGGGAGAGCTAAAACGTGCCAGTTCAGATGTGCATAGAAAATCACCGAAATCGCTAATAGTTCTCAATCGGTTTACCAGTTAGCTCATATGATTATCCCATCACGCGTAATCCACTCACCGCAGGCAGCAGATTGAAAAAGAGCGGCGTGAAAGTGACTTGTGTCAGTCAACCGGGCGTGTTTCCTCCGGAGAGCGGGCCCTGTATTGCGCGCGGACAGAGCAATGCTAGCTCCCGCAGCCACGGGCGACCGGCCGCCTTCAGAGCCGATGATGATAAATGATACTACAGTCTCCACGAGCCTTCCGATTTTTATCAAATACCAACATTGTCTCTTTTTCACTTTCCACAGAGTAGAGACATTTGGAATGGAGCGCGGCAGGATCCGGTTTTTACCGTTTGAAGCGATCGTTATCAAGATATCAAACTTCACAGTGATAGCCAGCCAATGAATTCAAGAGAAAACGAAAAGGAACTAATGACTGCAGTCAATGAGTCAATGTTTTGGCTCATGTGGAAGTAAACTAAATGCCATGGAAAGGCACAATGAACCCCATTTATTGCAGCGTTAGACCAGACCACAATGCAACCGGTCTTCGCTTCACCCATCTTCGTCGGTCATTCGCTTGTCGCTCCCGGGGCACGGGCTAAATACCACCAGTGCCGCGGCGGGTATAATCTGAAGTGGCATTTATCTGTCACCGGTCACTGCTACCGGAAAGCAGCTCAGCTTTGGAGCGACCCGTCCTTAGTGACGGCGAGCTTTCCATTAACGAGGCTTACGGAGTTCTGGCTGGGGCAAAAAGCGTACCAAGCCCGATCCGGTTCACCAGGCCCAGCTCGGCTTATATTTCAGCACGGAGGAAAGGCTTGCCTTAGGTAAGTACTACTAGTTTTGCACATCACAGCGGATTATTTACCCAGGAACATAGCGAGCCGAATGTACGACGGTTCGCTCGGCCGGAGCACCGGACCCTATTCGGACACTCGGGCGCGCACCAGCGCCACCTACACACTGTTCAAACAACCGGCCTTGTGCGTAGCTGAGAGAAGGTCCAACTGTCCGCGTGTTTCGCACTGTCTTACCTGACCTGACCAAATGGGGGTCTGACTGCCTGTCTGGTTCGCACTGGGTCTCCCTGTCCCACTGGGCACTGAATGACCCGATGAATGTCGGACTGCCCGTCCGCTCTGGACAGGAAGCCCCTGTTCCAGTGACAGAGGGTCTGACTGCCAATCTGCTCGAACTAGTAAGGTCATTGATCCCTGTCCCCAAGAGTGACCTGATCATCAATGCCCGACTGCCCGTCTGTTCCGGTTTGGAGGTCCCTCTTATACTGACCTGACAAGTGCCTATCCCAGTTTGCTGGAGACTGGAGGTCCTATGACTGACCCAAGTCTCTCTCCCCGTCTGTTCCGGGGTCCAGCAGAGCTGCCCAGTCAGACAATCCACTGACTCCCGCTATCTTACAGGTCCCTGTCCCACTGACCTGATGAGGGCCTGACTGCCCGTCTGCTCCGGCGTCCACGTAAGGCTAGCTTAGGCTAGGTCAGGTCATTGGTCCCCGCTCTACTGACCTGATGAGTGCCTGACTGCCCGCCTGCTCCGGCGTCCAGTACGGCCTCCCGGTCAGACGGTCCACGTTGATCAGAGACCGCTGCAGGACGCTGAGTAGCAGGCCGCGCTTCACACCCTCCTCATATACCTGGCCGAGAGAGACAGAAACAGTAAGGAAACGTTTCGAAGAGCAGATAAATAACAAAATATCGTCATAAAAATACACAATAGACTCACATAGGACGATCAATAGACCATGACGGCACAAAACCTCAATTATTTACTGACGATCAGCTACTCTGCGCGCATCGCTGAAGAATATAGAATGCTTATCTGGCTACTTTAGGGCAGAACGGGACGTAAAATCCCTTACGCGCGCCATACGAAATGCCATGTTTGGTTCAGGTCAGAACTGACGTCAGCACATACATGACGTTAAAAAAGACATCTAAGCCCTCTGTCGCATCAGCCGAGTCGTGCCGCGCGTCGTACCGACCTTGAGCGCCAGGTCGCGGCGGCCGGTGCGGTCGTACGAGTCGCCCAGCGCGTAGTAGAAGCGCTTGTCGTGTACGCCCGGCTCGTCCGAGTCGATCCCGGCCTGCATCAGGGTCACAGCCGCCGAGTGGTTGCCCTCCTGGCGCCGGATGAAGCCCAGGTGCACCTTGGCGTAGCCGTTTTCAGGCCACAGGCGCAGCACCTGATGGACGAGGGGGGGGGGGGGTCAGGGGTGCAGGTCGGTGGGAACGGTGGTGGTCGAGCGGGGCGGGGGTGCTCAGGGAGATTACTACTGCGTATACTGGCGCGCTAAAAAGTCACAAAACGCTTATGGCTTGTTTGTGTTACGGGAACACATTGTTCCCCAGTCGTTAGGACTGCAAGACACTTTGTGCTTCAGCTAGCTAAATAGCACAGTTTTGCTTGAGTTGATACAGACTAGCTTCCTCATCTCCGGTAATACAACAGTACTACCACCCACGGACTCATATCCGGCCAACTGAGATCACAATGCCCCTATCATGTTGGATTTCATCGGTTGTGACGTTGTTTTACACCCCGTCCTTATCCCCTGAAGCGCCTCCTTCGCCGCGACATTCTGCACTGTGGAAAAACACAGTGGAAACGCCCGTCCTTACCTCCTGCAGGACCTCCTCGGCGGCGGCGTTCTGTCCGTACGTCATGAACACGGTGGCCAGGTGGTTCCTCAGCATGTAGTCGTCGGGGAACTTCTGGATCAGACGCTGCTGAATGCGCGCAGCCTGGTCCAGCTGGCCTAGAAATGGACAGAGTCGAACAGTCATAAAGTAACTGAGTCAGGGATACAGGGGAGACGGAGAAATGGGTCTGAAATTCGCTATCCTGATTAATAATTTCGATCAGCATTTGGGCGACCCATTTATTCGCAAATGTTATGCATACGGCTTCTTTTCAACATTGAAAAATTCCCAGAGCAGCAACTATCCGTTGCATAATCATTCAACACTCCAGCCTACGAACGACAACTTTCGCCCATCATAGTTAAGCGTGCACGCTCTACTCCTACAATTTTCCTTGCTGTCTCCCTACCTCCCATGCCGACTAACCTCTGAACCTCATCTGCTGTACGCAGCTCTCGGCCGCCCGTCGGTGCAGCTAGTGCAAACACCCTACCCCGCCTCCACCCCCACTCACCTCTGAACCTCATCTGCTGGACGCAGCTCTCTGCCGCCTGTCGGTACAGCTGCAGCGGCACCTCAGCCTCCAGATCCAGATCCAGCACGTCGCGGAACGCCTTGATGGCCTTGTCCAGCAGGTTGTTGCTGCGCTCCCGAGTAGCCTGCGCGTTCAGCGCGCGCGCGCGGCCCCAGAGGGCGCGCGGAGAGCGCGGCCGGCGCGCCAGGATCGCGCCGAACGCGCTCAGCGCCGCCGCATCGTCCTGTTCGCGCGCCCAGACGCAACGGTTGCCATGACGACCGGGAGATGCGGCCGGCGGCGGCGGGGAGGCAGAGGGGTGGATGGTCGGGAGACGAGGACAGGGGGACGGAGAAGGTCAGACCGCTGGGGAGATTTGATACAGGGGGCGAGACGGGGCCAACTGAACCAGGGGACGGATTAGATGCGGTGCAACAATAACACAGCATGCAGATATCTCTATATTGGGGGCTGGGTGGTAGCTACGCTAAAAGCACCGATGACGTCATCATCGGAGCTTCGGCGTGGAACCCTACCGGGAGCTGGGACTGGGACTGGGGCGGGGCGGGGGCGGGGGCGGTACGTATCACAGGGCAACCTCAACAACATTCCCTCCCAGAGGTAAAACCGCGCTAACACTGAGCAACAGCAAACAACAGGAAAGACATTGTTCGTGTTGTGTTATTCGTTGCATAAAGGTACCGCACACCTACTAAAGGTACCGCATCATTCACACCATATGCATCCCTGTATAGCCAAAAACAGCGAGACAGACAGCCCAAAACCAAAGAACCAGCTCCTGGCTGCAAACCAAGCAGAAATAAACACCAAGCGCGGTCAGAACGTGTAGCAAGCAGATCGAGGGCTCCTTGTCCACCAAAAGCCTGGGACAGGCCTACTACGTTAAGTCGATATTGGAGGGGAAATGGAGAGAGAAAAGGAAAGGCACAATTTTCGGCGGGCCGCCTAGTCCTGAGAAGAGGCGCAGACAACCAGGTTACAGCGGAGAAAGCCGATGTACGTACGGAATATAGCTAAACGACACAGCTGAATGATCAACAGGGGACTGCAGAGTACAGTTACAAGCGAGCAAGGTAATGACGACAATGGAAACATCATAATGGAGTTTGAAGCAGAATCACGTTTCACAATACAATATGGACCTGAGACACCGAACGTGACAACTTTAAGCAGAACGGACGACCCGATGGTTTTGAAAAAGACGAACAGCTATTGGGGAAATGTGCTGTACTCATGCAAACGAGGGACGCAAAGGACCCATTCGAATGATAGGGTGCGGAGGTGAAGTGTATGATCACCGGTGCTTCAGTGGGAAATATTTAAACACACCATGTGCGAGGATGATTGTGCGAGAGTGCTGTGTTCCCATATTCAAAAATAGACTGACTGGAGATTACTGAACTAACACACGGTAAGGCCGATGTCATGCACGATAGGCCGCCCACCGACTGTGCCGGTCGTGTGACCCACCTCTGTATCAGATCCACAGCTGCGTGGGGTACAGAGCGACACTGAACAATGGCTCCACTCGGCCGGGCGGGGATACAGGACGGACGGGAGGCGGTGCACCCTACAGCCTGTACTGCGGGATCTACAGACCGCGCCTAACGCTGTGCTCAGTCCCCAGAGGCTGTGAGGTAACCGTGACTATCCGACGCACCGAGCGAGGGCTTGGAGCATGCACTACTTGTGTCCGTCCCGGTCCCATAGCCGGCAAGGTGTTCGATGATACCGTCTGTTCCCAAACTAAGTCACCATGTAAGCGTGTCTATAACTGTCCTATAGAAATTATAGAAATCCCCGCTTGACTACAGCTACCCCAGTTCACCAGCCACGAACCAGTCTAAATCGCGAAAGGTGAAACACGACTACCGACAAAATTGCACGAACAACGGCTAGAAGACGACTATCCTAACAAATCCCAATTCGACCCAGCTCCCCACCGTCCACCCCTCTCAGTCCTCCCACCCTCCCTCGGTCAGAACTATCTCCTCACCGTCCGTGAGCCCCCCTGAAACTCACCGTATCGACCAGGTTATCGGCGGCGTCCAGCTCAGCGCGGATGTCCCAGTCCTCGGGACCCGTGACGTCGGCCTTGTCGTACTCTCCGGCCGCGTCCGGCGAGTCATCCTCCACGTCCGCCACGATACCCTCGTCCACGGCAGGGGCCGCCTGGCGCCACGGAAACGCGTCAGAGGGCAAGACGGCGGAAACTAGGCGGAGCGGGGTGGGCGGGAAAGAGGGCAGCACCAGGAGTTTAATCGCTAGGCTTATCGGATAGCAAGCTGAGCTATACAGTCGGGCTTTTTGAGGTCTTACATTCGCTTTGTAAACTGACATTCAATTACTGTTGAATCTGGGCAAAAAATATGCGAGCCATTCTATTATTTTCTAGCCATGCATTTAGCAACATTGACAACCACTCGGACATTCACAGATGTTAGTGTAAAACTCACAGCACGCTGCCGCTCGGTCTCACCTGTGCGGCTTGCTTAGCATGCTGGTCAGTGTCACTCGCTACGGGAGGGTCAGCCGGCCGGTCCGCCGCCTTCTCCTGCTCCCGCTGTCCGGCGCGGACTCGCTCTATCTCCTCTGCCTCCCGCACCGGCGTCTTAGGCGCAGGCATCTCAGTGGGCACTTCTTTCGCCACAGGCTTCTCCGTGGGCACTTCTTTCTCTACAGGCTTCTCAGTGGGAACTTCTTTCACCACAGGCTTCTCAGTGGGAGCCTCTTTCGCTACAGGCTTCTCAGTAGGAGCCTCCTTCACCACAGGCTTCTCAGTGGGCGCTTCTTTCGCTACAGGCTTCTCAGTAGGAGCCTCTTTCAATACAGGCTTCTCAGTAGGAGACTCTTTTACCACAGGCTTCTCTGTTGGCGCTTCTTTCACTACAGGCTTTTCAGTCGGCTTAGTTTCCACCTTTTCCGCCGGCTTTTCAATAGGCTTCTTTACCTTCACAGCTTCATTGGGCTTCTCTATCACAGGTTCCTTTGGCTTATCTTCTTTTACCGGCACTTTCGGCTTCTCTTCCTTCACGGGCTCACTTGGCTTCTCCTCCTTCGCCGTCTCTTTCGGCTTCTCCTCCTGGACTGGCTCGGCGGCCTGGACGGGCGGTGGCGGGGTATTAGTATCTACTGGCACACTGTCAGCGGGGGGTGGCACACTGCTGGGGGCCGGCTCATTGGCCGGTGTAGCTACCTGCTCCTCCACGGCGGCCTCGGAAGTCACTTCCTCCGCCTTCTCCTCTTCTACCACGGCCTCGGGAGCCTCCTCCTGAGGAGCGTCCTCAACCGCGACCTCCACATCATCAACCACTTCAGGTTCCTCCGCTACTACCGCTTCTTCTGCTACTTCAGCTTCCTCTGCTGCTTCTGCTTCCTCTGTTACCTCGGCTTCCTCAGCTACTTCTGCTTCATCAGCGACCTCGGCGTCTTCCACAGCCTTGGCCTCCTCGGCGACCTCGCGCGGTTCCTCCACCACCGGCTCCGTCACGTCCACGCCCTCGTCAGTGTCTGCCACCGGAGCCGCCTCCTCCGGTTGCTGTTGGTCCGGCTCAGCAGCTACTGCGGGCGGGAGAAAGGTCAACTCAGTGATTTTCAGCAAAATACGGCAACTGCCGTCATGTTGTGGTTTTCAATGAGAATCACTTAATATTACATGCATAACTAAATATCAATTTAACACACTCATCAATGATTTAGGTAATAACCTTGTTGAATGTAAACTTATTTCAGCTTTTCTGGCATAGAAACCATCGTCATTAAGTCACAATTCCCAGGCATGTGACGGCAGAGCAAAACAAAGTTTCCACACGTAAAATTGATGTTCGACCACGTCAATTTCTCAACCAAAGTCCCACCAATTTCCAAACCAGGCGGCAAGCCGAATGACTGTTATCTAAGATACAGTGAGTCTTTGAATGGACTTACCCTGGTCAGTGGCTGGCTCTTCGGCATCATCCTGAAACATGACACATGCGTTTGAGTAACAGTGTCATCGGGTTTAAGGAATTATTATTTTGACAGATTAGCACAGATTGACAAAATATCATGTAGTCAGTAAGCGCGTATAATTCTACTGAAATGTAGAGCAAGTGAAACAGCGGGCCACACCACAAGAGTGAGAGAGTAGAGCGCATTGTGAGGGAAGCGTCAGTTGCCTACTCCATACAGGCGCGGACTACTCCATAAAGGCTACGATCGCCTGCAGTTCTACACGGCGCTGTCAAAGTAAAGCAGAAGGTACCGGCGTGAACAAGGGGGGGGGGGGGAGGTCGTCATCATATACATCCAGGGGCGCGGGAACTACTTTCCGACTGGGGGGCACACCATAATAGAGATTAACCTAGGGTACCCCCAAATCTAGTTTTCTCACCGGTTTTAGGCCACTTATTTTTCACCCCTCGGCTTTTTCAACAAAAAAAGAAAACATTTGCAAAAAAAGTGTGGTATTCCGTCTCAAAGCTGTGGGGGCACCGCCCCCACGGCCCCAGAGTTGGGGGGGGGGGGGCAAGCTGCCCCCACTGCCCCCCCCGGCTCCCGCGCCTATGTATACATCGATGTCAGCCCAGCACCGAGGGAACTATGCTATGCTGGTGTGAATGGAACATTTTGTAAGCCAGCCATCACCAATGCAGTCTGTTAGTTCTGCGGCCGACGTCGGACGTAATACATTGTCCACCACCAGCGTCCGTTGGAGTAGAATGGTAGGTCACCGGTCACCAATGAAGCCTGTTAGTTCTGCGGCGGACATCGAGCGTTATATGCATACTGTCCACCACGTCCCGTGATGATGATGAATTGGGGTTTTTGGGCGCCCGGACTACAGTGGTCATCGGCGCCCAGTCCACCACCGGTGTCTGTCGGTGCTGACGCTGTTCGTTAGAAACCCGTCACCAGAGGTAGTCTGTGCTTAGCTGCTCTACCATCCAGCACCGCTGTTAATTCTGGCGGAGATCGACACCAGTCATCAGCCACCGACCGGTGACTGTCCAATCCATCATGTAGCCACCACCACCAGTCACCACCAACACCACGGCAGCTAGCACCACCACAGGTGCAGCTGGCTCGTCCTCTCGCCTCCTCTCTTTCAGTTACCTCCAGCAGCTCCTCCGAGACGATCTCCTCCCGCACCGTGCCGTCGGCGTCCGTCATCTGTTTCACCACCTGGCGCATACGGACCAGCTTCTCCTCGGTCACTACCCCCTCCTCCTGCTGGGGCGGCTGGGGCGGAGGCGGCGCGGCGGCCGGCGCCTCCTCCAGCTGCGGCTCGGAGCCCTCCAGCTGGATGCCGGCCGGCGGAGCCTCCACGTACACCACCTGCTGCTGCTGCTCGGCCGGCGCGTCCACGTACACGATGTGCTCCTCAATCACCTGCTCCACCACCTGGGCGGGCGCGTCGCCCTGCGGAGCCGGCGGTCAGGAGACCCACGGTCAGACGGGGACGGGCGCGTCGCCCTGCGGCACCGGAGGCTAGCTCACTCACGGATCAAACGGGCTCTACAGTACAGTACAGTAAAGGTAGATGAACAGGTGCGTAGCCCTGCGGATATGGTACGATGGTACGGGTCGGGAAGTGGCGGCACAGTTTGACACGTTTGGTTCTAGAGGGGAGGATACGGTCAGATCAAAATTCTGTGATCAGCGATGCAGATAGTGTGTAATTATGTTTGGCGCACGCGAAAAAAGTCGTAAGGCACGAAACCCAAGGAACTGTGCAGAGCTAGAACTGGGTGCGGTGACACCATTAAGCTAGGTGTGCATGACTGTGCAGTGTCATTGCTGAATGGACTGGTTGGAGCGAGGCGAGAAGGTGCAGGGTGCGGGGTCAATCTATTTCAAACCTAGACATAATGTGCAGTCATTGCCACAGGTGGAAGAAGAATGCTGCTCACATCAACTGAAAATGACATACTTTTGACACTGATACATCATACGAACGATAAAAGCTATAAAAAACGTCACCGATTGAAATTAATTAAGACCATATGACATTTTCCAATGTCGATCATTGCCTCGATGGTGTCGCGAAATAACGCACGATATCAGCCAAGTAACCGGGGAGCAAAGAAACATTTCGGTGCAATATTAGTACCTAGCTAGTGAAATGAGAAAAGGGTAAATTGGGGTAAAAATGGTGCATGTTAACCCGCGCCCCAGTGGCGGTCTCAGCCAACTTCGCCCTAGTGAGGGGGGGGCATATGTTACCACCCACCTTTAACTCAAAAACTAAGAGGGCTAGAAAGACGCGGTAAAAAGCAGTCGATAGCTCTCAATGCGTACGTTTGAAAGTATTTCAGTCATTTTTCACCTTAGAGCAATATTGGGGTCACCAGAGGTCATCAAAGGTCAAAATTTGCCAATTGTCATGATATTTTTCAGAAAACATGCCGCTATCTCAGGAACTATGATAGCCAGGAAAACGCATGGAAAAGCAATCGGTAGCTTTTGAACTCTTCTTTTGAAAAGGTCATTATCAATATTGACCTCAGGTCAACGGTTTAGCCTCCAGAGGGCAAAAACTCCAAAAATAGCTGTTTTTACGAAAAGTGTTTTTCGACAATAACTTTCGACTACAAAAAGCCACGACATTTCTATTGCCAGAATCGTGTTCCCCTTGCCGAGACGCGTCGAATGAACTATAATTTGACCTTGAAAGGTCAACTTGAAAATTTGACCTCAGGTCAAGGTCATGACCTGACCGGAAAAGGTCATGTTGCATATCAGTCGATGCGTCTCAACAAGACAAACACAATGAAACCATCCCCAGCGTTCTATCTCTTTCCAATCGCGAGTTATTGGCAAAAAACTGTTTGTAGCCTCAAATGACCTCGGATGACCTTTCTAGAGGCTATCAGCAAAAATGACCCCTTGGTCGTCACGAGTGGACTAAATCATTGTGATTCTGAAATATTTGGACTGTTCCTATGCGTACACACGGATCTAGAGGCATTTTCATTTTTCTCCATTGACTTGTAATGGAAAGGTCACGCCACTGACCTGACCTTAGGTCACGGATATAAAAAATCCGAGATATACAAATTGTAGGCGCCCATAACAGCATGCAATCCACGAAGTTTAAAACCTTTCTGACAAACATTGCAGGCTGGACATGATTGCAAACTTTTTTTTAGGCTTGGTCAGTTAACTTGACCTGGTGACCTGACCTGACATGACCTGGGGTCAAAAATTTCACACATTGTCCAAAATTGATGTACCAAAAGCTACCCCAAGCGGCGCGGCGCTACGCGCCGCGGTTTTTTATTCACACGCAAAAAACGCGACAGGGTGGTAACATATGCCCCCCCCCCCACTGGGGCGAAGGTTAACCGTAAATTAAAGCCATTCAAAGGAGGATCAGTGGTTAAAACCTTGTAAACCCAACATAATCACAATGGGTTAACATCTAGGTACTGAGAAATTGGAGAAGCAGAAAACATTTAACACAGATAAGACAGTAAATTATTAGAAGGGGCCTTTGTAAAAAAAGAACAACGTGGTCTAGAAAATCGCCAATTAAGATTGTGGTTAAAATATAAGGTGGTGGTTATAACAATCAAAATTTGAGCAGCAACAACGTCGAAACTAGGACTACAATTATACAGATCGAATATCTGCAAAGAAAAAACGGTTAAGTAAAGACAATGCAAGAAGGCAGACATTGATTAACAAGACAGAAGGGCGTAAGGCCTTGGAAGATAACGCTGAACACATGCCAGAGTGCACATTAGGTGCTACGAAGACGCGTTTAATCGAATACCCGTTGCCCGCCGACCCTCCCACCCCGGTCTCCGGCCGCGGACGGGGGACAGGGGCTCGCTCGTGGCGGTCGGGACTCCATGCGGCCGCCACCGGTGGTCAGGCCGCCACCAGGGGAGTAAGGGGAGGGCGATGGTACAGTCGGGTCGGTGCTGACCCCTTCTGTCGGCGGCGCGCTCTCGGCAGGATCGGCGGCTCCGTCAGGCGCGTCCACTCCGTGCCGGTCAGCAGCCGTGGCCTCCTCAGAGTCCTCTGCCAGCTGCTGATGGTGGTCAGTCTGACCCTCTGCGGCGCCCTCAGGCAGCTGCTGACTGTCAGCAGTACCCTCCTCTGCCGGCTGCTGGCTCTCAGCGGCGCCCTCCTCCGCCGGCTGCTGGCTCTCGCCCTCTTCCTCTCCTACCACCTCCTGCGAGACGAGCTGCTCGGAGCCGTCCTCGGCCACTGCCAGCACCTGCACCACCGTCTGCTGGACGGGCACCAGCTCCTCACTGGTGTGCACCACCTCTGTGGTCGTCACCACCGGCTGGTGCACCACCTCCACCACCGGCTGCACCTGCTGCACCACTTCGACCACGGGCTGCACCAGCACCCGCACCTCGGCCACCGGCTGTTCTACCACCTCCACCTGCACCACCTCCTGCTGGTCCTGCTGGTGGTCCTTCTCCTGGTCCGCCGGCCGGTCCGTGTCGGGTGTGGCGCCGGCGGCCGGCGGGTCAGGGACGGGGACGGGGTCGGGGGAGGGGACCGGGGCGGATGGGGAGCTGATTACCTCCTGCTGGCCGGCTGGTGCGCCTTCTCCCTGAAACACACGGGAGGGACAGGAGAGCCGCGTCAGGACGAGGTCCAGACACAATATACATTCACACAGCGGGGATAAATGACGGGATGCCTGGGAACATTTACCTTACACTGGGCAGAAGGTATGCGATTTCAGCTTCCCATTAATGACGTTCACCGATGTACAACGTACCTTATAGCATTCCATACGGCATGCTTTCATAATTTGCCGCAATCCGTTCTAAACAAGGTTATAAGGGGTGCTAAGACTAACCTTTAGAGTGATCTAAGATAACACATTAGACAATACTGACACATAAGGCTTCTAAGAGTGTAGTTAAAAATTAAAATGCGAGATAGCACACATACTACGCTTACTATGATATAACTCGATGTTGATCGTCTTGAGCAAAATGGATACCAGGCAGTGGACAAAACACACTTAAAACTTCAAAAACATAAATAAAATATGCATTAACTAAATCAAGGGTTCATTATAAAGCTCTCAATTAACATGGCATCTAAAGTAAGCTTTAATTACGTTAAATGTGTCAGGACAATCCAAGCTGGTCAAACAAGGGTCAAACATGGGTCAATCACAGTTAAGGGTCACACTGAAGGGTCACACTGAAGGGTCACGCATGGTCACACAGCGGACACACAGCCGTCACACAGCGGTCATATGCGGGTAGCAAGGCAGTTTGCAGCAGAGCAGGAAGGCCCGCAACGTCCTCTGGGGCCCAAACAGCGCGCGTCCTTCTGCGCACTAGTCACAAGAACGGACGCCGGGCATGGGCGGGGACGGGGCGGCGGCGGGGGTGGCGGCGGGGCGGTCGTCCTGGCGGCGCCCTTCCTGGCTCGGCGGGCTGCTCAGACGCCGGCGCTCGTAGCGTGCACCTTGCCTGGGCGGGCGGCGGCGGCGGCAGCGTGGCGAGGATTCGACACCAGATGCGTGCCCAGTCGGCAGAGAAGCCGCACCAGAACGGCGGTGTGGGAGCGACACCAGCCCGCGGGGAGACAGGAGCTTCCGTCCGTGGGTCGGTAGAAGCTGGCTGTTCAGGCGGCCGGGCAGAGAGGTCGGCGGTGCTGTCAGGATGAGAGCCGTCTAGACGTTCATCCAAGCTAGCCGCGGAGATGGCTATGGAGTCAGGCGCTGCCGAAAAGTCTAGCTGTGGATCATCGGGAAATTCATCCGAGCTGGTCACAGCGACAGAGTCTAAATCCACCGCCGCAGCGCCGCCATGGTCCTCCCACTCCCCACCGGTCCTGTCCGCTTCGGTGAGCTTCAAAATGTTCGCCAGTCTTCTCCCTTCCTCCTCCTCCTCATACAGCACATCGAAGAACGGCAGCTGCTCTCCCCTCGGCCCCAGCATCTGCCCGATGTCTATAATAAACTCCTCGACCTCCTCTCCCGTGTCCCCCACACTCCCGTTCTCCCCATCCCGGTCCTCTTCGAGCTCCCCTGCCGTCTCCGCGGTCCCTGGCGGCGTGGCCACACCGGCCCACTCGCGGACAAACTGCAGCTCGTCGGTCCAGGCGGCCAGCCGGGCCGGGAGGTCCTCCCAGTTCCCGAGCCGGAGCTGGTCGCGCATGTCTTCAACCTCAGTCCAGAACTCGTCAAACAGACCGTCCTCCGCCACATCGTCCACCTCGGGGAACGCCTGCGTCTCGGTCGCCATGGCAACAAGCGCGTCCAGAGCGGCCGTCAGCTGAGTGCGAGACAGCTGACTGTCCGTGCGGCCCCCGTCCGCAGCGCCTGGGGCGCCGCTGGGCTCGTCATGATCGGATGGCATTACCGGGGATAGCTCGTCTACAGCCGATACATTCACAGACGCGCCAGAACTAGTGGAGCCTAATTCAACCACTGGACCAGAGTCCAGCATCACTAGCACACTCTCTTCGTCTTCAGGAACTAATTCTAAAGCTTCATCACCCGACACATAGTAAACGTCCACCTCACTCCGGAGTTTGTGAGGTGTATCTACAGGAATGAGCTCATCGGCACCGAGGTCTACATCATCTAGCGATTCACTACCTCGCACGGTCTTCTCAGCCAAAGGCGATTGTGGAATAAGGGAATCTACGTCGCGAGACTCAACACTATATGGAATGTGCTTCACACCATCTTCACTTAACCCAGATCCGTCTTCAATCACCCAGCTAGCCATACTAGACTCATATGGTATAAAAGAGTCATCCCTATCCCCAACCCCTCCAGGCAGAGCCTGCCTCTGACCGTCACCCCACCCCAGAGCCTCGCCCGCGCCGCCCCACGCCGCCGTCCGGCGCCACAGCAGCGCGTCCATGCGGAGTGGTCTGGCCCGGCACACCGGCGGGGTGCCGTCCCAGACACCACCCAGCTCCGCCAGCCAGGCCGCCTCGAAGCAGCCCGCCGGGCCGGGAGGAGCATGCCGCGTGCGGGGAGCGTGCCGGCGCGTGCGGCGGCGATCTCCACTCGCCTGGTGGTCCGAGAGAGCGTCCTCCGACGGTACACTGTCCGGAGCGGCATTGTCCAGCGGTCTGTTGACGATCCGAGAGGACACCTCGAGTTTCGCCGCATAGTCGGATACAGATATATGATTGACAGAGCTGCCATCGGTCTGCGCGCTGGCGACTGCGCGGGTGGCCACTGAGTCGACGGTGAGCTCGATGACGCTATCGGAGTCGGGCAGGAGGGATGGCTCATCGCCCGAGTCTTGGTCATTGGTAACGGTATTCGACGGGTCGTCTGGGCTATGTCCTTCGCTGGGGTTTGTTGTAGGCTGTCGGCTGCTGTCGCTATCCTCCTCAGTAGCAGGTGCGGCTACCGCACTGGGATGCTGGACTCCTTCATGTGCTGGTTCGGACACTGAGGAGGCATCCGTCTCGGGGACTTCCCCCGATCCTACAGCAGAATCCTGGCCGTATCCTGCGCTGTCAGTCTCTGCGGCGTCTCCTGTTACCGAAACTGACTTATCAGCTGTAGTTACGCCGCCCACGCTGTGCTCCGTCTCCTTTCCACCGTGGTCCACCTCCACTCCGCTGTGGTCCACCTCCACTCCGCTGTGGTCCACCTCCACTCCGCTGTGGTCCACCTCCACTCCCTCACGGTCCGTCCCCACTCCGCTGAGGCCCGGCGGGCACGGCTCCTCGTCTGACATCTCCCCAGACCCGGACGCCGACCGCTCCTCCGCCAAGTGGACGGGCATCAGGTGTTTGGCAGCCTCCAGAAGCCGGCGCGGCCAGGCCAGCAGCCGCTCCAGCCGTCCGGGCCGGCAGAGCCGCTGGCGGGGCCGCGGCGGCGCGTGCGGACACAGTCTCAGCAGCCAGCGGAGCCAGCGCTGCACCAGGCGCCGGCCGACGTGGGCCGCCTCGGAGCGGCGCCGCAGTCGTCCGCTCACCTGCGGGGGACCGGCCGCGTCGCCCGTCACCCACGCCCGCTCCGCCGCGATCGGCCGCTCCAGGTAGGTGAGCGCAAAGTCGAGCTCGGCGCCGTCTCCTGATCCTGTCGTCTCTCCTGCCGCCGCCGGCCGGTCGGGCGAGTCTGGGTTCGGCGCGGCGGCCGGCAGGTGCTGTCCGAGCTCCCGCAGCGCCTCGTCCAGCCGCTGCCGGTTGGCCTCCAGCTCGGCCAGGTTGGCGCGGTAGCGAGGTGACAGGTGGAGCGGGCCGGCCGGCGCGCCGCCGCCCGGGTCCGGCAGCAGCGGCCGCCGGCCGCCCGCCGCCTCCTGCAAGCAAGGGCCGGCCGTCACTCGGCCGGTAGCGGGCGCTCCCACCAGAGGTCAGTTATAGGGGTCACCCACCAGGTCACCGGGGCACTACTACAGCCCAGTCAGCCCTGCACCAGTTACAGCCGCGCCCGGCGCCGGTTATATACATTACAAAGCGGGCGGGCGGCGGAAGCGGCAGCGGCGGCAGTGGCCGGGAACGGCGGTTCCCTCACCTGGTCGGCAGCAGGCGGTGGCGAGTCGACGCTTTCGACGATCGTCTCCACGATAGTCTCCATACGCGGCGCTGCCGCCGGTGGCGGGGCCGGCGTGTCCACTGCAGCGAGAGCACGGGCAGCGGTCAGCACTCAGCGGAGTTGGCATTCATAGACGTTCTGCCAAGTGTCTTATAAATAAATCATGCGCTTCTTCTCAGAATAACACCATTGGACTAAATTTTCGCGTCTAAAGCAGTTTCAGCTTCCTATAACCAAGACTGTGCGACCTAAGCGGCACATCTTCCTGATAAGACTTTCACCACTGACAGCGGGACATTGCGAAACCGACTCTAACCCTATCGACAAATCATGAACAAAACTCGGCTGATCATGACTGTTGAGCTCATCTTATTCAATATCTAATTCAACGTGAGCCGGCTCCTCACAGAAATTGTCTCACTCAAGCCAGCTATCAACTCACTATGCGCCTTGTTTAACTCCAATTCTTATAACACGTTTACCCAAGCTCACTGCCTCCCTCTTCATTCACACCACTTAACTCACTCTCACCTCTTCACTCAAACTCACCGTGTGCGATGCCCTGTGACTGGACGTAGAAGAGCGCCAGGAGGACACCGACGCCGGCCAGTAGGACGAGGAAGACGAGCACGGTCAGACAGCTGCTGCCGCCCTCCGAGTGGTGCTCCTTTATCTCCTCATCGCCGGTTCCCTCGTCGCTGACTGAGTCTGAACACGGCCAGGGAGGGGCGGGGGAGAGTCAGCTAGCGGGTAAAACAGTCGAGCAGGTAAAGCAGGAGGTAAGCAGGCAGCGGGTTAAACAGTCAAGTCGGACACAAACAGGGAACAATGAGAAAGGGGGAAGAATGCAAACGCTCGCTCGGTGAGAGACCACCAAGACTGCCGAAGGGTAAGCGATTTGGTTCTACAGAAAAAAATGACGTGCTTTGTTCGGTGTGGACTGTGGACTGTAGAGGGAAGCCTTCTATAATTATTTGCGATATTGACAGAAGTGAGCCTGCAGCTCGCACACATACATTGCGGGTGGCAGCGGGTTCAGGTGATAAAACGTTGGATAATCTACACTGTTTTTTTCTCGCTTATTTTAAGACGCATCAGTCAGGTTTGGCTATTTATGTTAGGCTAATTTCGACTGAAATACTTCTCTAGCTAAACCAACTGGCATAACAGCTAGCCCACTAGGCATACTTTTATTTCATGATCCATATTAGTAGGGAAATTCAAAGAAAAAGGGAGCCGATGTAACTATTTTCTACAGGTTAGTGGACAAACCAAATCACACACCACACGGGTCAGAGTACACGGGCCCGGGAGCAGGACCGCCAAATATCAGCGTAACCCATCAGCGGGTGGCCAATTGACCGCCCTACCAGCCCAGTTACTTCATAACATCGTCGGGTTGACAGTTTGTCCACCGGGGGCCCTGACGACGCTCATCGCAGTCACGTGGCGTCAGCTGGAGCGGCCGGCTTATTATAGCCCGGCGGCGGCGGCCGTCTTGGCAGCGGCGGCGGCCGGTCGAGAGCGCGGTCCGTCGAACGGTACGAGCCGCTCGGCAGCGGCGGAGAAGGGCCACCCGGCACCGGCCCCTGAGGACGCCGTCAAGGGCCGGACTGCGTTCATTGGGGCGCGTACCTGACTATACCACCACCCGAACGGCGTCACCCGTTGCCACGGGTCACTAAACGCTCATTTACAGCGACTGACACCACACGGTACAGGTGTTATCGACCCGTGCTGCGCCCGGTAGCAGACGGTGTCGACAGCCGTCAGTCATGACCGGGCAGGTGACCGACGGCGTCAGATCCGGCCGTCTGCTGTACTCTCGACCATCAGAGGGGCGGCTCATAGCCCTCACTACGGGGCGGAGGGCGCTGACAGCGGCTGACGGACAGCGTGCCGCTCGTGCCTGAACGGAGCAGGGGCCGTTACGTGCAGCCCCGAATCAGTGGCAGCACTCAGAGGCCGCAAACCGGGTGTGCCATCTGCATACATACAGAGCTCAGGCTTAGATCGATGACGGGATCTGGCCCGGATCGCTGGAGGATTGCTGATTTAAGCGGGTCTGGGTCGGGTCCGGATCGCTCGCCGGACCAATCCGGGATTTCTGCCCGGATCGAGCTGTGGCCATTGACCCTATCGGGCCCGGATCGCCGGGCGGGCGGCGTCGTGTTCCGGTCTGCCGGGCTCTCTCGGGCGCCGCGGCACCCGTCTGACCGGTACCGGGCGGCCAGCGTGGCAGACGTGGCCGCCGACACCGCCAGCGTGGAGATGCGCCACCCCCGCCTCCGCCGCCCCCGGACCGGTGAAAGGGAGCCACGGCGGCGGCTGAGCGGGACCCGTGGCGACATGCGTGCCGCAAAAACAGCGCTGCGGCGACCGGCCTCCGCTCGGCCGGCCGATTTGCGCCGTATGGACTACAGGCTGAGGCTGGGCAGAGTGGGGAGACGACGGACAGAGCGGGGGATGCGCCAACAGGTTCGCTGTTTGGCGAGATGTAGGTGATAAGTCCGGACTAAGA
Organism: Amphibalanus amphitrite; assembly: GCF_019059575.1. NCBI lineage: Eukaryota > Metazoa > Arthropoda > Thecostraca > Balanomorpha > Balanidae > Amphibalanus > Amphibalanus amphitrite. The sequence goes on from NW_024882101.1 coordinate 109,676, forward strand.
CGCATCCAAGCAAAAATTAAGAAAGAGAACGGGTATCTGAGCTGGTATTTGCCGCAGTGTTGCAACTCGAGCAACGAATATCTTATTCTTGACGATGCGTTTTGAGGGTCAGAGACTTAGGAAGCTGAATCAAGAGTGCAGGTATTCGAGAACACTAACAATTAATGAAATAACTAAAAAGTAATGGAACTAAAAACATGCCGGCCAAAAGTGAGGAGCTATCAGGGCTCACCATTTCAGAAGGTGGGCTTTTCCCAGCCCCGAGCGGCGCACATCTGCCGTAAACATTTTCCCAGACCCGTGTGTCGCAACAGCTCGGTAAGACGTCATAACGCCATGCGAGCTTCGTAAATTCCGGCTTGGGCAACCGGGCAGAAACAGACCAGCGTCAATCAGAAACCATTGCAGACCAGCTGAGATGCTAATAAATATTGACAGAATGCACCCTGTCTCACAGGCACGGGATGATGTTGCCAAATACGGAGAACCCGAGTCTACTACGCAGCTGGAGGACTCGGGACGGTTTGTCCCACTCTTCGACGCGTGACTGTTGACGGGGTTGGAGAGACGGGTCTGTCTCCCCTCTCCGACCTGTGGTAGGTACTGGGGAGAAGGGGCCGACAAACTCGCCTCCCCGACCCGTGGTACTGTGAAGGTAGGACAGCCGCCGGAGCCCGTCGGGACACCGCTCGATCGGTGACGCAGCTCCGCGGAGCGTCGGTTGGCAGCGGCGCCGGTCAGCACCGACGGGGACGACAGAGCTGGCGGGCGGTGCGTCGGCCACCGGTCGGACAGCGACAGTCAACCACCGACGGAGACGTGTCAAACCGAGCCGACCGACGGCGGCCGCACGGAAAGGATTGACTCGGGAGAGGGGCCGTATGGGCGAGCCAGCGTAACATCGGCGAAAATAGACCGAAAAAAAACTTCCGTGGCTCATATGAAAACTACCAAAAACGTTTTCTTTTCTGCTCTCCTTCTGCACCCTACCCTCTCATCTTATCACACCCCATCCTGTCTTCTCTCAACCATGATATGATCATGGCTCGGCTTTCTCCCAGCACGTCTCCGCTGGCCCTGGGTGTCGGAGTCTCGGACTGACCGCCAATTGTCCCCGCTCGGTACCTGGCCGGGCCGATGTCCAACTCTCCACCATTCGGCAGGGCCGCCGGGGCGGGCCAGCTTCCCACGTGCTACACCAGCGGGCGCCGGTAGTGCTGCGGCGTCCGGGCCGCTCTAGAGACGCTCGAGCTGCGATAACAGCTAGTCGCACCAGTCTGACGCTCGTCTCCGAGTCGTTGTGCACTACCCTGGTTAGACGACCTCCCGTCACCTCTCCTCTCTCACATCAGCTCTGTGTCTCGGTGTGGACAGTCCGGTCCGGCAGCAATGAATGCCGAACAGCAGAGGCGCCAGCATTGACATCATTATTAGTTCCATGGACAACAAAAGTGCATTTTGTGATCTCCCAATGTTCCGGTACCCATTGAAAAAGGAATCAACACTTCCGAGTGTCTTTATATCAAACTATGTTACTGCGCACACGCAGGGACGCAGATGCAACTGCATTTGGTTGTTAGTACAGGTATAGCTACTGACCACTCATGATCCCTTGACTGGTTTAGAGCACACAGCAATCTGAGTGTCTGACTACCGGGTCTGGCTGAGCCATACCTGGCTCTACATAGAACTGGTCATCGTCCCGCACATCTGGCTGAAAGTCATCCTCCCACCGTTCGGCACCCGGGGCCTCTGCGCGTCCTGACCAAACGGTGCACAATACAGCAACATACATTTGAGCACATAACACATACACATAACCAGAAAATGTAGACAATGTAAATGTAGGAAATATAGCGGATACAGGCTGGAGGATGAAAGAGGGATGAAAGAAGACAGGATAGGGTGAGATAAGATGAGAGAATTGGGTGCAGGAGAGAGAGAGAGAGAGAGAGAGAGAGAGAGAGAGAGAGAGAGAGAGAGAGAGAGAGAGAGAGAGAGAGAGAGAGAGAGAGAGAGAGAGAGAGAGAGAGAGAGAGGGAGGAGGGAGGAGGGAGGAGGGAGGAGGGAGGAGGGAGGAGGGAGGAGGGAGGAGGGAGGAGGGAGGAGGGAGGAGGGAGGAGGGAGGAGGGAGGAGGGAGGAGGGAGGAGGGAGGACAGGAGGGAGAGGGAGATCTTACATGTGGTGCAAACACAAGAAAAAAAAAACAATCAAACCTGACCTAAGGTGATGACAAACCAAAATGTTCAGGCCTAGTACAGAAATATAATGATAAGCAGGTCTGCTGGTATAAAATTGTGAAGTTCACCTACATATTCAGAAGGGTAGGCACTAGCCAGTAGCCACCTACAATTTTTACCCCATCTCAGCTCAGTAGTATGAAAATAATTGAGTTTCCAGATAATCCTTTTCCCATTCACAAAAAGTAAGAAGTGCATTTTGTCACAGCTTACCCTTCTTCTTCCTCTTGTCCTTGCGCCGTCTCGCTTGTGTCTCTGAAGACATTATACACTGCTATTATAATCTCAGCAGCTAGTATTAATGAATGGTAGAGCCTGAAAACAGAGAGACAATCAATCACAATGAATTTGACTGCCTACGAGATCAGAGATCACTTCCACACACCCACCAACTCAACTATAGATCATTTCTATCAGACACCAGGGGTCTCAATTCTCATATCAACTGGCAGAACTAGGAACTCTGGCAAAAGAGACCTGCTATAGGGAACCTGATGCACTAGTTGTAGTGACTAGACTGAGCTAATTGTAATGGAAGAATGAACTGTAGGCACTAGGCTGACATGTGCATGACATTTACAGGGTGGTGTTGACATTTCACAGCGAGTGCTGTGTGCAGCAGTGTATTGGCTTTCCATAAAAACATCAACAAACTCAGACACTCACAACCCTCGAGCAGCAGGTTACATTAGTCAAATGTTCAAATACCGCACCAATACATCAGTGCAGCGTGCAACCATGAAACACTGCCCTGGGCATACTCCCCCAGGTCAGGCATGAGCTGAAATTGATGTGATGGCTAAAATTGTAATGAATATGAATTGTGATCTACTATGGACGTCAAACCCCTTGAGACCCCACTTTTTTGCGATAATTTTTGAATGCGTCAACTCTCGTTGACAATATTCTGGCAATGTGTGTTTCAGAACCTGCCGAAACTTTTATTACAAGGGTATTTTGACGCCAAACGATTATGAAAGGTACTTCTCGTTCACTCGTAATGCTAAGGTCAATTCAGGCCCGGGCAGAGGCTTGCGCTCGGCTACACTCGAGCCCCGCCACCAGCGCCATCTGCTCTTAATGTCATCTACCAGCGCCCGCTACCGCTACCAGCTACCGCCCACCATCAAGCCTGAATGGAGCGAGAGACGCGAGTGACCGGTCGCCGGGCAAGGAGCGCCGAAGGGGTAGGGCGGAGGGTAAATGTCAAGTTTAAGTCCTAAGAAGATTTCATTGATAAATTTTTCATATTTTTACATTATTTGACATCCTGAATCCAAAAATGATACTCATATGTCTCGCAAATAAAAGAAAAAAACATAATCAAACCTGACCTAACCTGACCTACATACCTATAACTTACCAACCTACAACCAACAAACCTACCCTAACCTAACCTAACCTACAAACCTACCTACCTACAACCTAAAACCTACAAACCTACAACCTAACCTAACCTAAAACCTAAAATTTTTGCTGTTTCATATTCGTATCAACAGCGCCACAATTGTAGTTAGGACCTAAACTTGACATATACCGGGCGGAGCTTAGCGCTGACGTCATTACGTGGCTCCGCCCCATAAGCGCGTAGCCTCTACCCGAACAGCAGATTCGTTCCGTGAAATTTAACATTACGAGTGAATGAAGTACCTTTCATAATCGTTTGCCGTCAAAATACCTTAGTAATTAAAGTTTCGGTAGATTCTGAAACACACATTGCCAGAATATTGTCAACGAGAGTTGACGCATTTAAAAATTATCGCAAAAAAGTGGGGTCTCAAGGGGTTTGACGTCCATAGTAAGCTCCAGTAATACCCCCGATCCCTAATCAAGTTACGCTATGTGCGGATAAAGCACGTACAGAGCGACACGACATCCTACACATCATTAACACCAATCCAACAAAATCCCGATAGACAAAATGGGAATTCATCAAGGTAGCTAATACACGATAACTTTTACTGAAAACTTACCACCAGTCCACACCTAACACGCTTCAGGCGCCGCCGGCTAACGTCTACGCCACGGTCATAGAATACTTGAGAATACTAGTCTACGCGGGCGTGGAGATCAACAAGACCTCACGTCGCTAACTTTACACCATCTGTTCGACTTACACAACTTAGCGCTTTTCATCAGATGACGTCGAATAGAACGTTTTTCGATGACGTCATTAACTTTCAGACTTAATCATTCCTCAATATTCATTGGTCAAACTTGGCCAGATGACGTCAAATTGTCCTCCTCGTTGCTCGTTACCATAGCATCTGCCAGCACCAAACTTGGGTATCACTGTGAACGAACAGAAATATGCGGTTATCGCCAAGAGGGTCAAAGACAAATCTTTGCTACCAATTTTTTTTTTTACCATTTTCAGCGTGTCTTTCCGGGTCGGAGTTTGACAAAATGTAAAGCGTTTCAGCACGATGACGCTTGCAAAAATAACTTTTTGCTTTTACAGTAGATAACTACAATTCTTCTGTATGCTGCGACACACGACCGAATGGATGGATGAACTCGGTATGTGAAAAATGGCACATGAATCCCACAGAGTTCAGTGATCCCATCTCAGCCATCTCACTTCAAAACCTCACATATTCAAAAACGCTGATGAGTTTTTCAAAATTTTCGAATACTGATTATATGCATTATGTATTCGAATCTTAACCTAGGGAAACATGAGCCATATAAAGAAAGGCTGTTTTATGAGAAGTTGAATAGAAACCTGTAGCGCCCCTCATGGCGAATGCGAGAAACAATGTTTTACAGATGTCGCTGCAAGCGGAATTCACGGAGGATGATTTCGTTAGCCATGAACCATTTGGCCTTTAATGACCTAGCATGGCGTCTTATCTCTATTTTCTGAGGCATACCTAATGGGTTACAGACATAATTTTTCAATTTAGTGTCTATATAAGAATCTTTTATGAGAAATCCAATGCTTCAGAAGGGCGACTAATCGCCGAAAAACGCGCAAGTTGTATTTTTCCCAATTGACTTACCTACAGTACAGGCTCGAGGTCTCCCGTTCCACACAAAGGAAAGGTTTCAAAGTTGAGCCGTGTCTGCGCGTGTTCTAGGCTTATTCGGAGCCCGTATTACCCCAGGCCCAGCTCTCGTCTCAGTCGGATAGATGAAGGTGACGCCGGTGGCGGTACCTAAGTATCTGCCTAATAACTTACCTAAATAGCATGTGCCACCTGTTGTGGGATGTCAGAACCTCTTTTGTACCTAATTTTCCTCGAATCAAGAAAACCATCCTGAGGCTAGTGGGAAAATAAAGCGAGGGGCCAATGAAATATGAACAAGCTGATCGTAGGCACCCCTGGAAGACTGGAAACCGAGCCCGAAAGCCCGGAAATGGAGATGGCCGGCCTACGACCCCACAATGTCAATGTAAAGGCCAGAGGGCCGGCACGAGTCGCTACATTCGAGGGTGGGCCGGTGCGGCGGCAGGGCGCGCCTGTCTCGCCCAGTGACTAGTCGGCCAGTCGCTCCCGGCGCGGCGCCGCTACCCGACAGCACGGGATCCCGAGAGTCGTCTCAAGAGCCGCCCTACCACTGGTGAGAGGACCAACACTTGGGCTTCCTCAGCAGCTGCATCGCTGTAGGTGAGTGGATGGTTCCTGAACTGACCGTCGACCGATTTTTTCAATCCTTCGGGCAGATAACTTTAATCACTTACTCGTGAAGATGAGACAGAGCTGCTCGTTTCAGCTCCGCATACTATACCTACATGACCCATTTGGGACAGGTCCTGATGACCCATTTGGAGCAGGTCGTGACCCTGACTGGAGGTCAACGTTTAATTTGACCTCACCGGTAGTCAAGCCATATCACTCGGCTCATTCTATTGACTATTGAGAGGAATGCGATGGTGGTAAAACTGTTCTCGTCGCTAGGCTGAGATAATATGATATCGCGGAAGGACGGTTTTTGAAAAAAAAACTTTCTTTGGCCTTTTTATTTTTGTTGTTTATTGGGGCTTAAGGGCGCGCCGACTACAAGGTCATTTTGCGCCCATAACTATATACAAGTAAAGCAAGTGTGTCACAAGAAAACCGACGTAATAAAAGGCTTAAAAAAAAGCCTAAAAGCTGGTTAAAAAGAGCAAAGAAGGGTAAAATACTCCAAGCGTATCGTAAAAGACAGCTGACTAGGGGTAAGGACTAGGTTAGAATAGACGTATGGACTAGTTGGTTTGGTATCAGATCGAGTAGATTACTTGGAATTTGATTGAACGGATAAAGGAAAAGATGTTGCCAGATAAAACCCAGGGTGACTCGTCACCCAGCAAGTGGCGGACGGTGATATCCGGAGCGATGCGGCCCAGGTAGCGAGTCCGGTCCGGTTCCAAGCGTCGACAAGATAAAAGCACGTGGGCGACGGTGAGAGGCACGGCGCACCCGCCGCAAACGGGCTGCTCATCTCCGCGGAGAAGGTGGCCATGCGTCGCATACGTATGACCGATGCGGAGCCTGCATAAAATCACTTCGTTTGACCTGTTGTCTTGCGAGCAAGACCTCCAATGCTCCAGAGTCGGCTTCACCTCTCGGAGCTTCCTGCCTCCACGCAGGCGCCACTCTGCCTGCCACTCCGTTAGAATAAAAGATCGTACAGCAGGGTAAAAATCACGCGCCGGCAATGGCAACCGACGAGTGCAGGGTGCTGCAGCAGCACGCCTTGCAGCCGCGTCTGCCAGCTCATTGCCATGAACGCCAACGTGACTGGGAATCCAGCAGAACTGAACAGATTTGCCCGATTGTTCTACTGACTGAAGCCGAGCTAAAATGTCTTGAACGATCGGGTCGGATGGATTAAAACTCCGTAGGGCCAACAGGCTGCTTAGGGAGTCCGATAAAATCAAGTAAAAAAGTCCGTCCGATACCTCAATAAAACACAAAGCCTTCTCGATGGCAACAAGTTCCGATGAAAACACCGAGGCGAAAGATGGCAACGAAAATGAACGGGTATCGTCGCCAGCGACGAAAGAACAGCCCGCTCCCTCAGGTGTTTTAGAGCCGTCTGTGAATACAGGAATAAAACCATCGTAAGAGGCAAGGTGTTCCAAGGCTCGGACTCGTGCCTCTGCAGGCAGCAACTTGCCCTTTGGAACTGCAGAAAGCGAAAGATCCACCTGTGGACTGACAATTTTCCACGGTGGAGGGGGCGCAGCCCAGGTACGACGAACGTTACGCAATGCTATGTCAGCTATTGAAAACAGTTCTTTCATGCGCACTCCGAACGAGGGTCGTAACCTTCCGTTACATCGGGTGGCATGCCGTGAAAAAACGTTTGGGTACGTCGGGTGCATAGGAAATTGGCGCAGTTTCAGCGCGTACCGCATACCCAACATCTGACGGCGGAGTGAAAGTGGCGGTTCATGCGCCTCAGCAAGAATGCTGCTCCTGGGCGAGGTGCGGAATGCTCCAGTGGCTACTCGGAGTGCTACATGATGGACTGTATCCAGGACCCTCTTGCTAGATTCACTCGCTGAATCGTAGACAAAAGAAGCGTAATCTAGCTTCGATCGTACAATAGATCGATATAGAAGAAGAAGGGTCCTGCGGTCCGCACCATAAGATGTGCGGGCGACACATTTCAAAACGTTCAGGGATTTAAAACATCGTTCCCGAAGCGTTCTAAAATGTTCTTTATACGTTAAACGACTGTCAAAAAAGATCCCAAGAAACTTCGCCACCGGACGAGTAGGAATCACCTGTCCATAGAGCTGGATTCCCAAGGGAAGGTCGCCGCAGCGGCGGCGGCAAAAGTGCATAGCGACGGTCTTCGTTGTTGAAAAACGAAGACCGTTGTCACGACTCCATCTCTCCAACCGCGTCACTGCAAGCTGCAGCTGTCTGGCCATATGCCGAGTGCTTGAAGCGGCAAACCAAATGGCAAAATCATCCACGAAGAGCGATCTACCGATCGAGACCGGCAGATCATCAGCGATGTCATTAATCGCCACTGCAAAGAGCGCCACACTAAGCACCCCGCCCTGGGGAACTCCGTTCTCTTGGGTAAAACTGCTCGAAAGACTACTGCCAACTCGGACTTTGAACCGACGACCCGATAAAAAGTTCTTAATAAAGAGGCCCATCCGGCCGCGTATGCCGTACTTGTGTACTTTGGAAAGTATTCTGTGTCGTAACACTGTATCATAGGCCGCCTCAATATCAAAGAACAGTGCTCCAAGGTGCTTCTTTTCAGTAAAACAGGTGCGTATCTCGGTGTCGAGGGCTAAAATGTGGTCAACAGGGCTGCGGTGCATTCTAAAACCGCACTGGGCGTTTGTAAAAACACCGTGATGTTCCAAAAACCAGCTAAGACGCACATTGACCATCTTCTCCATCAGCTTTGAAAGCGATGATGTGAGAGAGATGGGCCGATAGTGGAGAGGGTCATGTCCCGACTTGCCAGCCTTCAAGATAGGAATGATAGTGGCTTCCCGCCAGGTCTCAGGGAAAGTGCCAGTCTCCCAAAGCGAATTGAAAGTTGCTAGCAGCGCCTCGAGGGCAACTGCTGGGAGATGACGGAGCATGTCGTTGTGGACAGCATCCGGACCTTCTGAGACGCTGCGCAACGAGCTGATGGCAGACGTGAGCTCAGCCATAGAGAAAGGCTCATTGTACATCAAATTTTCAGCTGTGCTGAAGTCCACGGCGGCTGGTGCAGGTCGTGAGGACGGCTCTCCTCGGCAGCGCTGATAGAGTGCACGGCCTATCGTCTCTGCGACGTATAAAGGGTGGGATATGTCCGTGTTGTTCACTCTTAAAACCGGAAGCGGAACAGAGCTGAACCGGCCTTCAATGCGCTTCATGCGTGCCCATATCTGGGTCGTAGGAGTAAAACGGTTTAAGGAACTCACGTACGTGCGCCATGAAACAGCCTTTGCCTCTTTAAAAACGCGACGGGCAAAAGCCCGCGCTTTCTTAAAAGCGATGAGGTTCTCAGTAGTACTACTCCGGTCAAACTTTCTAAAAGCGCGCTTCCTGGCACGAATCGCATCTCCGCATTCCTTGGTCCACCACGGGACCGGAGGACGACGAGGCTGACTCGACGTCTTGGGTATGCACCCGTTTGCGGAGTCAATGAGTAAACATGTAAAATCATCTGTAGACATCACAGAGGCGTCGGCTCTGGATAAAACCGTGGCCTCTACGGCGGCCTGGAATTCGCCCCAGTCGGCCTTCCGAACATTCCACCTAGGTGGACGGTTGCCTGACACTGGGGACTCCTGGTGCTCCAGCCACACTGGGAAGTGGTCGCTCCCGAGTGGGTCGTCATGGACGGACCAGGTAAAAAGCTGAGCTAGCCGCGGACTGACTAAGCTCAGGTCCAGAGCCGATGTTTGACCGGAGGGTGTTGTAAAATGGGTGCGCTGTCCTGTATTTAAAATACACAGCGCCTCATCGCGGATAAAAGATTCTAAAAGTCGACCACGAGTGCCAGTCGTGTCGCATCCCCACGCCAGGCTATGGGCATTAAAATCGCCGACTACCAGGACCGGAGGTGGAAGCTCATCGACAAGTCGATGCAGCTCAACCACCGGGAGCGCTATACCTGGTGGTAGGTATAAAGAGCACACTGTCAGTTCCCGGTGGTTGAAATCAACTCTGGCGGCCACCGCCTGCAGGGGAGTCTGCAGCGGCACCTGGCGAGCAGGTACGCTGTGGTGAACCGCCAGAAGCACACCTCCATGGGCAATGGTAGGGGTGTCCAGGTCTCTTCTAAAAACAGAGTAGCCCTTGATGGCAAAGGTAACGTTTGGCGCTAGCTTGGTCTCCTGGAGACCTAAAACAAGGGGTGTGCGCCAACGGATAAGAGACTGTAGGTCCTGGTAGTTGGCCCGGAGGCCTCTACAGTTCCACTGTAGAATAAAAGGCGTGGTTAAAAAGGCGCAAAAAGGGCGCGTATAACATGAGGCAAAGGCGCACACAGATACCTGACTGACCACAAAAAAGGTAAAAAGCACCGAGAGAAATGCACCTGGTAAAAAAGCGCAATAGCGCGAAAAAGATAAAAGGATAAAAGAGGAAATGACTAGACTGAAAGACTAGACTAGGTCCTCTAACTCCGAGGAGGCGCTCCCCCCGTAACGGATACGGGGATGCCCCGAGCCCTCTCGGTGTAGCCTCCCTTCAGCAGAGGCAGATCGGGCGTGGCTCGAGCCCTGCTGGGGCTTTTTCGCCCGGGGGGCGTCACCCTCCGAGGGTGACCAGCTCGGGGGCGTCTGCCGCTTGGCGAGGCGCCCTGGAGCCGCGGAGGTCTGTTGCCGCCCCGACGGGGATGTCGAGGCGGCGGCCTGTGTCCTCGACACAGGCGTCTCTGGCAGCGGCGGTGGTGGCCGCCGCTGCGGAGGTGGAGGGGGCGGCGGGGGACCCATGATGGGCCGAGTCCCCGCCTCAGGTGTCTCCGGGGTGTCAGCGGCAACAGCCGCTTTGGCACTCCCGGAGGCGGAGTCGGCAGACGAGGCTTCCTTAGCCTCGAGGGCCTTCTGGACGAGGCGAGCCCTCCTCGCCTCTCGTGCCCTCCTCTCCTCCTCCCCCCGCCGCAGCGCCTCCTGCACCGCCGTGGGCGGTCGGGGGCGGGGCGGGGTGGGTGGCGCCTTACCCTGCGCCGGGGGGCGCCGACCACCCTGTCGGCGCTGGACGACGGCCCAGCCGTCTCCATCACCGTTCGCGGCTGGAGCGGGACTGGGTGGACCCCACACTGACTCTTGAGCAGCCTGCTCTGTGTTGCTCGGCGGCGCATGAGGCGCCGTGGTGTCCGCTGAGTCACCAGTGGCTACGACGGTGAGGCCGAATCGTTTGAGAAGCTGCACGAGCTGTGCCACACTCATCTGGGAGGCATCGGTAGAGTTTGTGACTCTCACCTTCTGGGCATACGAGGTCTTCGGGTGACTCTGGTTGTACACCTCCCGGGCCTCTTTGAAAGACAAATTTCTGGTAGCCTTGATGGTCATGATCTCTTTCTCCTTGACGTATGCAGGGCAAGACCTATCATACGCGGAGTGCGGCGTCTGCCCCTCTCCGCAGTTGACGCATCGGGGGGTCTCCGAGTCACAGGTTTCGTCAGTGTGGTCCTGCGAAGCACACTTGGAGCACGTGGGTCTTCCTCGGCAGTTGTCCTTTGTGTGGCCGAAACGTTGGCAGCGGAAGCAGCGCATGGGCGCTGGGACGAAAGGCCGCACGCGAACCTTCACGTAGCCCACGCGAATCTCACTCGGCAAGTCAGTGGAGTCAAACGTCAGAATTATGTTGTTGGTCGAGACCGTGCCTCTCTTCGTCATGATGCGGCGAGCCGCTGTCACGCCGAAATCAGCGAGCCCGTCCGCTATGTCCTCGTCGCTCACTCCCCTCAGATCGAAACAGTTAATGACCCCTCGTGAGGAGTTCTTAGATCGGTGAGGTTCCACTGTAAGCGGGATGGAGACGAGCCTCCGGCCGGATGCCCGTCCCTCGGAGAACACGAAGCGAGTAGCGTCCAACGCTTTCGCCGCCTCCTCGCTTTTCCTGAACTCGACCTCCAGCGCGCCGTCACGCATCCGGTCACAACGAACGATCGAACCAAACCGGTCACAGCCATCCTTCCGCTGGAAGGGCGACAGAGAGCTCAGCTCCCTGTCTGCGCTCCGGAAGATAAGGATCTTAGGAGATCGTGGACCTTTGTCGAGCACCGTTCGCCTGTCGGCCGAGGCCAACGGGCGAGGATCGGCCGAGGCCGAGGGATTGGACTGGGGGGAAGGGGGATCGGTCAAGTTATCCATGTGAAAGAGTTGGTCTCCGCCAGCTCGGCCGCCGACGCTCCGCAACGGCGCCGCTACAAGGCCTGGGACGGCCGAGCTGACTGTACGGGACTTGGCGGCACCTTCCGAGGGGGAGAGAGAGGCTCACCACCCCCCACGATCGGATACCGCCTCCTCCCTTGACGCCTCGCCGAGTCACCGCCAGGGGCAGCGACAGATCAGCCCCACCGACGGAGGACGAGCACAAGTGCCCGAACCCCGCCGGCGACACCTCTCCGACACCACCCCCGGCTGCATCACGACTGGGAATGGCTCCTCAAGTGCGGCGCCCCACTGAATGTCCCGCCCTTACAGAACTCAGGGCCAAAGAGGCGTGTTGCCCAGCCACCGCGACTGGCTCCGCACGGTGGGGGGCTCAACCTCCAGGATCCCGTTGTCCTGGGGTACGGGTCGGCTCGCCTAGCCTAGTAAAACCGGCTGGTACCCGAGGGGACGCCACTCCCCTTACACTAGCCCAACTCGGCTGTGTTCCTGCGGGTGCAAAAACAACGAAAAAGGGGAGAAAAGGAATCATAAAGCTGTGATCGAACGAAACGCGGACATCCGGTGAGAAGCAAAGCAAAAGCAAACAAAGACCGCTCAAGAGAAACAAAACCACGGAAACCAAGAAAAGTCGGGCCGTACCATCTGTCCATCCAGCGATCAAAGCAAGTCGTAGGCAAGCATGGGTCAAGCTGGGGCCGAGGGGGCGCTACTCCCCTTGCTGGCCGAGGCCAGGGACGCCGCGGGGCGAGGGCCCAAGGAGCCCAGTCCAACAGCGACCCAGGCCACTGCCAACCCCCTGCGGGGCCAATCCTGCAGACAATCCATCCAGTAAGCAAGGCAAGTCCAGGTCAAACGCGAGTCAAGCTGGGGCCGAGGGGTTCTTTGGCCTTTTTAATCGAAACGTTTGGCTTGAGGTAGAACATTTTGGTATATTGAGTCAGGCCTTTCAGCTTTCGATTGAGTTTTCTACGCCCTGCTACCTCAAAGTTCACGAGCTGCAGGGCCGGCGCGCATGTGGGCAATACGGGATAGGATATTGTCGCCTCGATGTACGGGTTAACCCTCGCCGAGCGATGGGGTTGATACAACCCCCTAAGGTTTTTCGCCAATAGCGTAAAAACGGCCGCCAAATTTGGCATATACCCTCTGAGACCTTTTGACATTATCTATCCTGAAACTTTTAGGTCAGGTCACCAGGTCACAAAAACCGGTACAAGTTGGGGTAAAATTGGACTAGTTTAGCGACACAGAACGACAAAATTTTTCGTTAATAGCGTTAGTGCCGTGGCACGTGGCGCTACCAAATTTCAGATACAACTTAGTGCATTCATTTGACATGTGTAATGGGAGTTTTGAGCTTCAGTGACCTCAATTCCAGTCACAAGGTTATAAAAACCGGCACCGACATAGGTACATTGTCAAAATGGCACTGAAAGTACACTATTTTTTTTCCATGAAATCTATAGAGCTGTTCATCGATTTGATTAAAACTTGCAGGATATGCTAAGCTCACCGAGTGCCATCACATGCAAGTCCCGTTTTTTTTCAAATTCGGTGGACCTGAGCCCTGAGGTCATCTAGAGGTCAAGACAAATTTTAAGGGAATTTGCCCGAATGGCTCAAACTGTAAAAACGAGAGATATATGCTCCATCTCAACGACTTTTTTGGGTTGTATTACTTATATAGTAATACTTAAGTTTACATCTATACTTAGTGTTTGCATGCTGCAAGAACGCTAGGGTCGGGTCAACTAAGGTCACCTGAGGTCAAACTACGTTTTCGCTAATAACTTGGCAGACAATGAGGCTAGAGCTTCAAAAATGGTGCCACTGTGTTCCTCGTGATCAGCCGAGTCAAACGATTTGCGATATGATTGTTCGCGTAATGATATATGTAGGCCCTCGCTTGGCAAAGGTTAAATCGTACAATTTTGACTTTAATAACTTATAACCTTCATTGACCTGAGCGAAAACATGACTTTTGCACTTTCGAATGAAAGCTACCGAATGACTCCTAGCATTTATGCTTACCTATAAGTTCTCCATGAGATAATCGGTATGGCCATGTTCGCCCACTTCCCAACCCTCGTGAGTCGTGACCTTTGACTGAGATCGCGCCCGGGCGCAGGTGAGGTCTAAAATACATAGTTAGGTATTTATTTTACATGTAAATACATATGTAGGCACTTCCTAATGCTCAATTTTACTAGATGCTTATACAGTCACCTGGCACCCGCCCTCTTATTTCAGAATCCGAGCTGTCAAAAGAACGCGGGCAAAGCCAATGAAGAGGTGAGGATGTTTAGGAACTGCTGTCCAGTTTCCTCGTTCCCGTCGAACGCAAAGAGCAGTGCTGCGCTGGTGTCGGTGGCCGTGTGCTGTCTGGTGGCGGTGACCCGACCCCGGGCCGTGCCGCTGGCCGCCCCCGCCGACACAGACGGCCGGATCGGCGGCCGGCCCATCGCCGAGCTGTGGGTGCCCAGCCGGCCGGCGCACGCCTGGTTCACCAACGCCCAATGCCGGCCGCTGCTCACCCGCTTCACGTGCGACCAGTGTCTGCCGCTCGTCTACCTGGCGTCGTTCCCCAGGTCGGGGAACACCTGGCTCCGCTACCTGCTGGAGGCCTCCACGGGACTTGTCACCACAAACGGTCATCCCGACTTCCGGACCTATCGAAATCAAACCTCGGACGGAATCATACTAAACGAGGAGCAGCTCTGGACTTGGCCAGTGGGGAATAAGGAGCTCATGAACTACGGCTATGTTGGTGAAAGGATCCCTTGGTCGCAAGGCGTAGGGATTGTTTCAAAGACGCATATGTTGCCCGAACCGTGGAGCAGAGCGGAGGCCGAAAACGCACCCCATGCTCTGTCGCCATTCCCGGAAACCGTCCCGAGGCGAGCTGTGCTGCTGATTCGCGACCCGTTCAAGGCCGTCATTTCCCTGAGGAAATATGGGGAAACGCAATCGATTCTCAACGAAAAGGATATGTCGTATCTTTTTCGGGGAAAGGGTTGGCGTAACTACTCCTCATACTTATCGCGCGTGTGGTTCAAAACCAACACACAGTGGCTGCAGGCAACCAACGAGACACATGTGGTGCTCTATGAGCGTCTGCGGCAGGACCCGATGGGGGAGCTGCGCGCGCTGCTGCGCTTCCTGCAGGTGGAGCCGGACCGGCGGCGGCTGGAGTGTCTGCGCGGCGAGCTGGAGGGGATCGCGCACAACCACCGGCACGGCGTGGTGCCAGACGGCGAGACGTACCCGCTGCGGGTGCGGGCCGAGCTCTGGAGCTACATCCACCAGCTGCACTGGCTCCTCAGAGACAGAGGTTACCCGGGACTGCCCCTGCAACAGTACTCGTTTGCAGACGAGTTTAGCGAAATAAATATACGGACGCATTGAGCATGATGCATGCGCTCAATATTTTCACCAAAAATAATTAGTCATCAACATGGCCTTGATTCCGCCAATGGCCAGCCCGTAGGCTATAACGGCTCGCAAAAAGGTGTCCGAACTAGCTCGAAAACGAGCTGTGCAATATCCGATGCGCGTCGCGCACTAGTTACCTATATGTGCGCCAGTGGAGTTAAGCTTCTCTCCGATATGCGAGTAGGTCAGTCAGACGAGGGTATTAACGGCTGGCCAGCGCACAGATATTCGGAGGAATCGAGCTACCCCCATTGTAAGCCGGGGAGCGCAACTCGGTACCCATCTGCAAAGCGTGCTCAACCATAGCATGTAATGCAATGTTTATAGGAATGTCCTACCAATCCTTTGTATACGTATGTAGTAGGGTGTGTCACTAATCGCAATGCAAGGTGCTCCATCGATTTTATTGTGCTCCACTCATGTGGAAAGGGCGTGGCATTGTTAATTTCCCGCAAATTTTAACCCCCAGGCGGCGCCGAGCGAGAGAAGTTTGCCCTATCTCACAACATAGGCGACCCTAGCGCCCCTGGCGGCTGTTTGTGAAACTAACAGGCCGTTGACTGTATGGGCTTATCCCTGCTCTCTGTAAGCGCGTCTAGGGACAAATAATAGTATGGGCAGATTGCAGAGAGTGCAAGCTAATGACGAATACCTATAATGAATACAATATATTGTCACAGGGGCCCAGGAACATTCTTCAAGTTGGGGTGCAAGCCCAAAATACCTGACATGACGCATATGAAATAGTAGCGTAGTCAGGGGGTCCCAGGAGGCACGTGCCATCTAGTCCCCCCCCCCCTATCGCATTCAGAGGACCCCTCGGGTCGGAGGGGCTCTGTGGCACCAGTTTACCGCTCAGGGTCTATGCTGGCCATATTTCGATTCAGAAAGAATAGGGCTCGTAACAGCACCTCGTGAGTCCAAAGAAGCCTCACTAAATTGTCCATGAGGGTTAAACGCCGGCTTCTGAAGGCTACTGGCGGCCTCTGAGGGCCCTTTACCGGCCTCTTATGGCCGCTAGCGTGCCTCTGAGAGTCCTTGCCGGCCCAAGAGGGGCCATATCTAGGGCCTTACGCCAGCCTGTAATCAGTAATGGCCTCACACCAATGTCTCTGACGGCCCCATTACGACGACTGTGAGACTGAGGGCCCTCACTGGTGCTTCTGAGAGCCCACCCGGCCATAAAGACCCCTGCGGTACCAAATGACCTCTGAGGGTCCACGCTGACTATATTTCAGCTGAGAAAGACCTCACAGGTCTCGTAAGAGCACCTCATGAGCCCCTAAGTAGCCACACTAAGATCTCCGTCAGGGTCTACGCCGGATTCTGAGGATCCCATAACGGAGACCGTGAGGGCCCTCAGCAGGGCCTCTGAGGGTTCACAACCAGCACCTCTGAGAGACCCACACCAGTAGTTCTAAGGGCCCATAAGGACACCACTGAGGGTTCCCCAAGCCAGTGCCACACCATTTATGCAACCCTATATTGGTGGCTCTGAGGTACCCACACCTGCGCCTGTGAGGGTTCGGCAAAAGCATATCTGACGGCCACCTACCTGCAACTCTGAGGGCCCTACACCAGAGACTGAGGGCCGCACTGGCGTCTCAGAGTACCTTGTCGGTATCTAAGGACCCCACAGGGCTTCTGAAAATGCCACCGGCCTCTGTGGGTCCCTTGCCGGTCTGAGGTCCCCCTCCCCGGTCGTTGAGGGCCCCCTGCCGACTTTTAAAGGATTCGCACCAGCAGCTCTAAGGGCCACACACCCACATGTAACGGACCCACACCAGTGTCTCTGAGGGTCCACAACGGCGTCTGTATTCTGTGAGGACCCTCACCGGCGCTTATGAGAGATTCACACCAGCACCTCTGAGGGGCCACACGGGCGTCTGTGAGGACCCCACACCAGTGCCTCTAAAGGCCCCTAATTGGAGGCTCTGAAGGCCCTGCATCGGTGATACTGAGGGTCCTACCAAAGGCACAACACAAGCCATTAGTCTCCTTCTGAGTCCCACACGCCGCCCTCCCACCATAGGCGGCGGAACGGGGAGGGCACCGGGGCACCGTGCCCCCTCTGATTTGGGCACTTTAACATTAGCCCTATGGGCGTTGCATGGAAAGAATGGGACCAAAAGTCGGCAGTGTCCCCCCCCCCCCTCCACTTAATTGAAGGTGTTCCGCCGCTACTGCCTCCCACCGGAGCGAGTAAACTTGTATCAATCAACGACTTTACCACCGTTGTACGTCATAATGTTCTCATCACGCCAAATCAAATACCATCCGGAACCAAAATGGTCCAGTATAAAATCTGACCTACCAAAGTTATGATCAAGTTCAGATAAAATCAAAGTGGGATGACAATAGCAGGTGTTCTTAAATCGATGCCGAATCAGCAGAAACCATTCACATGCAAGAGAAATACCTTGTGCTGATGTTTATATAAAAACAGACATGTAGGTCCATAAAAGGGAGCAGAGATCCTTCATCGTTGCATCAATGTTGAGGGGGCGGCGCCCACTCGGCTCTCAAGTTGGAGGGGGGGGGGGGGTAAGCGCCCCCACTGCCCCCCCCCCCTGTTCCCCGGGGTCTATGCAGTGAACGACGCTACAAAAAAAAAAACATGTGACACCTAATAGCAGGCACTATAAACATGCGCTCGTACGTATCCCGTCAGACCAGGACGGGGATCGGGGGTAGTACTATGCAATATACATTAACACAGAACTATTTCGTGCTTTAAGATGCATAACATCACATTTTCACCAACATTCTGAGTGCCAGACAAGCCAACAGCAAGGCGTCATTTCGGTAAAATGCATTTAATGATGATCGTAAGCTCACAAAGCATAGCGAGCGTGTTAGTTCAAAACATTGCCGCTAGGGGCGCTGAGGTCGCTAATGCTGAGAGATAGGCCAAAGTGTCGGCGGTCGGCGCCGCATGGGTGTTAATATTTGGGGGAAATAAAAAATGTCACACGGTTTCTACGTGTCTGGGGCACGATAAAATCAGTGGAGCACCATGTTTTGCGAAAAAAGTGCCCAAAATGACACACCCTAGTATGTAGCCAGGCATGTGTGATACGACAACCATGTGATGATTCTTCTGTTAACGCACCGATACCGAACCATATAGGTTCCTACTTCCTATATGCCATATGGGGATGAAGAGACCTTTAGATAGTGACTTGTTGGTGCCGGTGTTTATTTAGGTAGGTATATGTGAAAAATAAATAAGTTCCCAGACAAAAATAAATTTATTTTTACTCACAGGAAATGTGGTACATTCATAGAAAAAAATATAAACGAACATAAATGGCCTGGCTGGCGATACCAGCCATCCATTCACCCGGCTGCCACGGTATAGCTGCTATATCGAGCTACTGGTTTGACTTGAAAATAGCCTGCATGCTGGCCACACACAATGATGGGGAGGGGTGGGGAAGGCTGCATGACAATCTAGTCTCCCCCCAGTCAGCAGCCGCACTCGGCGCCACGCGTTCGTGGCCATGCGATGGCGTGCAGGCGTTCACTGCTTCCCCGCGTGACGGGCACCGACGGGGCGGGGCCGACTGTTCACACCTGTGGCGCCGTCCACTGTATTCGCTCGGTCCAGTTCCGGTCAGTTCCCACACCTAGCTCTGTTACCATCCGTCCCATTGCCGCAGCTCCCACCTGGCCTGGTGCGGCCGATAGGGACCTCAATGGACCTCCGACAGCCGACTGGTCACCTCTGCACACAGGCCGATAGACAAGCGGCGGTCCAAAAACAGACTGTATCCGCGTGGTCGTTCGGCCAAAACGGCGCCGACCGCCGGCCGCCGACTGCATTGTCTCCTCTGAATAGCGACGTTTGCCCGGCGGCCACAACCGCGGTCCGACTTCGATCGCACGCGCAGAGGTGAGGGTCACGGGCGGTGGCGTGACCGACCCTTCGGCTGTCACGTGGACCGTGGTGACCGGTGCGTGGCCGGCGGCGCTGACCGGCCACCGAGG
The DNA here is from genome assembly GCF_019059575.1 of Amphibalanus amphitrite. Lineage (NCBI taxonomy): Eukaryota > Metazoa > Arthropoda > Thecostraca > Balanomorpha > Balanidae > Amphibalanus > Amphibalanus amphitrite. Next base: position 129,135 of record NW_024882101.1, read on the forward strand.
TGCGGTCGGCTGACGGGCGCGGCGGGTCGACAGATCGGTCCGAGACCCGCGCCCGACAGGTCACGGTCCTGAGTCGCCGCGATGGGGATCACTGTGCTGCCGCTGGTGCTGGCGCTGGCTCTGATGACGGCCGTTGTCCCGGCGACGGGGACGATCCGCTCGGAGCACGAGTGTCTGGCGTCATACGCCGTCTCCCAGCAGTGGCGCTCCGTTACCGTGTTTGACCAGAGACCGGGCGCGTCAGACAGAGGTGAGTCATGATGTGAGCGCTCCCAACGCTCGTAATAAAGACAACCACCCGGTGCGGCGAAAACTTTCCGGTATAAATCACTGACTTTTCTCACTGTAGCTCGTTCTTGATAATGGCCAGTCTCATTCTCACCTCAATGCAAATTGATGCAGGTTCCACAGTTCAGCATTATGAGTCGCATGACTACAAAGTTCGCTCTCAGCGACTAACTGGTCGTATAACACGTATGTCCGCCCGCGCAGGTGTTCTGGTGTCGCTGCTGACGGCGTTGTTGCGGCGTAAGATGTTCGTGCAGCTGTCCGCCGAGCCTGTAGCTACCGGCTCCGAGTGTCCGTCTGATTCGGACGGCCACTCTGACACGGACGCCGCCGTGCTGCTGCGGCCGGCCGGCGGCGCGCAGCTCTGTCCGCGCGGCGCGCTGCACGCCTGGACCGAGGTGCGCCGCGCCGGCCGCGGCGGCGGCACCTTCATCAACGTCCGCTGGGACGCCGCCAGAGGCCGCATGGCCCCCGTCGACAGCGTCGACTGCTTCGGCGGCCGGCTGACGGCGCAGCCGGTCGCCCGGTCCACCGGCGACTTTCGGGGCGTGCTGCGAGACGTGCACGTGACGGTCAGCATAGTGGGCAGGGCGAACGGGCAGCCGATGGACGGCCGCGGCGGCGGCATCTCCAACCTGCGCGGGATGGCGTTCTCCGAGCACGGCGAGGGCGTGCTGCTGCGGTACATGAGCGAAACGCTCGGCTTCTCCTACTCCATCCGCCTCGTGTCTCACGTGCCTGACGGAAACTCCTTCAACGAGCAGGAGAACATGCTGGCCAACAACTCCGTGGACATGACGGTGAACTCGCTGACGCAGACGGTGCGCCGCTCGTCGATGATGAGGTTCTCCTTCCCGACGTCGACGTTTCAGGACCGGGTGGCCATCCAGCGTCCGCGCGTCGCTCGGCGCCCGTTCGAGCCCAAAAGGCCGTTCAGCCGCGCGGCCTGGATCGCCGTGGTGCTGTGCGTCACGCTGCTCGCGCTCTGGATGGCCGGCTGTCAGGCGCTGGCCGTCTTCAGCACGGCGGACGGCCGGCGCAGCGCCTTCCGCCGGGAGCTGTCCTTCCTGGCCGGCTGGTGGACGCTGGCGGCGATGGTGTGCAAACAGTACGGACGCGGACTGCCCGTACCCACCCGCGTCTCAGACGCCGTCTTTTGCTTCCTCTGCTTCGGCTTCACCTTCCTGGTCGGCAGCTACTACATCAGCGTCATCCACAGCTTCATGGCGCTGGATAGGCCGCAGCTGCCGTACAGCACCATTCGCCAGGGTTTGGAGACGGGCAGCCTCAGCGTCGGCTACAACAAGGGCGGCGTCATGGAGCGGAAAATTCTGACGGCGCGAGACCCGCTGCTGCAGCTCATCGCCAAACACGAGCACGCCCGGCCGTCCGGCGTGGACTTCTGGTCCCAGGAGAGCGACCAGCTGGACGCCTGGCTGCGGGCCGGACCTCACCACGGCTTCCTGCTGGCGGAGGAGGACCTGGAGACTCACCAGGCGCTCCACCCCGACTCCAGCTGCAACATCTGCTTCCTGCCGGAGCTGGTGAGCACGCGGCCCAGCGGCGTGGCCTACAGCCACCAGTTCCGGCACAGTCGGCTGCTGGACCTGCAGCTGCTGCGGCTGCGCGAGCTGGGCCTGCTGCAGCGCGTGGCCGGCCGGCGCCGCGAGCCGGCCGCGCTGTGCCAGCTGCGCGCGGAGCCGGCGCGCTGGCAGCCGCTCGGCCTGGAGGATCTGAGCGCCGTGCTGGCGCTGGTGCCGCTCGGCATTGCTGCCGCGCTCGTGGTGCTGGCCGCCGAGAGGGCCGTCCACCTGATCAGCACCGTCGCCGCCGAGCGCACCGTGACACACATCCCCTGATCGGGAGCTGGCGACGAGGGGCGGTGGGCCAGAAGACACAGCAGCAACGGGCCGTAGCGTCCCCATGGTGTCCGATATAATGTGATAACTTTCTTGGGGACTTCTCCCCGTGTGCCATTCAAATCATCCACGTTTAGGGCCTTAAAATGTTACACACATGTTCAGTGCACTGTTAATTTGCTTAGGCGCCACACAAAGCGTAGATACGGATTGTACATATTATTCCACAGCACTGGGCCTCTTGTTGTGATATGGTCTTCCTTTGCGGTGTTGTGGCGAGTTAGTAGCGGTGAAGTTTAGTCTGCACCAGATTTTCGTGGTGCGGTATGAGAGTCGCTCCTATGAGCTGACCGACAGCGAGAGCTCGGTTTGAGTCAAGCCGGCCACACTCCGATGTCATGCATGGAATGCTCGTGCTGAGGTCATTGGTTTCAGTCGTCATAGATGAGCTCCGTTAACGGTTTAGGGTCGTAGATCATATCTGAGTGTCGCGAACCGATTCCACCTGCTTTTAACAACATTTAGTTGTTCACACGCCTGCAATATTTCAACGCTCGAGCGATTGTGCCATGGACAGAGCCTGCAGCTGCACGCAACAAGCGCGTCCTGTCTGTCACACGCGGGCTCTGAAGTAACTTTAAGGCATGCTGGACACTGGTCAGTGGACACTCAATAAATCGACGTTTAAGAATAAACAAAGGCTATGCAATTCTCTCAACAGAATTCAACAATTCTCTCTGGAAGTCTCTCAACGAAGCACAAATACACGTGACGGTTCTTAGACAATGTAGACGTCCAAGTATCTAATCGCGACCATAAGCCAGAATAAAACACCAAAGCTCCAATAACCTTTTTACCTATATCTTTTCATGGACAATCTGCACCAGTGTGTTTGGGTACCATTGGTATAATCAATTGGCCAGCAGGCCATGCTCATCTAAGAAAAGTCATGCATGTCGATATCACTCGAGGTGTAAACAAACGGCGGCTGTCGCGCCCGTCCCACGACAGACATCTGGTCCAGGTCCTCGTCTGGCCACACTGGCTGGACGGGCGGATTGTTCACTGTTCAGCCAGGGCCACGCCAGAGCCGGCCTTCCCGAGCAGTGCATTCGGAAGCCTGGCGTCCGTAGAGAGCATAGCAAAAATACCTCTTTCGCATGTAATAAATAACTGACCTACCAATACCTCGGGACTCGAAAGGTGAAGTAGCAAATGCCCTCGGTACAACGTCCAGAATGAGAGCAAAGCAGCTATTATGCCAGGTTTGTTGCAACTTTTTACTGGTCACAGCACGAGAGCCGAGCATTGGCACTCGGTAGTAATGTTATCTAATGCTCCCGGCAAGATTACTTTACGCTCTCGGCACGTTTCCATCCATATGATCCATATTCCGGCCAGTTTCATCCAAAGCTGCAGTCTCTCCTAAAACTTCAAACATACATAGACTCGGGATATCTCAGGTCAAACTCAAAACCAACTCATCGAACCTCGCACAACCCCAATATCATGCCAGGAGTAGGTATAGAAGTGGCTGAAAAGTTTCAGCGGACGCATCCAATGGCCGTTTGACCCGCGAAAAACACGTGTCAGCGATGTCCGAATCGGAACAACGCGGAAAGGATAGAGATGGACGGTGGAGTATCCCGTGAGCGCTTCGAAATGCACAGATCACAATGAAAGTTCTCTGTGTTCCGCCACGTACACAGTGTCAAAATTAATGGCTCTGTTCGCGGAGGCGAGTGGATAGATAGTTCGACCGGGCATGTAATGTCACTTTGTCTACAAAAGAGAACAAATTCTAACGAAATGGCGTAAAGTTAATAGTTATGGTATGTTTGAATAACCCGACCCAAATTTATTCGAGGCTAGCGAGTAGCTATTTCGTACCACATCACAGCAGCAGACGAGATTTCAGCAGCGGACAGCCGACAGTGACCAGAAGACCCCATCCTCTCCACGAGTAGCCCAATCCCACCCACGCGCCGACCCGCAGTTCTCTGTATATCGCAGTGGCAGTGGCTGTGACACGCAGGCTCGTCTGTTGTACGTTGACGTCATCTGTTTGGACTGTGTCCCCCGAATGGCACGCGCCAGTCCGGGATATACTGTGCAGCGAGTGTCCGCCGGGAGCCCAGTGCCGCCGGGAGCTCCCACTCGCCATGAAGCTGCCGCTGCTAGTGCTCTCCCTCGCTGCCGCTGCCGTCGCGCAGCTCGACTTCGGCGGCGATGACCCCGAAGGTGTGATGCTGCTCGAGCCGGACGTGGTGGCCGCGCCGCCGGACCAGCCCGTCAGCCCGCTGACGGTCTTCTTCGAGGAGGACCACTACACCAACAAGGCCGCCGAGGAGGGGTTCTGTGAGTACCACTGCGGCAGTGAGCGGCGCCCCACGGTGGTGAAGCCGGGCCGGTGTCCCGCCGAACAGCCGCGGCCCGGTCTCGGCTGTGCCGATTTCACGGACCAATGCACGTACGACTCGGAGTGTCCGGGCGCGCAGCGCTGCTGTTTCGACGGCTGCGCGCGCGTCTGCGTCGACCCGGACCTGCGGAAGCGCTGCGAGGACATCAGCTGTCCGCAGGGCACGGCGTGCGTCGAGTACCCGCCGGCGGACGCGCGCTGTGTCTCCACCGAGACGAAATCGGGCCGGTGTCCAGCGCCGCTACCCGAGGGCAGCCGCGTCTCCTGCGAGACCACCTGTCAGTATGACTCCGAGTGCGACGCCGGCGACAAGTGCTGTTACAACGGCTGCGCCTTCCAGTGTCTGAAGCCACGCAAACCGGGCTGCGAGGAGACCAAGTGCAGGGTCGGCTTCAAGTGCGAGGAGGACCGCTACGGCAACCCCGAGTGCAAGCCGATCCCGTGCGAGCAGGACGGCGAGGTGGTCGACATCGAGTGCAACAGCTGCACCTGCATCCAGGGCTTCCTGCTCTGCTCGCAGGAGGAGTGTCCGCCCACCAAGCCAGGCTTCTGCCCAAAGATCGTCAGAGGCTACATGGGCGTATGCTTGGAAGAGTGCAGCAGCGACTACGACTGCGCCGACGACAGCAAGTGCTGCAGCACCGGCTGCGGCCACACCTGCCAGGCGCCCATCCCCGAGATCGTGCACCCGTGTAAAACGGTGCGGTTCCGGTGCGGCAAGCAGACGCGGTGCGCCGCCACGCGCGCGCTGTGCCGTCCCGGCGAGACGTGTCCGCTGGTGCCTCTGTGCGTGTCCAAGCGGGCGCCCTACTGCGACCGCTGCCCCGACGGCAAGGTGTGTGTGCTGCAGAAGAAGTACTGCAGCGGCGGTGGCGCCTGCCACCGGCAGCCCATCTGCATCCAGCTCTACAGCGACGACACCATCTTCGAGGAGAACGAGCTGCTCGAGCAGCAGGTGGTGGCCAACCAGCAGTCGCGGGACGCCGAGAACAGCGTCTTCTTCTAACAGCAGCAGTTGATGGTCAACCAGCAGGCGCGCGATGCCAAGAACAGCGTCTTCTTTTGATGGATATATGGAAGGGCGTGACGCCGTTGGGTGTCATACAGCGCTGAAGACTCTTCGGCAAAACGGGGTAAACTTGAGCCGTGCCAATATTCTAAATAAGGAATGCGTTATGGATTTGTCTAAATAAATCATCCGATATGAAAAACTACCTTGTTTAAACTGTGGGGGGGGGGAAACTTGTTCGACTACTCAGGACAGATCCCCTTACCAAACTACAAGCGTGTAAAGCAGGGACGTCTCGGAGTTCTGACCAACGCATAGCACAGCTGAATTTCCCAGCTCAGGCACCATGCGGACGACGGGCCGACGAACCATGCCAGTGCTATTCCATTCTGCACTACAGGCCATGCATGTATTACATGTCCACTGCAAGCCAGTAACGGCCGTCGAGCAAAATGAGAAATGGACACATTGCACGTTACGCTGCATTTCCGACGATGGCTAAGGCTGTTTCCTCATTTGGAAGCAGTTTTGATGGACCTATTTCAGTTTCTCACCATTCTAAACGTGATAATTCATATCTAACGGCTGTGTCACACGCCAAAACACCACAACTGCACAAAGGCTGACGGTTTCACATAGTTCCTAAAATAGGTATCTCATCTGATGATATCTCATCTGGTGCAAGAAGCCTCAGATGCCTCTAGCACCAAAATCCTCTTGCGGGTAGTATGTTCAGATGGTATGAACTTTCGATCATAAAACGATGCCTGTTCATTTATGGAACTTAGGTAATATTTAATTCATTTGGCCACTGCTGCAAGTGGGCATCACGCTTTCGCATCTCATTATGGATAATTGCTCAGAAAATCGAAAAAAAAGACTTCAGAAAATATATCAACTGAAGCACTGCTTTGCGCTAAACCTGGCAACTGAAATATCCAATATGTCAATTCGCTGATTATCTCAAAAGTGTAGAAATGGAAAATCCTCATGAATAAGTTAGATTACAAATGTACCAAAGTGTACATTTGTATAAGTTCGTCAATCATAACATTGCAATATTATCAAAGGCGATAAATGTATTGGTGGGGTGATTCTATGTCCAATGATGAGTCATCGCATATCCATGAGCTAAAATTATCACACACACAATGTTCACGAACACTAAAACATTGCATAATCGGATGAACACGATCAAACGGCAAAGTCAACAGTGAATACAGAGTTCGCCAGTACGGCAGGCTCTAGCGTTCAGACACTGACTCAACTGTGTATAAATAACACAAGAATCACAATTAGAAACACTCCTACTGTGCAAACACGGGCCACAGACTCAGGTGAAATCAGCCACATCAGACTGCTCCGAGTTCGCTGTATGAGTAGTATGACGGCTCTGAGCGCAGCGTAGCCAGGCCGCTTTATCACTGGGTACGATCTCCATTGAGCTTTGTACCGGATGGCTTCAGCTGCACACTCGCGATCGCACCCGACGGTCGCAGGCTGCCCTGCAGCTGACCAGCTTTACAATCAGTCACGGCTACACAGCTGACAGTCCACACTCCACAGACGTCCTGAGCTGCTCGGCTTTTGCAGCGCCCTCTGTGTACGATCAGTACCTTCCGTGCCCGCCGTCGGGTGGCAGCATCTCTCGCCAGGGCGGCGCTGGCCTCCGTCACCACGTATAGAGGCCCTCCTGACAGGTGACCTCCCGCAGCACGGCCGGCGCGGCGCCCTCAGCCGGCGGCGGCTGGCACAGCGTCTCCACCAGGTCCGGCTCCAGGCCGCAGTCGGACAGACCCTGCTGGCCGAACACAGACGGCGCCGCCAGCGGGCCCGGCGCCGGCAGACGCGACAGCGCCTCGCCGCCGCGCACACCGGCCAGAGAGACGGTGAACTGGTCGTGCGAGGAGCGCACCAGCCGCACCAGGCCGGCCACGGCGTGCGGCATCACCGGTCCGGCCAGCTCGAACGAGTGGAGCGTCTGCCGCGCCTGCTGCACGGTGCCGTGCCGCACCTGCGCCGCCGCCGCGTCAGACCACACTGACATAGACACGGAGCACACAAAGACACGGAGAAAGAGAGAAGGTGAAAGAGAAAAGAGAGAGGAGAGTGAAAAACAGCGGGGCTCGGCCTGAAGGACCATATGTGTTTGAGTCAGCCGCCAAAAGACAGTAGAGCGTATTTAGGCCAGAAACTGCAGCTGCTTAAAATAAATAACGCATCTGATTTCTGAAGCTAACATGAATAAATAAACGGACTTCGTAATGCCCATTTAGGTAATTTGTAATGTACTGAACCTGAGCTGATGAATTAATGAACTTGAACTCATGAATTAATGAACTTGATGTAATGAACTTTGCAGCAAGGCTTCAAATCTATTTGAAAGGCGCATTTACTTTGCTAATGTACTTAGTTCTTGGAATATTTACCGAGAAATAAAATATGGAACAAGACTTTAAAAAAGAACATGGACTCAATGCAAATAAGCTTGAGGACGGCTCAGAAAATTAACTGCCAAAAGCTGAAGGAAGGGAGGGAAGCGGAGGTAGTAGACACCTGCGGTAGGAGTGCAGAGAATGTGGTACTGCGACCGGCACGTGCGTCGGACAGCAGGAGCGGAGGGGAGATGGTACCCCGGCCGGCACTGGCAGCAGCAGAAGGTAGGGAGGTAGTAGCCTGGCCGGCGATGCCGGGACCGGTGCTCACCTTCAGCGGCTGCAGCGAGGCGCCCTGGAAGCCGACAGGGGCCAGTAGGGTGGGCGGCACGCCGGCCAGAGGCCCGCTGGCCGCCACACAGGCGCGAGAGTTGAGCAGGAAGTTGAGCAGCGCGTACACGTCGCCACCGGTGACGAGCGCCGTCGACTCGGGCCGGCCGTCCGAGTTGGACTCCTGCTGACTGTGGTCGCCGACACACCGCTCAGCTCAGGAAATTAGCACGGACACAGGGACAGACACAGACTAGAAATTGACCACAACACCTCTGTGTGGAAATACGCTACGTAGGAAGGAGAATCTCGTGACAAAAATAAATATGAATACGCTACGAGGGTGAGACAGGCTCGCAACCATGAACATGTTCGGCATCTGACTCATCTGTTACCGACAACACGACTTTAAAAAAGACGATTTGCAGCACAACAAAGTAATCAGAAACAATAATCGACAGCGCTGCTTGAGCCCGGACAGCCCCTTTCCACCCCTCCCGCTCCCGGTGTTCCGGTTCCAAAGGATACAGTTTCCGTCGCGTCGAGTGCATGCCGGGCATGGCGTCTGCCTGAATGCCCATCCTCTCCAGCCAGTGTTCGGCGTCCTCATCCTCGTCCTCAGAGGCCTCCAGCACGTCCTCCCCGGCAGCGGGGGAGGACGGCTCCGTCTGACCCTCGCCGGGACTGGCCGCGGGCGGCGGCGAGCCGGAGACGGCGTCCGCAGCGGAGCCGCCGGCAAACCCCGGGGCGGAGGTGGCGGACTCGGGGGCGGAGGTGGGAGGCCGGGGCGCGCCCGGGCGCAGCGGCAGGGTAAATTGCACGTCTGGAACAGAAGGCATGTGTTGCTGAGAGTGATCGAGCGCGGAGAGACCAAAGCACACTTGTTTACAGAGCATGGGTCACGGGTCAGACACCAGACTTGACATCTTAAAAAGACTGGTACCCGCAACAGGCGGACTACTAACCGTCCCTTCCTATGGTTCCTGAATAGGTCCTGAAATCGCCCTGATCCTGATGAGAAAGACTCTACCCACTCACCACCCCTTTTCAGCAGGTCCTGGATTACCCAACGTCCCTTTTAGGCAGGTTCCCGTTCACTCACAGTCCCTTCCGAGGTCTGTCCGGCCCGAGGCCACGGCTACTCGCCGTCCCTTTTGAGCAAGCTCCCGTTCACTCACCGTCCCTTTTGAGCAGGTCTCTGAGCCCTCGGCTGGTCGGTGTGATGATGGCGTGTGTGTCAGTGATGCCGCCCACGCCGGCCGACCGGAACAGACAGCAGAACGAGCTGGCGCACACGTAGAAGAACGGACACTGCCGGCTGCGCAACAGCTGGAACAGCGAGCGCAGACTCTCGCCCCTGGCCAACAACGGAAAATCGGTTACAAAACAGGTAGAGCATTGGTCAGGTGCATAGAACGCATTTGAAAGTGAGAATGTAGGTGACTAGCAAATAAATTGAGCCCCATCGTTGGGTTCCATCATCATATTTGAAGCTGTTGTTACTTGCACGCAGATGCAACCCTGACCACCTTATACACCTTATTCCTAGGTCAAACTGCATTTGCTTTCAGCATCGAATGCAGAGCTGCCATCTCCTTCAACTTGGACCAAGGAGGTCTGATACAATACACCCCTCCCTGCTTTCCAATCTTTCACTCTCATCTCATCACTCTATCCCTAGTGGCGTCTGGTCAATCCCCCCACTCCCTTCTCCTCTCTTACCACTCTGTCCGCAGGAGGTCCTGCATGGCCGGGTCGACGAACAGACTGCGCGGCCCGGTCGGGCGCCGGTTGAGCCGCGGAAACAGCTGCAGCCACGGCAGCCACGGGTGCTGCCAGTAGAGCGCGTGACGGTGCAGCCGGGCGTTCGGCGAGGTGTCCAGGCCGCTCTGCTCCGTGGACAGGCAGCGCACACAGCTGGTCACCGCCGACGCCTCCTCCAGTGTCTGAAGTGAGGGCGAGCGGTAGGCGGTGATTACATATGCGGAAACGAGCGGTACTTGGTGCGGAACACGAGTCTGCGGGACGTATGCCGCTACCCGCGCCCAACAAAAATAAAAAATGACACGGGAAAGAACTTGCTATGGATGGAGTAATGTATGGCACGATCCTCGCACTACACTAGTACACAAAACGAATCATAGAAAACGTGAAAGCATTCATTGTAACAACGACATACCTTCAATCGACTAGTCCACGGAAAGGGCGTTTTTGAGAGGAAGCGAATTTTCGTCTTCAGTCCCCAGTCAGTGGGCAGGTCTGGTACGCCTTTGGGGGATACATCGACCTGGAAAACGTAAGGTGTAGGTAATAGCTCAGTCCAAATATCAAAAACATCTACTGATTAGTGACATCTGAAAAATATCGTGTCAAATCATTTTGTGAATATTAACATTTCAGTTTCCCATTAAACGTGCTCTCCTTTTCACTTTTCTTCATAAAAATGCTTCTCTGATATTTCTCCCCCCCCCCCATATGCAGGGCTTGGCTCTCTCCCTCTCCACATCCCTTCAATTAACCCAGGCTCGTGCAGCTACGGTGCTCGGCAACGCACGGTAGTACGGTAGTACGAGACACACGCCCTCGACTTACCTGCGGCTCCTGCTGCTTCTGAGTGGCAGTGGCGGACAACAGACCAACGAACGAGGCCGACCTGGCGGGTCCGGTCGCGGGACCGGCGGCCGGCGCCGGGGCCGCCCGTGCGCCGACCTCCGTGCGCACGTCGCCCACGCCCGAGCGCAGGATCTCGAACAGCGTCTGATCCATGGACGGCTCTGGCGCGGCGGCGGCCGGAGCCAGCCGCGGCCGTTTGGCGTTGCCGTCATCGCCGCCGCACCTGCACACCAACAAATGTGGTAACACATGATAGGGTATCACTGCAGTGCTGGCAGAGCTCACACAGATATACAGCGTCTGTATATCTGTCTTACTGATACAGTGAGCAAAGCTGTGTTATCAAGTTACCCAATGCAGATATAAGCCAGCAATTATTAACAAGCAGCTATTCTAGATGACTGACCTGAAAGGATTTGTCCGTTTCTGACTAGTGCCTTTAAAACATGAGAGTTGGCTTGATTCAAGAGCCTGCTTTCTGATTCCCTGGTTAATTCTGGCTTTCAGAGCTCTCTTCTTTGCTTTCAACTTCTGCAGGACATCTCCAGGCTTCAGCCATTCACCCTTGGATGGAGAGCTCATTATCACTGAAATAATTAAGCAATTGGGTTAACTATTATTTAGATTCATGCCTTATGACTTTGATTGAAACTTATAGAAATAAATTATGACGTACTCATTATTACTGGTCCACTTTGAATAAACACACTCTGAATCATCAAGAAATACACTTTCTTAGCAGCTGAAACATCTATTCTACATAACTTGAAATTTAGAGTAACAAAAAGCACCAAAAAACACAGCACAGTAATAGTCAGGCAAATGAAAAAGAAGATAATTTTTACACTTGCAGTGACATGGCATCTTTGTAAGGCCTCACATTAACATGAAGGCTTACATGTTTTGAATGTGCTGTGAATTATTGGTGGAATTGATTATTACTTTTACCAAAGAATCATCCAAGATTATTTCCCTCTTTTGCACTTTTTTAATACTGAAGAAATTCACAAAACAAAATCATGAAAAAACACATCCTTCTTAGGTAGAAAAGTGAGATCACACATAGAGACTAATGATAGTTCTTACAAAAACATTTATAAGTTACACCCAACCACTTGTTGGGTCAGGTAAGGTTATGTGGTATATAAGTAGATTTAGGTTGTAGGTTAGGTTGTAGGGTAGGTTGTAGGTTGGTAGGGTGTAGGTTGGTATGTTGTAGGTTGGTAGGTTGTAGGTGTAGGTTGCAGGTTGGTAGGTTAGTAGGTTAGTATGTATGGTTAGGTCAGGTTAGATTAGGTTTTTTATTTCTGCTTGTATTGTATCCAATTTTTTAAGCATTAAATGATTGTATGGACAATTGCCTAGGTTGATAAATGGCTTGCGACAATATGGAGTTGTTTTTACTTATTCAATTTTGAGCCCAGGGTGCAAAAGAGGGTTTTGACCTCATCCAATGTTACACAAAGTTCACATGCATATTTTAAACACCACAAAAATATGGCAAAGTAGGTACCTACCTACCTGTAGGAGCAGCAACTTGGGTCAAACAACGTGGCGCTTTGCCTTCATGACAGCTATAGGTACTCTGCCTCAGTGCTGCAGTGCGGGTGTGAGATGATAGATGCCTTATCTGGTTCAAGGATCTGGTTGGCCACACACACTACACAGTACACACATGCATATACATTTATCAGTTGGTACCTTATCTGACCAGCCTCTGTAACAGCTAGGATGATGCAGAATGCCGAATGCGGACTGTGCAGATCTTTGTGCAAATGATCAGATTGAGATCAAGATCAAGATCAAGATTGAGATGAACAACGCAACTTCACGGCCTCTTGGTTTGGTTTGGCGACCTGTTGACCAGGCAATTTTGAACTGATTGTTACAGTGTTTTTGATTTTTAAATACTTTAATCAAAAGAGAACCTCAACTTCTGTAAAACAGTGAAATTACAATTTACAAATTAAAATAAAATGACACAACTCTCTCCCCGCCAAAAAGAAAACCCGCGCGCAGGGCAGACAAATAAATGTCACAGCTGCGCCAGTAATGTAACAAACAGTCTTTTACCGAATGCTGCCACTAAATAAGGAATGCATTAGATTTATGGGTACGCAGATAAGATGTTTGAGAATGCAGTGTTCCTTCTACATGGAAATACTTCAAAAAAATTTGTGTTCCAATAATTTTCTGGTTTCCCACATAAAATCATACATATTATCCAAGATATCATCAAAAAATTGGTGAAAAAGCATATTTTAAGGATCGCTTCTTGATCGACAACCGAATGAAAAGTACGGCAGTTATCAAGATGAACTATTTGAATATTTTTCGGGTAAATTCTTCAAATTAACTTTTTATTGGCAAGGATCATGTATTTTATTCATGACCAGAGTATACTGTGGACTGGAAAATGGTAACAGGATGGGATATTTTTTTACAGCAAACGAATTTTCATGTTCATTTTAAGTTAAAATGATCAAATTTGATGAATGTCAAACATAATAACGGTCAAATTGCCTAAAAAGCAGAAATGTAGAATCGTACTAAAATATCTTATATCTAACAGCTGTAAGGTGAATTGAAATATCACATGACGATAGCCATTACAGCAAACCTTGAATCGCCCTTCGTAATTGAAATTCTGGGTGGTGCCCCGTTGGAGAACATCGGCGCTGGGGATCGCCTGTTATTTCCTTCCGGAGTCGTTTTCATCAGGTGCGAAATATTCTGATACCTATTCATCAAATATTTGTATGTTTCACAAACAAATCTCCGCTAAAAATATCGAAAATTGCCGTAATTAAGTATCTGGCACGAATGTGGCGCACTTTTGTCTGCGTTTGATATCGACACCTGTTGCTTATGATTGCTTTTAGGTCTGATGATTTCATTATTTGTTTGTGATGTTTACAATTATTATAAAATTATGACAGTACTCTCCTGTATACGTATCCAAATACTGTCAGTTTGGTACAGTTTGAATCGTGCGGCTGACATTGCGCTCGTCTATTCCTCAACCTGTGGCCATGTCGGACGTGGTCTGGTTCCTTAGAGAACTGATGAAGAATGGTCTTTGTGGATGTGTGGTTCAATACTGCCCTACTGGTCCTAAATATTTTTGAATCTGTTGTTAGATTTTGACTGGTCAGTTTTATCCCAGCAATAATTCAGCTGTGTAAGAAAATATAGGTAGGTAGTAGGTATCTATCTGTCTTGTTTGGAGGAATGGTTATCTGGAATCATAGAAAGCAGTATAAAGGAACAGTTGCCATGCAATAATTGTATTGCTTGTGCACAGAAATTTTACTGGTTTAGCAGAGCATGAGAATTTATCTCAATATAAGGTTCTGAAATATTTCAACATTTACAATGAAATAAATGTGAAAATGCTGTTCAGTTAATTGGGTACTTACATCTCAATGGAATTCACAGGTTCTTTGCAAGCTGTTGCCCAGAAATGTTCTCTAACCTGGTTCTCTCACCTGGTAGGGTTCTCCTTACCTAGCAGCCATTAGGATATGGTAGCAGACATGATGGGAAGCCATGATCAAACGACACACCAGCTCACCAACAAACATTGCCCATTGCCTGTCGCTGTGAAAGCATTTTTAAGCTCCTGGTCAGTTCACCAAGTGATATCCATTATCAATGCAATTCAGGATTCAGGAGTGTCCTTAGGTGTATCATGTATGTTCATTCAGGTCTGGTCTGAGTGGTTGAACAGTGAACACGCTTATATTAGCCTGGTATGTTAATAAATATGTAGTAAACAGTCAAGTTGTTTCCTGCTGGCTTCTACTCTGTTAAGCATGATTGGGATAGTACTGGAGCTACCACAACCCTCTGACCAAGTTGATTTAGCATTTCCTTATATTGAAACTAATTTGATTATAGACTGCTTTTTGTAGGTAATGACCACTTACCACAATTGTCAAGATTGATGTTGGTGTAAGTGGGAGATATTTCTCCATAGGTAAGTTTCAGTTTCAGTTTGTCTTGTTTTGTAGTTTGAATTTCAAATGACCTTTTCCTCGATAATTAATTGAAAATGCAATAAAAAGCAAATATTATATTGTTTGGCAAATTTTCGAACAACAGTTCATTCTCAAGCCACATGAAACAATTGACAACGAAGTTTTATAACTGCCGCCAAGCCACTTTTTTAAATTCTTACACGTGATATACAAATGGTCTTCTTAAAATCGGAAAGCTGAACTAAATCGATCATATCCCAAGCTGTTCTAACTCCACCTATTCCACATATACATCCACACATACATGACCATTAAAAGTAATATGCGAGCACACCCACACAAATACATACAATATGGTTCTTCTTGGTCGTGGATCGTGTCACATTAAAACAAAAAATAACAATACAAACACTTCGAAAGTCTCGTAGTAGATCGTGTCGTAAAAGGGCGGTTCGGTTTAAACAATCATACAAATGCATACAACTAATAGGTATGCCGGCACTCCCAGTCCCACACAAATACATACAATATGGTTCGTCTTGGTCGAAATCGTGATCGTGTCGCATTAAAAAAGAAAAAAAAGAAGACAACAACAATAACAATACAAACGCTTCGAAGTCTCGTAGTAGATCGTGTCGTACAAGGCCTTATATGTAGTGTCGTAAAAGGTTCGGTTTAAACAATAATACATAATACATATGCATAGAACTTCGAATCAAGCGCAGTAACAATAAACCACACATAATTTACAATGACAGCCAGTGGATAATGAAAACAAACGACTATCATTCTATAGTATGGGCCATGAAGACATATTGGAGTTGAGCTTTGGGTGCTTCTTTTGGATAAGGAGAGATTCCGCGATTTTCCTATCTGGGTGATCTTTCGACTTATACAAAATGCGTACTTTGAGAGGTGTGCCTCCTTCGTGGGTGGAGTGACACTCCTGAAAATGATCGCCCATGGGCGTGTCGCGTGTTTTGTTGAGCGCGTCCCTCAGGTGTTCATTGAATCGTAAGCGCACCGGGCGCTTTGTCTCGCCTACGTATGTTACGGTCTCTCCATTGCTTTCACAGACAGTACATGTAATCTCATAGACTAAGTTTTTCTGTGTGCAGTCCCCAGAGAACCCCGAGCTGCATGTGTGACATCTTTGACCTCCTGGGCATATGGGCTTACACAGTGCTGATCTCACCAGTTTATCTTTTAGCTTTTGTGAATTTTTCCATGCTAACTTTACATTGAGGCCTGATTGTCTCACTTTCCTCTTGACTTCGCACAGGAGTCTTTCATCTACATAAGGAAGTGTAAGGAACCCATCACACGGTTCTTGGGTCCTGTCTCTTCTAGTTCTCGACTGAGTCTTGTTCCCCCTAGCCTCTCTGAGCAACCTGTTCAGGACATAGTTTGGGTAGCCATTCTTTAAGAGTAATTGCCTTATCTTTTCTACACTTTTCCTCTCCTTCATGTTGTTTGATGAATTCCTGATAGCCCGTTTAAATTGATTTCTAGCCACGTTGAGTTTGGTCGACTTTGGTCGACTTTGTCATTGTAAATTATGTGTGGTTTATTGTTACTGCGCTTGATTCGAAGTTCTATGCATATGTATTATGTATTATTGTTTAAACCGAACCTTTTACGACACTACATATAAGGCCTTGTACGACACGATCTACTACGAGACTTCGAAGCGTTTGTATTGTTATTGTTGTTGTCTTCTTTTCTTCTTTTTCTTTTTTTTTTCTTTTTTAATGCGACACGATCACGATTTCGACCAAGACGAACCATATTGTATGTATTTGTGTGGGACTGGGAGTGCCGGCATACCTATTAGTTGTATGCATTTGTATGATTGTTTAAACCGAACCGCCCTTTTACGACACGATCTACTACGAGACTTTCGAAGTGTTTGTATTGTTATTTTTTGTTTTAATGTGACACGATCCACGACCAAGAAGAACCATATTGTATGTATTTGTGTGGGTGTGCTCGCATATTACTTTTAATGGTCATGTATGTGTGGATGTATATGTGGAATAGGTGGAGTTAGAACAGCTTGGGATATGATCGATTTAGTTCAGCTTTCCGATTTTAAGAAGACCATTTTGTATATCACGTGTAAGAATTTAAAAAAGTGGCTTGGCGGCAGTTATAAAACTTCGTTGTCAATTGTTTCATGTGGCTTGAGAATGAACTGTTGTTCGAAAATTTGCCAAACAATATAATATTTGCTTTTTATTGCATTTTCAATTAATTATCGAGGAAAAGGTCATTTGAAATTCAAACTACATATATCAAGATGTTCCTCGCTAGAGCGCTTCATACTATTGTCTTGTTTTGCTATAAATAACTTTATTAATTTTTACTGATGTGTAATTCTTTTTACAGAACTCCGGGAAATACAAAGCTGCCACCATGCCTAAAGCGGTGAGTACTCTTCAGTAGCATTTGTAGTCTATTGGGACTATGTCACCCTATTGATCCTTTGTTTTCACATGTGGTTGACAATGGAACAGTGAAGCGAGTCCAGTAGCGCTCGCGTGCGGTTATATGTCGCTGAGATGTAGGCTGGCGCCGACACAGCGTCCTTACAGAGGGTGCAGGCACATGCTTCGCTGCGAGTCGGGAGAGCTGCCTGGGCCGACCTGGTGGCCTGGACTCGTCATATGGGGCCGGGAGGGGCTGAGCTTAGAGATGTAGGTATCCCCGGCCGATCGCACTGGCCCAGTTATTTCCACGAACGGAGACGTCGCCGTGACGACCGGAGGCGTTGTTCGCCGGTACCGCGGCCGGTGCGGTGTCGGCTTACGGCGCGGTCGGTGCGGCCTGGACCGGGGAGGGAGGGGCGCGGGTCGGCCCCTGCCGGCTGCCGACCGTGCGGCGTGCAGTGGCGCCGACTGGATGCGCGCCGAACGGGCGCCGAGGGCCCGCTGGGCACCGCGACGCGTGCGTGATTTGTTATCGGAGCACGTCTGCCTTGGAAGGACACGCGTATACAATAATGGTGGGGGACAGTTCTTGTCTGAATGGGGGTTGGAGTACGTAGAGAGCTACGTTGGCTTCTGCCATATGGCTTCTTGGGGCTTATTTAGGGTAGAACACCAAATAAGGGCAATTTATGCTTGATATCCGTACTTATCTCCTCGTTTCTTTTCATACATTAAGACCGAGGTCCCTGATGACTCCAACTGCACGAAAACTATCACTCAGCTTGAGCTTGTCCCTACACGTTGCTCGACATTGATTCTGTTGGTGGACGGTGCTGGCAGCACGTGCTCTGCATTTACTGGCCGCCAGCCCTGGTCAGAGAGCGGTGGGAGCGCTCCATTCAGAGCAGTATCCCAACAAGCCAGCTGTGTGCACGGCTGGGTCTGCGCCGGCGGCCGGATCATATGCGGACATCATTAATCATCGGTTTCCGATCCGCTTGATCCTCTGACTTTGATCTTATTTGCGTCATTGATTTTGGATTAAATTCATCTTGTTAGCGAGATGCAGCCTCGTGCTGAGCGTGCTACTAAGGATTCTATCATGCGGGGCATTACATTTGGCGCAAGGGAAATGTGGTCAGATTTACCCTATTAATGTCTTACTGAGCTAGCGCTGCGAGATATGTAGACATGTCAACATTAGCCAATTTGCAGTAAGCTTGCCACTGCTTCGTAGTCCTGTCAATCCAATAGCTCTGTTTCCTGATCAGTGATCACTTCTGTCCAGTTTTAGCTATTCAACGAAAGATAAGTTTTATGGACTATGATATTGTTTAGAAGTTATCACCAACGGAATCACGCCTGTGCCCAACTGCCGCGTCACCCTGGGCTGGGTCAGTCAGCTGTCAGCCTGACCCACCGTCGGCAGTGGCTCCAGCCTGCCACCGGTACCGACCCGGCCACTTTCCGACGCACGCGCCGTGCCCGCCCGTTTAGCACACAAAGCTGGGCCGGGGCCGGGCTCGTGCCGGTACATGGCCGGAGGCAGTCACCACCACCCACCCCTCCCCGCCCGGGACGGGGGTGGCTGACGCTGACCTCACCCACGAGACGGTCGGCGCCGCTCGGAGCGGTCGAGTTCGACCAATATCGAATTCAGCAAGGACGGAATACGGACTGGCAGTCGGTGCCATTTGGGAAGAGTGTAACTTTTACTACCTGTAACGAATATTTTGGGCTTAAGTTCGGTAGTTTATATTCAAAGGATCGTCATTTTGGTGAAAAGGAGGTTCTCGGACCCGAATCGCCGCTCTCTGTAGCCTGTCGACAGTCAGGGTTCGCTTGTATCCGCATTGGGCGGCTCGGCTGGCGCGGTCGCCGGGCGGTGGGCGGCTGCTGCACGCGGCTCTCCCGGCCGGCCGGCCAGCGAGCGCCTGAGGTAAACAAACGGCGCCGTGGGAAGTGCGGTGTGCCGCGCTCGGCCGGCGCCTGCACTGTGTACGGCTCCGCTGGCAGACGGAGCGCCTCGATCCGACTGATCTATCCCTGGCCGCCGTTCCCAACCGCGCCCCGGACAGCCGCGGCGCCAGGCAGAGCTAGCTGCTCGGACGAATCCTGCGTTATTGGAGGATACTTGGCTCTCCCGGTCTGCTCTCCTGGTAATTGGTCTTCGTTCACGCTGACTGATCCAGTCAGTGTTATCCAGTCTGATCCAGCCTGGACGCTCCGAACGTGTCTGACGGCGTTAGGTGCCGGCCACACGGTGTTTGCACTCGTTAGCAGCGGTGTGCAGGCTGCACTGACCGGTGTTGTCTGCACTGACCGGTGTCGGCTGTGCTGCCGCCAGCTGACGAGTGGCAAGTAACATTGCCGCGATGACGGACTGACTGACAGCGCCTGTTGCGCCCGGGGCGAGTGAAGATCGCAGCGAATGTTTGATCGAGACACGGCTGAACAATTTATCGGATCGCACTGGGTTGAACGTATGCTGGATAAAACGAGATAAAATTGTTCGATTCCAGATGAAGTCTATCATATCAGCAGCTAACCGGAATTTCCTGTAGCTGGTTCGACTCGGCAGTCGACCGCTCTTGTTTTCTGTAGTACACCTCTCTACAGCGCTCATCAGTCCGGTTCTTTGGCGGATAACTCATCGGGTGCACCTGAGTTTCCTGGTGGCTGCCATCGCCCGAGTGCGGTATTTATGACAGGCTCGCTCATACTGACGTGTCCGGATGGCACCGGCCGGGCGGGCCGGCCGTCCTCGCGCGCCGGCCGCGACACGTCACGCGGCCGGCATCTGTGTGACGCGCGCGCGTCACGTCACCGAGATAGTGCGTGCGACGCTCGTGGCTTGTCGCTGCTGATTACGACACGGCCAGGCCGTCCTATGGTGTGTCAAAGTTCCTCGGCGCGTATCGGAGGTCTCCTGCAGCGCCGACACTGTTCTGAGAGGCTCTTAGCGGATTGTAGCTTCTCAAATGACTCAAAGTCAGACTGAGTCAGTGATATCTGACTCGAGAGTGCGGGCGATGGATGAAGGGGCTAGAATTATAGATGAATAGCAATCGAATCTATGCAAATCTGGTATAATGCCAGTGATAAGCCGACCGATATGTCCGTCTACTCCGTCCGTCAGGCTGTCAAAGGAAGGCGACTGGCGACACAGCCCCACCCTGGTCACGTGGCACAATGCGTATGGGCGCACACGACAGCGTCTGCGCCTGTGTACTACCACAGTGTCGACTACTGAAGGCCATTATGTGGCTGACTGACGCGATACTGCCGTTTCTGGGTCAAACCTGGCCAGAGTATATCGGATGCCCAGTCGAGCCGTATTTGTTGTATTCTGTGCGGGCGGCGCGGCCCTGAGCGGCCATTGGGGGATGCGGCGACACGCGTGGCGCGGCGCCCGGGCGGGGCGCGTATTCGCGAAGTGTATTACACGAATCGGCCCACCAACTAGCGACATCTCTAGTGCGACGTCATAGCCATCCGACGCGACAATGCATGCATTGAGGCTAGATTTGAGTTGAGACTTTTTTTCAATTGTATATGGCTAATCATGACTTCATGTGTCGTCGTAGCCGAGTGGTTAGAGTCTCGGTGTAGTGATCGAAAGGTCGGTGGATCGATTCCTGCTTTAGTGGTTCTTTTCTCTTATAAAGAAGTCGGTCGTAGACACGCATTTTTGGCCCCTACATTCGCACGCCAATATCTTACGCTCAATAAATCTATGACAAGTATTCATCTGATTAAGGAATATGTTGCAAAAGAACTGCAGTTGCAGTCTATACCTGAACTACCAATTTTGTTACGGTACTGTCGATATTCGTCAAAGTCGGAAGAGCTATTATGAAACACACTCGAATGACAACGGATTCCTGTATTATTTCATCGATCAGATAAGACATGTATAGAGATAACTTGATGCATCTCGCCGTGAGCATGCAACTTAACAATCAGTCCCAAGTTATCTTCATAAACGTCTAATATAAATCTTTTTGACTTTAACTAGATTCCAAGCAAGGGGATTTAGGTATCCCCTGGCGGCTGAAATGTAAAAGTTATAGTTAGGGCATAGCTCCTATAGATGACGCTCTTTTGACGGCTGGAAATTGATAATCTCGTCCCGTGATTACGCTAACAGCTATGCCGAACTTTTTTTGTGCATGGTGATTCTTACACGAAAAACTATCTATAGTCCGTTTTTCTTATCTTTAGACTTCACTCCAAGATGTGCAGATAACTTAGCACGTGACGTCACACAATTTGATAATAAAAATCAAGCGTCACGCTCATTGCCACTGGCTCTAAAAGCGAACACACCATATGTCTGCTGTGTATCAAGGAAATCTGAGACTTTTATATATCTTTTGAAATTTATATCCATTCGTATACAATAATATGCAATGCTCTCAAAACTTCGGCAAGGAAAACCGATCGGTGCACAAGCGAGACAAGTGGTTTATAATGTTTACCAATATTTTATTCGAAAGAAAGATGAATACCTCAAGCAAGGTGATGAGAGTGCAGCGGCTAGCATTAACGTAGCGAAGGAGACCAGGGGCCGTATTCACGTCGATTATTTTCGTAAGAATTTCCGTACGAATGACCTACTTCTTAAGCACATTTTTTTAATCACGTGAACTCCGTCGATAAAAACCTAAGAAGTGTCGACGTGAATACCAAATTATACTTACGAAAGAAAATCGACTTACGAAGTCGACGTGAATACGGCCCCAGCTCTGCTACTGGAGTGTCGATTGCCTCTGTTAATGCATTCAAGAGTGGAATAGAGACACATGGATGCCAGTCTCCAGCCCGCCAGCGCCCTAACAGGGGGCCACGCGAGTACTTCGACGAGTTTGACCAGTGCGCGTTCAGAAGAATGGTGCATGCCATGTACCTGGAAGGGAAAAAGGTCACTTTGGACACCATTAGAGCGGCAGTTCAGGACAAGTTCGAGCAGACTATCTCGCGCTCAACCATACGAAAGCAGCTGTTCCAAATAGGATTCAAGTTCCGACAAGTGAACAACCGAAAGCTGCTGGTTGAAAAACCTCAGGTGGTGGCAGCCCGGAACGCGTTCCTGAGACGCATTCGGAAGATTAGAAGCTCCGACCCAGAGCGCACTATAGTGTACTTGGACGAGACCTGGTATAACCAGTTTGATATGCGAACGGTCGCGTGGTTGGACAGTGACGACGTGGCCGGCCATAAGCCAGTGACAGGGAAGGGCAAGCGCCTAATCATAGTCGATGCTGGCTCGGACAGCGGCTTCACCCCAGGAGCATTCATGTGTATGAGGACGGACGGCAAGTCTGCCGACTATCACACGTCTATGAACGCGAGCTGTTTCAAGGACTGGTTTCGACTCCAACTTCTGCCGAACCTGCCAGCGAATAGCGTGATCATTATGGATAACGCCTCGTATCATTCAAGATGTGCTAACAAGGCACCTACAGCTAGCTGGAGGAAGGAAGCGATCCAAGAATGGCTGCGGGTACATGATGTCAATCCTGATCCGGACTTGCGGAAGGTCGAGCTTCTTGAGCTGGTTCGCCCTCTGAAACAGACACGCGAGTATGTGTTGGACAAGGTGGCACAGGAGGCCGGTCATGAAGTACTGAGGTTGCCCCCATATCATTGCGACCTCAATCCGATTGAAATGGTTTGGGCAAACATGAAGACGCACGTCCGCCAGTTCAACAACACTGGGCATCTGAATGACGTGGAAAGGCTGCTGCTGGATAGCCGAGACGCCGCGCCACCGGACTTGTGGCGAAACTGCTGCCGCCACGTGCGAGAACTGGAAGAGGTGTACTGGCGAGCAGATGGTATGATGGAGGACATCGAGCCAGTGATCGTGTCACTTCAGGATTCGAGCAGTGACGACAGTGACAGTGAAAGTGATTGAGGGCGCATGGGACCTACGATGGCTTCGGTGAACCAAACATACCCAATATACGAGTACGACTCCTGTGTTTCCTGTCTTTTGTAATTTGTATTACGAGTTACTGGTGGTAGATTTGTAGACACTAGCGGGTAATACGAGCAAAACATGTCATCACATTGAAATAGTATGTATATTTGTTAATTTCGATCAATGCTGCATTCATCGCTAAACACACGCTCATATAGCCAACTCGTGTTGGTAGCCTGCGCCGCTGAACACGCATGTCCTGCGGGTTGCCTACCTCCACAGGCATAATTCATCTCCGCCTCTCGTCACGCAGTCTAACCCGTCCACATGATACTTCGTGAGGATTACAACGTCACAGTCAATACTATCGAAAACGCGTTCACTCGAATGTCTGCGATAGCGAACCACAAACCAAGTGCTTCACGACAGTCGCCAGAACTTGTTACGAGCCACACGCCGAGCTCCTTCAAGAATTTCCTTGCATTGGGTCCGCACTCGCAGTCGCACGCACCTGCGGTTTCAAAAAACTTCGGCTGGAACCAAGCCCTATAGGTCTTGAACTAAAGTCACTGATGATGACTTGTGTCCATTTGCAGAATAGTTCATTTCCAAGTGATATTCGCTTTTATAGGTACCCTTTAATTCATCGGATCGATAGTTCGGTTAGCATACCAAACTTTATCCAACTTAATTTTTGTAGCAGCTAGGTATAAGTACCTACCTATTTATGTAATACACATTTGTGAGACTACAAATCTGCACTTGCCGCACCCAAGAGCGCCACTCTCCAGGCTTCAAGGCAATATTTTCTGTTTCCGAAGGGCTTGATTTTTTCTAAGCCATGCTTTGTCTCGTGCATATCTTGCGAAACATCTTGGAGTGAAGTCTAAAGATAAGAAAAACGGACTATAATAGCCTGCTCACCAGCGTGCGATTTTTACCTTTCATCTTAGTTTTCGCTACTTTTAGGTAGGTACTTTACCTTGCCAAGTGCCCATCTACTTTCAAAAGGTCAGCGCCGCCCCTGTCATATCCAGCAGGAGCTGCGTGCTATCACCCATTGGCAGTGAGAAATATTGATCAATGGCCATCGCCCAGCACCATTTGTCTTTCCATTGGCTACGTTCGCATAGTATGCACGATGCATTAGTGATGTCAATCACAGAACAGAAAGTCAGAAAACCGATACCAAACCAAATACAAACAAAGACCATTGGAAAATACCGAAACCGAACCAATACCTACTCGTAGGATGAACTGCAAATATTTCTCTTATGCAACATATTCATTAGAAGAATGCCTACCTCTGAATTCTTAGGTGCACGCCGTTGCAAATGTATAAAAAAGAAACGCACAATGACAGATGACACGAAAATTGAAGTCGCCGAGTGGATTCGAACCACCTACCTCCGTATCACCTGTCCGATACTCTAACCACTTCGCCACGGCGACAACAGATTCGTAGCTGCTTAAATGTCCTTAATTTAAAACCTAGCTTCAATAGACGCCACCAAGGGCGAGGACCGAACGTATGACGCCACGCTGACGTCACTCAAGAGGCACGCTATTAGTCGGCCGATTCGTATAATACACTTGGCGAATACGCGGGCGGGGCGGCTGGCTGCTCTCTGGCCGCGCCGAGCAGAGATGGATGGCGGATAGCGCTGCAGCTCTGACAACACGGCCTCTGTGTGCCGCCGCCGCTGACAGACGCAGCGCCGCCGTCCGCGCCCGGCCACCGCTGACTGATGACCGTTTTTCGATCCGGGGTGCGGGTGTCACCCCACCCCACCCCTCTGGGCGCCCCGTCCTCCGACCTCGTCACTCGGCGTCGGCTGAAGGCTGCGGTCCGGTTTTTGCCGTCGGGCTCTGTCGTCGCGGTGCTGCTCGGTCGGTATGACTCGGCGCCGCTCCTCTGTGTCCTCTCAGCGGCTTCTCTGTGCCCCCCGCCGCGGACTGGGGGACTGGTGTGGGTCATCCACCTCCTTCAGTCTCTGTATGACTCGCCGCCGCCGGTCTGAGACGGGGTTGCTGGCGCGAACCCCTTCCTACCTCCCCCGCAGTCAGTTAGAGGTATGCCCTATCTGGGCGGCGGCTTCAACTCGTGGCACTGTCGCACTAATCCTGTCTATAATCTGTACCGAGAGGTCGCGTCGCCGTGGTGGCAGTGGGGGTTCATGCGCCGAAGTGGGACGGGACGCCGATGGGTGGGGTCAGGGGCAGCGTCACCCACTCGCCTGAATCGGTGCACCCACTCCTCACCGGTCAGAGTCGCTTCCTGGGTCCCGCTGCAGAACAGGGAGGGAGGGTACAGAGAATGGACGGGATGGTGCCCCGGACGTCGACTGCCACACAACAGTGTCACTGTGGTTGAATATCAGCCACAGGCTGGCCTCGTGTGAGGTGCAGCTCGGGATCAGACCGGCAGTGCCAGTCGCTGATGTTACACTTCTGACCACACTGGTAGCTGGTTTGATCGCTGGCTGGCTCTGGTCCAGTTCAAAGTACTGCGATGGTGAATTTGAAATTGACTAGTTTCGGATGAAGGATGTGTACCTTTTTGTTTTACCGCGTGGAATACTCGGGTTCCGCAGGCTACCCGATTGCAAACTTTCTTCGTGCTAGTAAATTTATTGAAGTTTTCAAGCAAAACCCAACTTAATGGACAAAAGTGTAAGCAGTGTCCACCTCCGCACTGAGCTCTCACACTATTCTCCTTCCGTATCATGACTGCGTACGATGCTTGCTCATTAGAATTCAGCTATGGCTTTATTCAAGCTTCAATGCAAGTGTCCTTACAAGCATTGTGATGAGTGGGCTGACCCAGCGGCCCAACACCTTGAAGCAAGGTAAACAAATGAAGAGAAGCGTAGACGCTCCAATGACACTCATCGGCAAAGTCATCTTCTTTTGAGACGAATGACTTGCCGTTTGGAATGGCGGCCATCTCGATTTGGTTCATGCTAATGTTGAAAGAGCTTCGCATGACTACCTTTTTCCCGCATGTTTCTAGAATAGAACGACCTTGCCTGGGCGGTTGGTGACGTAGTTTTTACACCGGTTAACCCGGATCACGACCGCATGCAGCCTTGACGTCAGGTGCTGTGTGCGTGCTGCCGACGGTGATCGGCGCCATGCGCCGCGCTCCCCGCTCCTTATGAGCGTGTTGCGTTCATGAGCTCATGAGTGGTCTTCCTGAGCTCGGCCGGCACGGACTGTGATGCGGCGAACGGACGAGAGCTCTGTGCGAACTGCGAGACTACGGTCACGTATGACCTGACCATCATCACGGATGAACTGGTCATCGTCACGACTAGCCGTGCTACGCTGATGCCTCGGTCACGGCGCTATTCCGTGACGGTCATAGCGGCAAGTCGTATGAGAGATGTAGACGCTCGATGTTTTGCCACGGAAATCTCAGCTTCGCACTCTTCACCATACTGAAACGTTGCGGTCGTGTTTCCTGCTGAAACTGTCTGAACCTAATGAATGAAGGCTCGTAGTCGTGTCGTGCTCCGTCCTCGTAGGTTGTGACTAAGTGCTGTGACGAAATCCCAGAACCTCGGACTTGCCGCCAGCGCCGGGAGCTGGTTCCGCCTTTTCTTTCTGCCGCTGCACTTTTGCCTCCCGAACTATTATTGAGGAGGGTTTCAGTCGCGTCTCCCGGGAACAAACAGGAAAACGGCACAAAGGGGACGTACTCCAGCCACTTTCCTGTCGGACGGTGTGCCAAACTGACACGCAACGGTGGAAATCCACGGCCAGTGAGACACGTGGCCAAGGAGACCATCACTGATTCCACAATTGGAATTTTGCTACTTTGAGATGACCGTTAATTGGTATCGTTCAAACGGTGTTCAGCGTGGGTTGGTGTTAGGGTGATTGACGGTGGTCTTAGTGACACCTGACACTGCGGGATCAGCCCGAGTGTAACTGACCTGCCCAGCGGTCACAGGGGTCACAGGGCTGACGGGGCACCTGACCTCACCCCGGGTGGGTGGTCAGTGGGAGCAGCTGCAGCTCATGCACTTTTGACCACCTGCCGTGGGGTGAAAGGAGCGCCACAGTACCCTGGGGAGGGGCCGTACTGTGCCGGCGGGCAGAGCACCGCCGGCGGCCGTCCGGCAGGTGGAGGGGCGGCGCCTGCCGCGGCCAGCCGCGCTGGAAGGGGTACAGCCAGGTGGAGGTGGGGGAGGAGCCTGGCCGGGCGGCGCCGGCCCTGACTATCGCGGCGCGCCAGTATCGCCACCGGAGCTCGGCGGTGCCGTCTGTCGCGCGGGCGAACCGGTCGAGTGCGCGAGCGACCGTGTAGTCAGCGAGTGAGGTGCGGCAGCAGACCACGGCCTGTCACAACATCGTCTGCCAGAGCAGACGCCAGGTCGCCAACATGGTGCAACACGTACGTATCATCGCCATCGGACGGCGGCCCGGGTGTCGTAGGAGGTGCTTTACGGTTCACTACCTTGCAAGACAACGTTCTGGTTTGAACGCTTACATTCGAATGACAATTGTGCCCTACTTGAGGCATTGGCAGCGAAGTTGCAGAGATGGGTTATTATAAGGCATTTTATTTTTCTTGCAAGGGAAATCATAGTACTCTCATAAACTAGCGGCGCAATCCGTTGTGATTCTTGTGATCACAACACAATGCTTGCTAACCTTTCCTCGGGATTTCTTAAAGACGTGCCTCGGTTTTTAAGCTGGTGGTCAACATGCTTAGAGAGTGATTCATGAGTTTCATGAGACTGATAAATAATTATCTTTGAAGACACTTGTCAATTATGTCGGTGAAGAATGGAGAATAGTGTAACCGAGTTAAACTGTCAATGATTTAAGCAAGCTACACTGTATTTGAAAAGCCTCTGCTTTAAATGTCTCAGCTGCCTCTGCTTTATCACGTGAAAACTGATAACTGTTACATTTACAATGTTTTTTATCTGCAAGTGGCAAATATACATTTGCTGCTACTTGAATCGTTGCCGATAATTCTGATAACGTAAACCACCTGAGACGTCGTTGAACTTTGTGCGGCACTGTTTCTGCTCTATCAGCCGCCACCGCGGGCTGTGCAGTTTCCTCGAGCCTCATC
Organism: Amphibalanus amphitrite; assembly: GCF_019059575.1. Classification (NCBI taxonomy): domain Eukaryota; kingdom Metazoa; phylum Arthropoda; class Thecostraca; order Balanomorpha; family Balanidae; genus Amphibalanus; species Amphibalanus amphitrite. The sequence goes on from NW_024882101.1 coordinate 157,452, forward strand.
CACCCTGATGATTGTCTCAACTATCGCAGTTCCCTCCTCAAAGCTCGATGTTTCGTATGCATGATGACGATGCGTTAGGCTCACATGTAGACCCACACGATTGCACTATCTGGGAAATTTTTGCTCTCTTCAGAGCTCATATTGACTCTGTATCTTTCACCGCCGAGAAAGTGAGCGTTGGGTTCCCCATGACCAACGCTTTCTGTTGTGTGAATGTGGCCTCTGGCATCTGGCGGTAGTTGTGTGGAGGTCTGCGCTCCGTCAGTGAGCTCGGTTTCACTCGTGTGCACGGCTGTCTATTTCCACTCCGGCGCCGCTGTGTGAATGCTCGCCGCGGGTCACGGCCTCACGGTCTGCCCGTCTCCTCTCTCCCTGTGGATATGGCGACAGTCTCTCGCTCTGCGGACCCTCCTCTCGCTGAGTCGCCGCGACTGCCGAGTGCCGCCGGAGGCGGAGCCGCGGTCACAGACGGACCCACGGCCCGGCTCCTGGCCTCGGTGGCTCTGCTGCTCGCACCGCCGCTGCATGCTGATGAGCCGGACAGAGTGAGCAGTTTGTCGCCCTGCCGACCCGAGCCGGCCCGCCGCTCGCGGCGTGGCGGGACGATTACCACAGGGCAGCGTGCTGGGGATGCCGGCTCGGGACGGGTACTTAGATGCTCACGACCGGATATCGCCGGGAGCCGGCGGCACGACAAAGACGGGTCTGAGGTCCGACCGTGCCTTGCCGACCGGGGCAGGTGGTGGCCGGCAGACAGACCCTTCCTGTGCGCCGCCGCTCGGCCCTCGCGGCGCGGCACGGCGCGTCTTTTGAATTTCCAAGGTCGTGCCGGCGCGGCGCGGCGCTCCAGATGGTGGCTGAGTCACGACAGCGCGCGCGGCTGACTCATTCACAGGGTCGGCGGTGCGCACCGGTTCCCGGGGCAGTGGCGGCGCCGCGGATCCGCGGTCCGCCGCCGGAGCTGCACCCGGGCTGTCCGCTGGAGACTGATGGAACGGACGAGCTGCAGCAGTGGGAGGGTGGTCACCCAACTCTGCAGTGCCTCCGACCCAGGCCGGTTAGAGGAGCGGCCGGGCCACTGCGGGGCAGTGTTCGCCACGGGCCGGGCCAGCCCAACGGGCCATGGGCCGGGCTGGGCTACGGGCTGGGCCGGGCCCCCAAATATCATTAGTTAACGGGCTGTGGACGGGCCGGGCCAAGAGCTTTGTGCACTATGGGTTTTGCGACTAATGTCAATTTAAGAAAATTTGGAAACTGATGCAAACAAAACCCACTGGGAAAATACAAAAACTAAACCAAATTTAAGCAATGTGAAAGAAAACCTACTTGATATTGAATTTTGGGAATCTTGAGAATTATCCAATATCACATCATGTCACACATAGGAGGGTTTTCATACAAATTCCGCAACCAAAAAGATCAGAGAATCTCTAGCATCATTAGTTTGTTAATAAAAGTTAAAATGTAGTCATCAGAATAACTTACTTAGCACTAAAACTCCAAAAACTAAGAAGCCACTCAACAATGATGGGCTACAGGGCTACATTAAGTTTAACACTTATATATGGCGATAGTGAGACAATTCCAACAGTCTTTTTTCCTTCACCGACGGCTTTTTAACGAACAGAACCTTAAAAGGATACTCACAAAACACACTGTACGTAACGAGGAACTCTACAGAGTATTTCGCGATGAAAGCTTCTTTAAATGTCCATAAATTTGTAAAAATAAATCACAACAAACCAGCGCCTTCTCAACAAAACTTGCAATCATGGCGGCGGCGCTATGTTTATGTGGCGGCATCTAGGTAGTATACACAACAGTCAACAGTATATCAAATAAATACGTTTTTTAAGTAAGTATCAAGGTGAAAAACAAAATTAAACAAATAAAAAATAAAACCTAAATTACGAAGTCTGAAAAATCGAACGAAAACAAAACAAAAACTTGATCATATATGGTTTATCATACAGTTGGTCAGGATCGTTTTCTGCCGCAGCTGCGACAATTGAGAAGTGTTCGCTCATTTTCGATTGATGATGATGATGCGTAAAAGTCGCAAAAGTACCCAATGACATTTCAAGCTTACCATGTTTTCTGCTTACGCTGCTAGCGATATCCATATCTTGAAAAGAGCCTAACATAAAATAGCAAGGAAAGTAGCAGATAGTTGTCCACAGAGATTCGGTTGACACGTGGGCATGAATTGAAAATAGATTAAATCAGTTTTGCTGATAAATGGATGGATTTTCTCTTTTTTTGGAAGACAGTGCTAAAGTGAGTGTCACCTATTTTGTATGCTTTCTCAGGCTTTTGATATTGCAGCATCTATGGAGTGAATTTAACAGCAAGGTCAATCCCAGACAGATTCATCAATTCCCATAAGTCAAGCTTTTTTCTGCTGGTAAGTGCTGGGAAGCATAGAGTATGTTGCAAATACTTCCTTCAAGTATGCATTAGAGTCACCAATTATGAATGATAATGTTCACACACATCAGCTTGCAAGATAACTTTACTCATAGAATGTAGTTAATATAATCATGTAAACTTTTTATAGGTGTGTAATCATGACCTAATTGACTGAGGTGCTTGCTGTTACTGTTAAAATTTGTGCCATAGGTGCTTGAAATGATTATATTCATTGAAAAGAAGGGAGTCATGATTGCCATGTTAATATTCATGCAGTTTGAATTGTTCTCAAAATAGTGTAATCAATCATGCTTATTATAGCAATAGACTAAGACAATAACTAGATTGCTATTTTTGACGGGCCGGGCCGGGCTGGGCTTGGAATATTTGCCAAGAGTGGGCTACGGGCTGGGCCGGGCTCTGAACCCATGGGCCCGGGCCGGGCTGGGCTGGGGATTTTGGGGCCCGTGGCGAACACTGCTGCGGGGGCGTATGGGCCGCGGTGACTGAATCAGAAGGGATGGGAGCCTGCAGGTGGGCTCTGCACTGCAGCGATACCGGGCCACTCGCTGTTGACTCGGTCAGATAGAGTAGTCTCTGAGAAGAGTGACACACACAGGCTAGTCCAGACGGCGCGGCGCGGCGCTTCTGATGTTCGGCGGCTCGCTCTGATGCTGTGGGTGGGCTGGTCCGGTCCGGTGACGTGACCAACCATCACCGCCCCTCAGCGCCGTCCTTGGCCCGGGGCCGGTACCGTTACGGGGCCTGTCCGGCCATCCAGGGCGACGGTCGGCTGACCGTAATGAATTTCAGTACAGGGCGAGATTGCTGGGTATGGTCCGGGGGCAGGGTCATGCCATTCTGCACGACCGGAGCGCCGTATTGGACGGAGGGGAGATCTAGTCCCATCTGCCTCTAACAGGTCGTTCTGTGTTTTTGTTCCGTCGTTCTGCACTCAGTTATTTGAACAAATGGCTTTTCTATTATGTCCAACGAACTACGCACTGAATAAAGCGTCTTCTTCAGATAGCAGTTAGTACGGCGGCAGTGGCGCAATGAGACGTTTGAATTGGTTTCGGCGCGGTTCGGCGTTCTCACGGGCCGGAAACGCTCGGCTCCTGTCCGTCAGTGGGGCGGCGTTCGATTGGTGCGGCCGGCGGAGCGTGAACGGTCGCCGGCGCGGCCGGATACGGCGACAGGGGCGGGACCTGGAGCCGGCGCCGTCCCTCCGTCTCCGCAGCCAGATAGGCGTCACGCGCGACCCGGCCCGACACGGCGCCGATAGCACCGGACGAGCGACGCGTGTGGCGGCGCCCCCGCCCCCGGCCCGCACCGCACCGCACAGACGCGCAGATACGATACGGTACGATCGGGGCGGTGTGTGGTGGGAGCTGCCTCTTACCGCTCCGCTACGCACGCACCGCGCCGGTCCCTCCATACAAAACCGTACCACTCACTGCCTGATGGCTGATGATGCTTCGCAAGTGAGATTTCATGGGATACATGGTCTCCTAATGACACAACACAGGGTTGTAATTTTTATTTTTTCTTAAATTTATCCGATGTCCTTTACACTATGCTCGTAGTATTTGGGGCCTCATGGTGGCTTCCTGCATCATTACGGTGGCCGAGTGTTCCCTAAGGGCGGCCCTCTCAGCATCTGGAGTGACTCAGCTCACGACTCTCGGCGACCACCGGCCGGCCGTGACTAGCCGTCAGCGGCGTCTGCCTGCTGTCACCGCCGCCAGCCTGCGTACGGCGCACACGCTCCACCGCGCACACGCACCGGCTCCGGGCCGCGGCGCGGCGTCAGTTAGGCGCGGCGCGTCATCAGCCAGCCGACAGCCGGGATACCAGCACACGGCGGACGGCCGAGACGGCAGCTGACGCTCACTGTGGCTCACCACACCCGCGCGGAGGTCCGGGCACCGCGGCTCGTCTGCCGTCCTCACGAGCACCGCGCCGCGCCGTGCCAGGCGCCGCCGTGACTGGGCCGCTCCTCACCCCGATGACGCCTCAGTGATGACGGCAGTCGGCCCCGCTGAAGGTCGCCGGCCGGCGCTGATGACGCGGTGCGGTCTGGCCGGACAGGACCGGAAATGGCCGTGGGAGGAGCGCCGTAACGGCTGGACAGTGTGTCCCACGGCGATGACACAGACCCGGCGGCGGCAAGGAAGGAACTGAAGGGAGCTCATGACAATTTGAGGGATGCGTCAAGTGGAGACTGGCTGGATAAGGATGAATGGGCTGGCCGAACCCACAATACAACAGAAAACTCCGGTAGTGTGCCGACTCGGCTCGTGTTCGTGAGGAAAATTGCTCCTCACTTCCATATTTGGGGCGAAGAAGCACACAACTCATGCGACTAAGTTGTCTTGTGAGCCTGCAAATCATTGACAAGTGAACAAATCGGCCGCCATCAAATTAAGCGGAAGGCGTTTTGTTTCGGCAACGGTAGCTCCTGCTTCACTGCATTGCTGCAGCTTGACCGCCAAGCTCCCTTTCACGATTACGTGCGATTCTTCCGAAGCGGCATAGTTCTTCTTGCCTTCTCGCATAATGCATATTCAAATCCTGTTGAGCCTATGACGGGGCATGCCTGCCTTCGTCGTTCCCGTTCCCCCGATGTGGGCCGCCCTCCCTCGGGTCCGTATCGCTCGGTGCCGGTCAGCGCCCCGCCCGTCCGTCCGTCTGTCCAGTGCCGTCCCAGTCGGCCGCTGACCGCCGCCCGTCGCGGCCCGTATCTGGCCGCCCACGGCCGCTTCCGTCCTTTCACCGGATGGTCGCGTCGGACGAGGCCGCGCAGCGCAAGGAGAAATTTGAAATCCCTGCGCAAACACACTTGCGACGCCGCCAGGAGAGGCGGTCGTCGCGAATGGAGGACCTCCGCCGACGCCAGGATGTGTGTAGGAGCGCAGGCTGAAGAGGGCGGCCACTGTTTCCTTCGGCGAAAGCCTGTTGCGTGTCGCACTCGACGCTGTTGTCCCGCAAACACTAGTCAGTTTGTCGCGGTGTGTCCGGCGCTGGCAGCTGATTTGTCCCAAGCTCGGCCGTGTGTGTATGTCTGTCTGTCTGCCTGTGTGCAGAGACGTGCGTGGGCGGTGGGCCCCTCGGACGGTGGTCCGGTGGAGGCTGGCTCACCGCGCCTGCACGCCGCGCCGGAGCGCCGGAATGTGCCGGCGAACCGGCGGCGTGCCACGCTCCGCCGCCGCCACAGCGGCAGCTCGGACCGTGCCGGATTGTGGCTACGTCCGGCCCGGTCGGCCGTGCTCCGCCCGCCGGCTGGCGGCAGACGGCCGCCGCGGCAGCACGGTCCCCGCGCCGCCGGCCGTGTCTGCCCAGCTCCGTCTGACGCTCCGGACGGACGCGCGGTGGCCGAGCTGACGGGCCGGCCGGACCGGTTGGCCGACAGGGCGCGCCGGGCAGATGGGCGGCCGTCGGGCGGTCCCCCGGCCGTCAGTTGCGCCTCCGGTCCCTGCCGAGCCGCCGGACCCGGCCGCCAGCTGTCTGTTGCGCGCCCGTGCCGACCCGCGGCGGGTCTGACGTCACATCATGACCCCCGGTGACCGCTAGGTCGGACTGGTGACCTTGGCGGCGCAGCGGGACCCGTCCGTACGGCCTCCGCGCTCCGCTGCCGCCGGGGCTGCTGTAGCTGAGATTTCTATCTCGGCTGAGGACACGTCCCGCTCCAGCCTCATCCCGTATGAGAGCAGCGATCCCTCCAACCAATCGAAAAAGGCAGCCGTTTGACGCACCTCGTCCGACGCACCTCTCCGACCGGATGTTGAATGGCAGACCGGTCGTGGGGGGCCGGTTTGTTTTCGTTGGAGTGGCCCGCGGCCGGGGCGGCCGGCCGGCTGGGGAAGGGGTGGGCGCCGGCTGACGGCCAGTGACGTGTGACGTCAGGTCACGTGAGCGGCACTCCCGGTGGTGACGTCACGTCATGCGGGCGCTCCCAGTCGGTAGCTGCTGCTCGGTCGGATGATGCTGGGGATGCAGGGCTTATGGCGGCTCTAAAAGGGCCTGGAGAGAAAGATGTACTCATGGACGGAGTCGCCAGGCGTGCCATCGAACGAGGAAACGTCCAACTGCGAACACATTCCCAGAGGTGACACGGCTGCTGGCCACAAATTGCAGACAAGATGGACATTCACTGATGAGATGTTAATGGAGTTCTACCGTTACTGGCATTTATGGTTGTAGCGGTTTTGCAAATGTACATTGTCATTTGCACCTAGTTTGGTGTTCGCAATCCGCCCACCGACAATGCTAAACCATGATGGCTCTTCTGCGTCTGAATAGGGTGAGTTGTTGCGGTCATAGGTCATAGTAGGCAGATCCGTTGCTCTTTCAAGAGTCTAGAATCTAGACTGTCTTGTGCAATGCAAACACTTCCATTAAACACTTGTGCATGCGAGTACTTGGTCAGTGTTAACTAGCTAAATCCTGTCTAAGGGCCTTGTGAACCTGCGCTAACATCCTTTCGTTCGATCAGCTGAGCCCGAGGAGAGAGAACGAGAGGGAGGGAGAGAGGGAGGCGCGTTGTAGATTGATGAGCGTTTTTGCTGCCATTCGCATTGGCTAACATCAGCTGAGCTCATGCGAAGGACAGACGAACAAAACACAGTCTGTGTCGCTGTGGGGCCTCGGGGCCGGTCTGCCCTCGCCTCCTCGGCCGCACACCCACGGCGTCACGAGGGACCGGTTCCTCGGGATGCCACCGTCCGAGGCTGGTCACCGTGATGTCACCGGCACGTGGGCGGTGCACGCCCTCCCCTGCCGGCCCTCCCCCTCCCGCCGCTTCCCGTGATGGTACCCGGCGATCAACAGATAATCGCAGTTTCACCGCAGGAATTCCATCCATGCCGGCTCGTTACGCGCTGTTGCTCGTTTTTGTACCCTTCGTTAGAGGCTAACTGTCATTGATGCGATAATTATGATGAGTGTACCATTGAGCTTTGCCATTAGTGTGCACTTTGAGTTTGTGCGTATTTACTGCTGTTTGTTGTGCCCTGACCTGACCGGACCTGGTTCGTCCGCAGGTGAATATACGCGTGACGACGATGGATGCCGAGCTGGAGTTTGCCATCCAGCAGAGCACCACCGGCAAACAGCTCTTCGACCAGGTCGTCAAGACCATCGGCCTGCGAGAAATCTGGTTCTTCGGCCTTCAGTACACCGACAGCAAGGGCTACATCACCTGGCTCAAGCTCAACAAGAAGGTTGGTTGGGGCGGGGAGGCTTAGCGGGCAGAACGGGGAGGTGTAGCGAGTAGGGCGGGGCGGGGGAGGGCGATTGGCGGCGAGATTTGGCAGCCGCCTCCCCGGATGCTGCCGGGATCAGCGCCGATGATAGCGGTCTGTCAGAGCTGCCACCTGCGCCGGTGGGTGGCGCGGGCGGGGCCGCTCCCCGCAGCGCCCGGTGAGAGGGGCAGGAGGGCTGGCGGCGGAGCGTGTGATACTCAGAGCCAGGGTCTGGAGTAGATAGCCGAGTCCCGGTGCAATTTGTGGCGGCTCGATCCGGAACCGGCCTGTATCGGCGCTGCGCCTCGTCCCCGAGCAGGAGCGCTCGCACCTCGTCATACGCCGACTATCTTATCGGCGGCCGAGGCGGAGCGCGGAACAATGGCCATCGGGGACGCGTTAGCGCGGCCGAATTAGGCGCCGTCACGGCGCTGTTTGCGCGCGCCGCCGCTGGACGCCCGATGGCGCTGATGGCTCACCTGACGCCTGGTGGCTCACCTGACGCGCTGGTGGCCCACCTGACCGACTGACTGACTGTCTCTCCCGTCACGCAGCCGGCGCCCCTGGCCGCCACGCACCGGCCACCGCGCCGCGCTGCGTGGATGGCTATCGGGGTCGGTGACCGACGCCGGCGCATGGCCGTTTCTCCTGCGGTGGCGATGGGTTTCGTACTACGCTCGTGTAGTGCCGCCGATCCCCATCTGCTGTTTGTTCCGGACGCCAGTGGACCTCTAGCCTAGAGACACCACTGTGGCTGGGGATAGCTGTAGGGCTGCGACGGCCAATCAAATGATACTGGCTCGCCGGGTGTTAGTCCGTGTCGCTGTCAGTCTGGCACCGTGCCGCCGTGCGCTCAGTCGCGGTAGGTTTCTCTGAGAGCGAGCGTGGCTTGCCTCCCACGGAAACCAGCGCGTCACGGTGACCGAGAGTGGTTCTCGGCGGCCGGCGCCGTGAGACCGATCCCGTCCAACCCTTCACCGGCGGACGCTGGCGGGCAGCCAGAGCGGTGTGATAGTTACTCCCGGGAGCCGCTCCCACCTGGACCGGGGGCGGTCTGGGGCGATATTCCGGGCCGGTTCACAGCTATGGCCCATGTCTCCGGACGGTTTTGAAATCGCGACCACGCCCGTCCTCTGACCGCGGACACCTCTCGCTGGGGTTTGCACAATCATGGAGAGTTGTTACCCACGGGGAGCAACTTTTGTCCATATCGATGGGGATCTGGTGTCATTCCCCTGTTGCCGTGCGCGGCTTGCCGTGCGCGGCTTGCCGTGCGCGGCTTGCCGTTGGGCCATGGTGACCGGTGGCACGGACGGCGCCGCCCTCCCGAGGCGGCCCGGACGGATGTCTGATTGTCGACGATCGATCAGGTGATCGTCGCCGCTGCTGGTGGCGCCGTGTCTGCCCCCGTGTCGGTCACCCGCTGACTCGGCCCGATCCGCAGGCGGAGCGCCACTAATGGCTGGCTGTCGTGTCTCCCGACTGCCGGTGGTGTTTGCGTGTGCGTGAGACGCGTCCTCCCCTCGGGCGGCGACCAACGCAGCGCCGCGCACACTCACCGGCCTCGAATGGCTCACGTGGGAACACCGGTGGGCAATAGGTAGCACCGCCGCCACGCGGTCAGCGTCGCTGGCACCGACCGTCTCGCAGTGAAAACGAGCTGACGAGCGGAGTCCGCCGGCCGGCCCGGATGACCGGAGAAAAACGGGTTATGGTGATGAGCCCACTGAGGTTGGCCCTTTTCAAAACGAGCCGTGTCCCGCCCATGAGCGGTTTGGACGCGACCATATGCCTCTGCGGCCGGGCGACCTGGGCTGCCAGTACGCCCATAAGCAGACGGCAGTGTTGGCCACCTGTCGCATGCCATTTGTCATACATCTTCTGCGCGGCGTCCAGAGGCGGCTGGCAGCGCGCGCGCCAGCCGGCGACCCACCTCCGTGCCGGCCGCGCCCGCCCGCCGTGCCGGTGGACCGGGCTGCTTTCCGAGCTGGGGTAGCTCAGCCCAGATATCCTCAGCCCTCGTGTCGCCCCTCGGCCAGCCAACATCCCAGCCGCGTGAATAACTGTTCTCTCTGATGTTGTCTCTCTCCACTGCCTGTGTCTACATGGCCGGCCCATTGGTGGTAGCGGCAGCGGTTTTTTTTGCCTTCCTCTGCGGTTGCGTCCGCGGAGTCGTGCCGAGCCGAGCCTGGCTTCCGGCTCGTTCGCCACTCCATGGTGCAGCGACGGCGTGCTGGTAACGCCTCTGCGCGCCGTGGGCTGCTGACCGGCCGCTTCCGCCCGCTCGTGGTGGGTTTGTCGCGAGCCGGGCTGACAGCCGTCGCCCCTCCAGTCCGCCGGCCCGGCGCCTGCCCCGCTAGCTGGTGCACGCGCCCGGCGCCTCTGCTGGGGCTCTGGACAGCACCCATCAGCTGTATCGGACGTGCAATGCAAAACAGGCGACACGTGGCAACGGCCGTCCAGTCCGGATGGCGATAACCGTCTCTGAGGGACACGTCGAGCCGAGCCGACGACCGGCTGGCAACGCGACCGGCCTCTGGCCTCCATCTCCGAGCCGGTTAGCTCGCCGGCCGCGCCGCCGGCGCAAGACGAACCTGATACGACTAATAACGTTCGGCACGCGGCCGCCAGGGCCGGCCGGTGGCGGCGTGGCGATGACTGCCGGCGCGGCGCTGCGACTCTCGCGGCCGTTGCGTCAGCGCGCAGCGACCGGTCGCCGCCGCCGCCCCTGCCGCCGGGCGGGCCTGCGGGCCGCCAGGAGCCGGGACTGTTTGCGCTCGGACCGTGTCTGTTTGCGCGGACAGCACGGCCGGCCCGGTTCGGCGCCGCGCTCAGCTGGGACCGCCGACCGGACCGGCCCGGCGCCGGCCGCGGCTGACTCACTGCGCCACGCCGGCAGGAAGGCTCCCGAGAGCGTGACGCTGACATCACCCGGTGACGTCACTCAGTCGATGATGACGTCAGAGGGGCGGCGGTATCACGGCGGATCACGGGACGGGATCGGCGACTTCGTGACTCATGGGTCACGGTGACCAGGTCGTGAGTCGTGTCGCGCGGGGTCATCCGTGACTGCTGTTAGCGGCCGATGAGCTGCAAAGACCGTCAGCCCGCTTCCACTGTTTGGTACGGCCGTTTATCACGCTGATCGGAGCAGTATTAGGTGGATGGGTACGCGGCACATACGGCGCCCGAGTACGAACCGCCCTGGTCTGGTCAGGTGCAGCGTTCTCCACCGTCGTGCAGTGATTCTCTCTGCGGGCTGACCTATCGTATGCTGGCCGAAGCTCGGTGCAGCGCTGATAGATAGATGGCAGGTAATGGAAGACGCCGCCGTTGAAAATTAGGTGCGCTCGCCGAGGAATGTCAATCGGTCTTGCCAGTGCCACAGGGGCGGGCGACCGGGTTTCGTACGTGACCCGGATCGTCGGCGGGTTATCGAGACTGTACGGCGCCGAGACTGTCCACCGACGCTGAATCACATTGTCGATAACAGAGTGGGTGAAGGGAAAGAAAGGGGTGGCGGGGTGGCGCCGATCACGCTGGCAGACTTGCGATGGTGTTTTGGTTTTTGTTTAGCGCTGGTGTGGGATGCAAGTCGGCCTGTTTTGTCGTGTCACGCTCCGGCGGAGCTGATATTGATGAAGTCTGTCTCGCGTCGAAGGCTACTGTTTTTGTACTGGGACAGAACTTGCAAAAGTCAAATGTGCAAATGTTTGATGTTACATTTTCCGAGCAACTGGCGCCTTTATGTTTACCAAATGATAGGCTGAGTACTCCAATGTTGCCACAGTTTGCTGGTACACGTTTCATTTACCTTTTGTTCAGAAGAATAGTCATAAGAGCAATGATCTGTAGGTGCGACACTGTTGGTGTTCTCAGGTGTGTCGTCTTCTAGTGAGTATCTTCTGTGACCCCGTCTCCGTGCGCAGGGATTGAACAAATGTTCAGCGGCCGGTGACTGTGTCTTCCTGTGTAGCGAGTAACCGTATATCCTCCGTTAACCGTGTCTCTGTCTGACGCAGGTCACCAGCCAAGACATCAAGAAGGAGGCGCCGCTGCAGTTCAAGTTCCGCGCCAAATTCTACCCGGAGGATGTCGCTGAGGAGATCATCCAGGACATCACTCTCGTAAGTTACCAGTACCGGGATGGCTGGAATGATATCTTCGGCCACGATAGTGCCGCCAGCTAGCGAGATTGTTAAACAGCTTTTCCTATTTCTCATCATACATGCAATAAATATGTCACGCTCACGACTCTCGTCATGAACAGGATATCTTAGCAGAGATGATAAGAATGCAACTTGCTATCGGTTGCAACATTTCCTACTGTGCTGTGAGCCTACTGCCGCCACTGAGGAAACTTCCATACTGTCACTGCCGTTGTCGCGGCGAAGCTCCGAGCTATCATGGCTGACGGGATTTGTCACTTCACAAACGGGATTTGTAGGTTCCGGGAGTCCTGAGGGCGGGGCTCAGCGGCTGATCCTGTGAGCCACCTCCCCCCCCCCCCCCTTCAGTGCCGAGGGCGGTCAGTGGGTGGATCCCCGTGACACCCGTGAGTCACGGGCGGTGACCTAACGTATGTCCAGTGCGGCCGAGCCGTGCCGCGGCCTCCTCACACCCTGTCCTTGGGCTTTAACCCCGTATCTTGAGTGGTAATCGGTCCCACCCGGCCCGATAGCCGGTATAAATGGATTAGCAGATACGCCATAGGCGGAGCTATCGGAGGACGTATGGATCACCTGTAGATATGATAGCCGTCGAGCCGAACGTCTCGGGAAGTCGCCGATAGCGAGGCCAATAATGTTCTCCTGCGTTTATGGCTTCTTCAGGCGGAAGCGCTAGTGATGACGTAAATAGGTCAATTGATTACCCCAGCATTGATTGATTTGAGCTGGCGCCTGCTCGCCCGTCAGGTCACGGTGTGTCCTCTGACGCCCCGCCGCTCCCCCTGTGGCCCGCAGAAGCTGTTCTACCTGCAGGTGAAGAACGCCATCCTGTCGGACGAGGTGTACTGTCCACCGGAGACGTCCGTCCTGCTCGCCTCGTACGCCGTCCAGGCCAAATATGGCGACTACCAGGACGAACAACACGAGAAGGGCTTCCTCTCCAACGACCGGCTGCTGCCACAGAGGTGCGAACGACCCCGCCCCGACCCCGCCCCTCAGCCAAGCTCAGTCCCGCTCACATTCCGACACAGCCCCATCCACATCCCGACATACCACCGGTCCAGCCTCGCCTGTCCGATCCCGGCTCAGCCATCAGCTCAGTCCTTTTATCCACCCAGATCAGTCCACCTGGGCTACCCCGGACTATCTCCCACAGGCTGGGCGTGGGTTTACCTAGGGGCGCGGCTGGTAAAGCGACCCAGACCCCGCCCCGATTGAGCCGGGCCCCGAACGGTCCATGACCCTAACCTGTCCCTGGCGCACCGCCAGGCGATAGTTCCCTCATGAATATCTGAGGACAGGCCGGGCGATCCGCATTGCAAACGACGGTTACATAAGTAAGCCGCTCCCGATTTTGTCTGTGACATCTGGGCATAGTGTACGGAATGACTATGCACTTGCAGACTGATTTGTCCATTGACATCGGAGGCACTCGTTTAGACCAATTCCAGACCATCGCTCTCCTTATGGTGATGGTTACAACATGCGGCGCTGGCTCACATGCTGTGGTTTATTTGTGTTTGCATATTTGTCTGTTAACCTGTTTGTTGTTTGTTCCACACGCCGTCGGTTGTTTCTGGACTCTGGAGGTGTTCTTGACTGCCCCGGTCCGCCAGTACTCGTGTCCTCCTCTCTCCTTCACCGCCACCGCCGCTGCTGCTGCTGCCATCTGGCAGCAGCAGCGGGGCCCGGTGTCCGTGTCCGCCCCTCCGTGCTGCATATGTGGTATTCGCTGCCGCACCCAGCTGGCCAGACAGCACGTTCGATGGGAGAGAGACTGAGGGAGCGGACTGGGCCCCTTGGGCCGTATGGTGGACTGGGGTCGGGTGGTCCGCGAACTGCGGAGACGCCCGAGTCGGTACCAGTCCGACATGCAAACGTTATTAGATATGAACGCGATGAATTGGATGTGATTTTGACCGAGCTGGGTTTGGGTCCATTGCCGAAAAAAAAGTGAACGGGTTCTGCGGCTGGGCTCGGATATAATTGTCCGACGAGTTCAGTGAAATAAAATAAATGGTCCAAGTCTGGGATGTATCTATCGTGACCGTATCAATTTAGTCTCAAGGATAAAATCACACCAAAACAGCGCCAGGAGTAGGATGTCGTTCAATTAATTGTAAAAATAACGTTCAATTTTTACTACGATATGTGCAAGTGTCCTTTTGTGGTTCTCGATCATTCACAATATTTTGATTCGGGCCCAGTCGATCTCGATTTGGACCGGTTCTATTCAGTTCCGTTTTCACTAATCAGACCGTTTCGGTCCGGCTCTAAAAATACATCAACTGTAGCTGTCTCTACCGGATGGTCGGACACTGTCCCCGTCATGGACAGGAAGGTCTGCGCGCGGAGTTCGGATGCCAGCCTATTTTTGTAATGGCACCTTGCTGTTATCCAGTTTTCTGATGCACTGCTGCCATTGCGCTGTCCTTGGTATACGTTCTACATGTTCAGAGCAGCCTCTGTCGCTGTGTAAATTGTATTTCCGTATACTTTCCGTGTATGTATTTGTGTCTGTAAGTGTGCTGGATGTATGCGCCTCTCTCTAGCGGCCTGTCTGTCAACTTTCAGCGCCGATCCGCCCGACCTGCCGTCGTGGGAGCGTGAGCGGCTGCTCTCCTGCAGGTGACGGGGTGCATGACCTGACCTGACCTCGCCCCCGCTCCACTGACCGGGGGCCGTAGTTGTCTGATTTGATACAGGGTCCAGCTGCGGACTGACGCTGTGCTGTGTTTTCACTCAGTTTGATCGTCATTAACACTAACGTATCTCATGAGTGCTAATGCGTTTGGCCTGCTTGTGCCGTTTTTCACGAGTGGTAGTTCGATTTTGAACACGGCGTTTTGTGTCGGCATCTGCTGTTTTCCTGCGCTGGTGCGTGCGGCAGTGCGTCCTGAGTAACCCGGCCCGCCGTTTGAAGTGGCGTCCTCGGCATGCCGGCGGTCCGCGCCTCCCCTAACACGTCTGTCAGCCCATACGCCTCCCTCGGCCCCCGTGTGCCGTGTCCCGCCGAGGGATGGGACAACCGTCTCGGCGTCACTCCGCCCCTAACGGCTGTGTAATCAGAGCGAACGTGCTGCAAGTGCACCGGGCCGTAAATCACCGGCTGATAACGAGCAGCTGCAGCGGTCAGCTCTGTTTGTGTGCTTATGTTTGTGTATTACCGGCGCAGAGCGGGTTCAGAGGGCACTGGCCGGGTTAGCGGTGTTCGATTAGAGGAGCATACGGTACACCCGTGCCGAGTGTCGTGGGGCACAGGCGAGGGTGTGAACTGAAGTGTTGGATCATTTCTCGGTAGACCAATCATCACCTATCGGTTGGTGGCAACCGATGTGATAATGATAGCCACGACAGGTTAATTATAGACTGTATTATTGAATAAGCCCTTTTGGTACCCCTGCAAGGCGGCGTTTCTAAGCTGAATTATGATGGTCGTGTCGCGCCCTGTTATGATTCCTCAACTCCCTGATTGTTCCAGCCGAGTGCCGTAACTGACCGAGGGAGTATCGCTCCCTAACGCAGGCAAACGGAACGGTTTCCTTCCCTGACCTGTCCGCCTACTGCGCCATGACTGACCGTGGCGTCCGTGTCCACAGAGTGATGGACCAGCACAAGCTGACCCGCGAGGAGTGGGAGGACCGCATCACCAACTGGTACAAGGAGCACCGCGGCATGCTCCGAGAGGACGCCATGATGGAGTACCTCAAGCTCGGACAGGACCTGGAGATGTACGGAGTCAACTACTTCGACATCAAGAACAAGAAGGGCACCGACCTCTGGCTCGGTGTTGACGCCCTCGGACTCAACATCTACGAGAAGGAGGACAAGCTGACGCCCAAGATCGGCTTCCCGTGGTCGGAGATCCGTAACATCAGCTTCAACGACCGCAAGTTCACCATCAAGCCGATCGACAAGAAGTCGCCCGACTTCATCTTCTTCGCCCCCCGTCTGCGCATCAACAAGCGCATCCTGGCTCTGTGCATGGGCAACCACGAGCTGTACATGCGCCGCCGCAAGCCGGACACCATTGAGGTGAGACCCGCCCGCCGCGACGGTGGCGCCGCTAGGCGGTCAGAATTGGGGAAATTACGGACCGGGACGAGGGCGGTAAAGAAAAAGCAATGAATGAATCGGTGGTTGCTTAGGTTGGACAGCTTAGTGGCCAGTTTGAACGTTTCGAAATTGCAAACTAAAATGCGGTTTGTTTCTCGCTTGTGTGATCTAGTTTCTGTACTTTTACTTTCAACTGTACATTCATTGTGGTCGCATTCGGGTCTATCATCCTCAGCCGTTACCCGCTACCAGTTTCACCATCTGCGTCCCACCTCCCTGTCCCATTTCATGGTGACGGAGCTGACCATTGCCCGTTCAACACCACAGGTGCAGCAGATGAAGGCTCAGGCCAAGGAGGAGAAGCAGGCCCGCCAGACGGAGCGCCAGAAGCTGCAGCGCGAGATCGCCGCCCGCGAGGAAGCCGAGCGCAAGCAGCGCCAGTACGAGGACCGTCTGAAGAGCATGCAGGAGGAGATGCAGCACCGGCAGCAGGAGCTGCAGGACGCTCAGGAGACGATCCGCCGCCTGGAGGAGCAGCTGCGCGCCCTGCAGGCCGCCAAGGACCAGCTCGAGAGCAAGCAGAACGAGCTGCAGGTGCGAAGGAAATGTGGGGATGTCGGGAGGGGAAGGAGAAATAATTATGAATGCAGGTCCGTTTGAGGGTTGAGTTGATAATGACCAACCAGGATATCACTATCCGCCTAGTGATTTTATGACAAACACTCATTCAGATAGGTATCCAGTTATTTAACTCACTTCATTCGTGGCAGTGCTGTCAGGTTTTGGTGTGCGCCTGTGATGGACGTTCCTAGTTGCCGTTCCATCTGGTGTCCTTTCATTGTGTTTCACGCATTATTGTCGCTTTACCGTCTGACTGACTGTTCCTCCTTGTTCTGCAGGCGATGATGGTGCGCCTGGAGGAGGCCAAGGAGATGGAGGCGGCCGAGAAGGCCAAGCTGGAGGAGGAGATCCGGCTCAAGCAGGAGGAGGTGCAGACCATCTCGGCCGAGGTGCAGTCCAAGGACGAGGAGACGCGCCGCCTCCAGCAGGAGGTCGAGGAGGCGCGCAAGAAGCAGCAGGAGGCCGCCGAGGCCCTGCTGGCCGCCAGCACGCCCAACCACCACCACGTCAACGACCACGACGAGGACGAGAACGATGAGCTGGCCAACGGCGACATCAGCCGCGACCTGGGCAACGAGGACGACGGCAGCTTCGAGGACCCGGTCAACGAGCGGCGCACGGCCACCGAGAAGAACGAGCGGCTCCAGGAGCAGCTGCTGGTCAGTGACGGGGAAAGGGAGGGGAATGGGAGGGGAGAGCGGCTCCAGGAGCAGCTGCTGGTCAGTAACGGGCCGGAGGGGTGGGGGAGCGGGTTAGAGTGGGAGGGAAACAAGGTGGGGAGGAGAGGAGGAGCGCAGTGGGATGCGAAGGAGCGAGCCCAGAGACCTCAAGCTTGGCGCAAGTCGGGAGGGGGTAGGCGCCTAAAAGGGAAGACCAACACGGGAAGACTGTGATCTTTGAGTCTTGGTTCTGCACTGGCACATAGCTGTACCCGGGCTTAGTAGGCCTCGGCAGTAGAGGCATAGTGCCGCTGTGCGTAGCGCCCCATCCCCGTTCCCTAGTCAGGCTATATGGCCAGCCTCTCTGTCCCAGCCGCCCCCGCAGTCCGATCCCCACGTGTATAGTCTATCGCTCCGCTCCCGTGTTACGGATCTTGTGACAGCCGTCACGGCCCCTAGTCCACTGTGCGTACGTCACATGTGACGGGGGAGCTGTCAGCGCCGGCCGACCGTCAGCCCCTCACCCCTGACAGCCAACTGACTGCCACGCCCGGCCTTGTGCGCGTGTGTGACGCGACAGCGGCGATGACACAATGATTGGGATGATGGGACTGCGGTTTGGGATGGGATCGTGGTTTGGGTCTTTGATTGTGCGAGGGTACCGTGTTGCCTAACGCGGGCCGTAAAACAGGGGTGGATCAGGTGACCAGCGTGCAAAGGGAAAAAGACGTGACATGCGATTCTCACAACGGCACCTCATCCTTTACTTGTCTTTTATCAAGCAAGTTTTCTAGGTTAGTCGAGCTATAATTTTCAAATCATTGTAGTCGCTTTTCTGACGTCAGATTCTGTGCCTATGTGCTAAGTGCGATCAACTTTGGGCCCAGTAACAGGCAGTGAGCTCGCCGTTTTCTCTCTCCCCCGTCCGTCACTCGCCGACCTTCTGTCCCGTGACAGCCGTGACGGCTGCTGCTCCCGTGACGCGCCGTCACCGGTGGTGACCGTCAGGTGCCGGGTGACGTCACGGCCGCCCAGATCCGGGAGGGACCCCTATCTCCGTGGGGAGACCGGCTGTGTTGATGTTTGTTGTTGACGTTTACTCTGCCTACCGGTCTGAGTCACACTGGTCATAGCTGTGGCTGGGTATCAGTTTGTCATGGGATGTGTGCAGCTACCTGCCGTTTCCTCATCTGTTATGTAGTTCGTAAATGAAGGTGTAGTGTATGTATTCCACACGGTCGCTCACCCACCACGGGCTATCGCCGACCTCACACTGCCGCGGCCCGCGGCTCCCGTCCACCGCGTGTCGCCGCCGGGGAGACACATGGCCGGCACATGGGCCCGCGTCGGCCGAGTCCGACCCCAGCCCCGTCCACCCAGCCCGGGTCCGGGCCAGACCGATACAGTTACACACCCCCCTGATCTACAAGATCACAAATCCATAATCAACACAAAAATACACATAACATGACACAACATAACAAGGCGAGTACCTAATAATACACCGGTGTTCCATAGCGCTGTGCCGGGCGACTCTCCCGCTCGGTGCGCCGCAGGGTTCGTGGTGCAACGACTCCTGGTCCATCGTCATTGGAAGCATCATTAGCACGAGTGCATTCAGTGCGAGGCGTGACATCAGACATGACACTCACTACGGGGCCAGGACTAGAATCAGCATTATGTGGCTGCGCGGATACGAAAAGTGGCAGCTCATTTTCGGCACCCTCTGTGTCGTCAACCAAACAGTTATCGCTCACGTTGCGATGTCGAATGTTTCTAACATGATGAGGGGTGCCATCAACTACTACTACCTGTGGAGAAACTACTGAGGACACGACACCAGGTTCAGACACGTCCGTGCATCGCGTGCCACGGCGCCTGACCCACACAGCGTCACCAGGGACGAACTCGCCCGTCCCGCGCGGCGCCGCCGGCTCCGAGCCGTCCGATCCCTCGCGGCCATTCCCACGGCCGTCCGTTCCCTGGCTGCGCCCTTGACCGTCACTGTCACCGACCGGCAGCTGGCGACCAGCTGACCCGACACAGTCGCGCACTGTATAGCGATAAATCCGACCGACGGGGGCATCACTGGCGCTGTCGCTGTCGCGGGGCGACACATTGTAAAGATGCACGGCCTCTGGGATTGAGCATTGCTTTCGAGCGGCAATAACCTTAACTGTCCGGTGATGCCGTTCAACAATACCGTTACCGCCCGGCTCGTATGCTGCTCGGAACCGCAAAACCACGCCCCATTTCGCCGCGAACGCCGCAAAATGTCGTCCACGAAACACAGTGTCATTATCACATAGAATCTCGCATGGCGCTCCACGTTCGCATAATATCGCTTCCAGATGCGACACAACATTTTCCGCGTCCGGCCGACGCAACTGCCGCCACAAACCGAAACGAGACGGACCGCAATCGATCACTGTCAGGTACGACTGGTGCTGGTAGTGGGTGACGTCGATGGCCAGCCGCTGCCACGTCTCCGTTACCTCCAGCGATCCGTGACGCCAGGTGACCGGTGCCGGATCGATTGAGCGGCAGACATCACAGTGATGCACAACAGCACGCACCTGAGACCGAGTAATGGTAGGAGCGATGTCACGACGGGCGAAATACCAGGTGCGGCGAATCCCTGGGTGACCGGCGCGCTCGTGCAGCTCAGCAATAGAGGCGTCTACTGTTGCCCCGGTCGCCACCGCCGCTTCTGTGCCGGCGGCCACCGCCGCGCCGACCACCGCGGTCGCACCCGTGTCGGCGGCCACAGCCGTGCCGACTGCCGCTTCCGTGTCGGCGGCCACCGCCGTGCCGACTGCCGCTCCCGTGTCGGCGGCCACCGCCGTGCCGACTGCCTCTCCCGTGTCGGCGGCCACCGCCGTGCCGACTGCCGCTCCCGTGTCGGCGGCCACCGCCGTGCCGACTGCCGCGGGCCCTGATGCGTCATGCCTCAGCCACTCTTTCGGAACCCGTGTCAGGGCGTCTGCGCGATTTTCGTCTGACCTGACCAGGGTCACTGTCAGCACGAGACCCATTTCTTCCACCAGCTGGCGAATAAGGTCGACACGCCGCCGGATTAACATCTCGCCGTGTGCCTTAGTGCGGAGCCGGGCTCGCCCACTCAGAGCGTCGTCAATCCATCGATGGACTGTGGCAGAGTCAGTTCGCAGTTCAACAGTTCTCATCCCCCATGCGATGGCTAGGTTGATACCCTTCACAGCAGCATCCAGTTCAGCCATGTTTATGTGGGTAGAAGCAGCAGCTTCACGCCTCAGCCAGCAGGCATCCTCCACAGGGCCACCGTCTGCGGTCTCCAAAACAACGCCTGCGGCCAGCGAGCTGGCATCCGTCCACACCACGGCCGCGTCACCTGAGACACACCACACGCCGTGCGCCGGATCGTCACTGTTCACTCGTTCAGCCACATGATCGACCTGCGCCTGCAGCGTACGGTCCGCTGTCATGTCGTCCCAGCCGCGTGTCACAGCATTAGCACGGCGTTTGAGCCAGGCTGTAGCGGGACGCAGCCACCCACAGACCGGGAGGTGGGCCACCAGGCGACCGCACCAAGCAAACACGCTGCGGCGGGTCAGCGGGCTGGGCGGGGGGCCGACAGGGTTGTCTCGCTCCCAGTGCAGCTCGTCACGCAGTGGGCGAACTCGCAGTCCGAGCAGCCGCGCACCATCAGACACACGCTCAGGGGCCTTGCACTCGAGTCCATACCTGGCGAAATGACTGACAACCCGCTCCGCGCTCGCAATGTCCTCATCTACCAGCAAGTCATCCACATATGAGAGCACTGCACGCTGGATTTCAGGGTCCTGTGCCAGCACAGCACTGACGACCGCCTTCATGACTAGCGGCCCTAGGCTGAGTCCAAATCCTAGCCTCCCCAGATAGAAGCGCTGGCCACGAATCTCAACCGTTTGATACGGCCATAGACTTTCGTCGAGATGGATCTGAAGGTACGCCTTTTTGAGGTCAACGACCGCCACGTTTCTGCCGTGACGCCGCCACTTCCTCAGCTGATCGGCGCAGACATCTGCTTCAGCGGTGTGGGCGTTTAGGTGGCTGTTTAACTCCCGATAGTCCAGCACCGGCCTCACTTTCTCCTTATTCTTCTGTTGTACAGCCATCAGCGGTACGAGCCCTCGCGGCGGGCCGAGCCGCTGCTCGTCGTATGGCAGCAGCCAGCCGTTGCTGATCCATGTGTCCAGCTCCGTGTCAAATTCGTAGCGGGCGGACCGTGGCACGGAGTACTGGGGCACAGAGTTTTCCAGGCACTCAGGGCCAGAGTTGTCCGCCCACTTCCAAGCCACAGTCCACTTTCGCTCTGCCGAGTCGAACCGCACACTAAAGTCCGGCGCGTCAACTTCGAGTGGTGCACGGGCAGCGGCTCCACAGAAGCGGACTTGAGACGGTGACTGCACACTGACACCCCCCAGGCTAGAGATGCCAGACATGCCGATAATTAGTTCCACTCCCAGGGGCCGCTCGCTCACCACCAGCACACTCACTCGGGCCCGCTGCCCGGTCAGTCACCACGTCAGCACTGCCCGAGCCAGTGCACTGAAACTCGTCACCGCTCATCGTCGTCACCGAGACAGGTCCACGCTGCCATTGTTCGCAGAACGGTGCATAAATGATGTTATCGGTGCAGCCGGTGTCGATTAGCGCTCGACAGTCTCGCCCGTTGACTCGCAGTTGCACGACTGGCAGAGCGCCGCTCAGTGCTGCACGCGAGAGGACGCCGGCGCTGACTCGTCCTCTCCTCCGTCGTTTCCCGCAGCTCGGCGGGGGCATGAGAAGGACATATGGCCTATATCACCGCATGCCCAGCAGCGCCGCGGCCGGCTGGCCCGGCGCGACGGTCCCTCCTGCGCTGACAGCCGCTGACGGGAGAGGGCGGGGGCGAGGGGTGCCGGCCCGGCCGCCGCCGCCGCCGCCGCCGCCGCCACGCGCTCGTCGCTGAGCACAGCTCTGGCGCGCGCCAGCACACTGGCAAGGTCGAGCCCTTCCGCTCTAGACCCAGCCCGCACCATCTGCCGAACAGACTCGGGCAGACCTGCTACAAAAGCGCAGGTCAGCGCACGCTCCGGTACGCCACCAAACAGCTGTGCCAGCCGCTGAAGGTCCGCCAGAAACACATCGGCTGACTCTCCACTGCGGAGTCTTCGGGTGGTGAAGGCCTCGTATGCTGCATGCTGATCAAGCGCAAAAGCCTGGTACAGGCCTGCGCGTATGGCCGCCAAACTGCCACGGCTTTCGTCCGGCAGCTGCGCCCACACGGCGAAGGCTCCGCCGGTCAACCGGAGTGGGATGATCGCTGCTGCATCCACTCCGCGGTGCTGGCAGAGCAGCTCCGCTCTGCCCAGCCATTCGACCACATCGCCGGTCCCATCGAATTCGGCGATCACACGCGCGTCGAATGCGACACTGGGCGCCACCACCACGGTCTGTCCACTCGAGTCCACTCCTTTCACGTCTACAGTCCCACTGCCGGTCTTGTTGGCCATTTTTCGCAATGCCGAAATAGCTTGTAGTTTCTGTATGTATTCCACACGGTCGCTCACCCACCACGGGCTATCGCCGACCTCACACTGCCGCGGCCCGCGGCTCCCGTCCACCGCGTGTCGCCGCCGGGGAGACACATGGCCGGCACATGGGCCCGCGTCGGCCGAGTCCGACCCCAGCCCCGTCCACCCAGCCCGGGTCCGGGCCAGACCGATACAGTTACAGAAGGTTTACGTTTGCGTGAACAGCGTGACCATTTTGCTCCCATTTCTAACTTTGTATGCATGTCATCAAATGTAACTTTCTTCGGTCACATTTCCATCGTTGCGTACTCATTGCTGACAGAAGTCTCTAAAATGGACTGATGAAGGATTTGCCCCCCATTCACCCAACCCCTCTGATATTACTGACACTCCCCGTCACCGATCCGCAGGCCCTCAAAGACGAGCTGGCCGAGACCCGCGACGACTCCAAGGAGACGCAGATGGACAAGCTGCACAAGGAGAATGTCAAGGAGGGCAGGGACAAGTACAAGACCCTGCGCGAGATCCGGAAGGGCAACACCAAGCGGCGTGTGGACGCGTTTGAGAACATGTAGACGGTAGGAGCCGCGGCGCCCGCCGCCGCCAGCGCCTGCCGCCCCGCCCCGCCCCGCCCCGCCGTGAGACCGGGCGGACTACTTAGCGGCGTCGGCCGCCCCGCGCCGCCCCTGCCGCCGCCGCCGCTGCCATCGTCATCTGGTCAGCGGTGCGCCCGTACCGAGCAGTCTTCCGCGGCGCCAGCGGCGGCGGCCGGCACCGAGCCGAGAGCGCGGCGCGGGCGAGAGTGTACAGACAGACGCAGCGAGAGCGAGCGAGCAAGAGTGAGAGGGAGCGAGCGAGTCCGTGAACGAGTGAGCGAGTGCCGGAGAAGATGCGCGCGCCCGCGATACTTCCGCCCCTTCCGGTCCTGTAGCACCCGGCTAAGCGCGCGCGCAGAGCCGCTCTCGGAATTGCCGCTTCGTGCGAGCGGCTCAGGAGAAGCCGCCGAGGCAGGGCGCCCCCGTTTTGAGGATGTCTTTACCAGCTGAGCGAGCACCGGCCAGGATAGGTCGCTGCGATCGCCCCGGGTCTTCATACGGCCGTCCGAGCCCGCGTGTGTTGTGGATACATGTTACAGTGAGATGTATTTTCCATTGGAGTTATCTAATCGTTATATAAAAAGTGCCTCCGGTCTCTGTGCCGGGCTTCGTAACGCGGGAATAAATGCTATTTTGGAGGTGTTTTGCTGTTCCCTGGTGAGACTGGTGGTGTGTGGAGGGTTAGCGGCGGGGAACCATGGCTGGCTGGTATGTGCGTCACTCTACTGCCCCTGTCACCGACTGCTTGTTCAAGCAGATGTGTCAGTCAGCGGCCGCCGCGCCTGGGTCGGGGAGGACGGCCTTCGCTGACCCGTGCGGAGGCGGCGGCTGTCAGTCACCTAGTGGTCAGGTGGCCTTCTAAACGCCGGGTAGAGGGCGGGTTGAGGTCGGCGTCACTGTCTTTTGGCGTCATTTGATAGTTGGTACCCACGTGCGGCCTGTGCCCTCCCCCTGATGACTGCAGGGACATACACATGATACTCCCTGGGAAAGGACACAATTTGCGCGAGGTAACGAATTATTTCATAGGTTACGCGCCACGCGGCCGCCAGATCTGAGCGGTGGATACAGACACATTCGATGCGGACTGAGGACAGCATTGCGGCGGGGGTTGCAGTAACCCCGAAGGGGTCATGATGACTGGGATGACCTTCGAAAGGGGGTGGGGGGTCATCGCTGGCCGTTCAGTGACAGTTGCCATTTGACACTGGCCGGGACCGAGCTCCTGACACTCCAGGCAGCGGCCCTTCTAAGCGTCAGGTCGCAAAGACAACATAGTTCTGTTCTAATGTGGTATAGCGATGAATCTACGCAACGATACGCACGCCACGCATGTAAACTAAACACGATGCCAGCGTTCCCTTCCGCACTACGTCATGATGTGGTGCCCTTTAGTGTCCCTCGGTTGTGAACAAAGTCGCGGTATGTCACAATCGTCCAATACGTTAGCAGTGTTCAATGTGGAAATATTTTCAGCTTCTTGTCGACGGCAATACGGATAAGGATGAGATTATTTTAATGATAAGGGTTGGCAATGACTAATCTGAATTACAAAACAGCAGACAACGGCAGCCAAAGATGCGGTTATACATAATAACTGTTTTGTAAAGTTGTAAAAGGTAAATGGCACATCGATGTGTTACACCTATGGATCTCCGTTCACAGACACGACCATTGAGATGAAACCCGTCCCCCATACCGTTCTTCGGCCCTCGTCCGACTGGCCATGTCCCATGTCTGGCCAATTTTTGCCCCCTCTGTGATATGTCCCGTGGCCAGTCTGTTATGATACTGAAGTGACCTTAGGTCACTGAGGTGACCTGATGACACTGGCATGTCCTCTTTCTAGATGACTGCCCGGCCCAGCCCTGTGCCTCCCTGTGTTATGAAACGCAGACAGGTCTGCCGGTGTAGTCCGGCTGCTTTTCTGTGTAGACAGGTCTGCTGGCCTCCCTTCTGCCACTCCGAGCTGCAGAGGTCCGGCCACGAGCCGCCGCTACGCACAGCCCGCCGTCGTGTCGGCCTCGGCCGGTCAGCGGCCGCACGCAGGTGACATTTGCTGCGTGGCGCAGCGGGGGCGGACGTGCGTGGGGCCCACGCACCTGCGGCCCCATAAAAAGCGGCACCGGAACCCCAGAGTCGCCACAGTCCCGAGTCGTTCCCGGGTCGCAGCCAGCCGCCGCACTCCGTCCTCCCAGCCATCACCATGAAGTTCGTGGTGCTGCTCGCAGCGGCTCTCAGCGTCGCCTCTGGTAGGTGCAGTTCGATCAGGCTCGGCGCCGTTCTGCTGAAGCTTTATCTATCAGATATTCGTGACCACTTGCATGGTTTGCATCTACGACGAGTTAAAACTCAGCTAGGCTTATGTTCTTTGATAGCATAATGACCTAAATCATAAGCCTATCTAACCATAAGCTAGTCGGTGCCCACTCTAAGTTGAATCAATCTAGCACCTGACAGTATGGAACAATATCTTCAATGTGGTATATATTGTGCAGTGCGTCGTGATGTTCTCCCAGTCCAGTCTCTCACAGTTTTATGATCGACATTGTGCTTTGCCGCAGCGGTGCCTACTGGATTCGTTCGCCCGAACCCGGTGCGGACCACTACCACGACCACTACGACGACCACCACGACGCCGGCTCAACCCGAAGGCCTTGCCACTGAGACGAAGGCGCTGGCCGGCGGCAAGCTGAAGACGGTCGGCAACGCACTGGCGCAGGTGGCCGGCGGCTCCAACACCGTGGAGCGCCAGGAGTCGCAAGAGAGCGCCGCCAACGCGCGCGTCCAGATCGACGCGCAGCGGGCCGCCATCGGCCAGGCGAAGGCTGCCTCCAAGGGCCGCTCGGACGTGCTCAGCCAGGCTAACAGCGAGCAGGCCAGCAGTGACACGCGGGCGGCGGCGCGCGGCGTCAGCGTCGGCGAGGCGCGCACCCAGGCGGACGCCAACGGCGCGGCGGCCACCCGCGGCCGCGGCACCAAGACCGACGGCAACAGCGGCATCAGCACGGCCACTGAGAGCGACGGCGCCAGCAGCGGCCTCAGCCAGGCGCTGGGCACCGCCTCCCGGCAGACGGTGGGCGGCGTGTCCGAGTCCCGCGCCGACACCATCTCCGGCACCAAGGGCCAGTCGCGCGGCAGCGCCGGCGTGGCGGGCGCCGGCCGCGCGCGCAGCGCCGCCGTCCAGGCCAACACCACGGCCCTCTCCGGCAGTCAGACCAAGGTGGACGTCATCGGCGACGGCAGGGCCACGGCCGCAGAGGCCGGCGGCGCGCTCGGCCAGTCGGGCGGCTCGGCCTCGCGGCGCGCCTCGCGCACCGAGGCCGCCAACAAGGGTGAGGTGGAGACCCGCGGTGACGGCGCCGGTGCCGTCGGCGAGTCCAGCTCCAAGGCCACCGCCACCGAGTCTGGCACCAGCGCGGCCGAGTCGTCTGCCAACAACCGGCTGGCGGCCACACGCACCGGCCGCGCCGAGACCAGCATCTTCACCGAGGGCGGGTCCACGCTCGGACTGGACCAGTTCTCGGGCGACGTGGTCGGCGCCGTCAAGTCGCTCACCTCGGGCAGTCAGAGCTCGCTGGGCAGCGCCAACAGCAAGGTGAACGCGGCCAGCTCGGCGCAGAACGCGCTCGGCGGCGGCGCCGCACTCGGTGACAGCACGTTCCGCGCCCAGACCTCGGGCACCGGCGCCGTCTCCGGTACACTGGAGACGCGCGCCCAGAACCGGCTCAAGGCCGACGCCCAGCCGGCCCAGCTCAGCCTGGTGGAGCGCATCAGACAGCAGCAGCAGCAGAAGGAGGCCGAACAGGGCAAGGGCTCCGTGCTGCCCTCTGCCGGCAAGGGCAAGGGACCGCGGCCGACCCAGCCGCCGCCGCCGCCCACCCTGCCCAGCCCGCCCAGAGGCAAACACTAAACCACTGCCAGCAGCCGGAACAACGACCCATCCAGACATCTGCGCGTCAACCGACATACTGCATGATTCTTGCCGCATCATACCGATGCCCCTATGTTTTCTTCTTGTAATCAAATAAAAATGTGCCATCTCGAGCATTTTTGTAACTTTTTTCTCTAGAATGGGACACGCTAGGGTCCTGGTAAAAGCGTCTCCAACGCTCCTCTCGCCGACCCTGCGACATCGGTAGCGTTATGATCACCATATCCATTACTGGTCGATTCACAGTCACTCTCAGTCCCCACCGTCCGTCAATTCTCGGCAGTTGCCGGTGCACAGCGACACCCGTGGCCCGGTGACCCATGGCACCTGGGTGACCTTCCTGTCCCTGGCACGGACGAGTCGACAGCCGCCGCCCACACACCGTCCCACAGTAAATAAAAGAGGGTGGGAGGGGGTCGCGTGCCGCCAGTGCCCCCGGCCGTCGTCACCGAACGTCCGCCATGCACTGCTGGATCGTGGCAGTCGCCTGCCTCGGCGCCGCCGCAGGTAAATAGGCTGCTAGCTCCTCCAGACATCTTCCCCGTTGATGGTTTCTGCCTGGGTAGGGGCAGAAATCGAGTGAAAAACGAGTTGTTTCATAAAAAACAATGACAGGCTTCTGAGCTACGGCGTCTAAAAAAAGAGACCCATTTAGCAGGCACCGGGGTCAGAATACCACCTTCCTATTTTACTGAGTGTCTTGAGCTGAATGTACTGAATGTCTTGAGCTGACAGCAACGTTACCAGCACGGACTCTCGATCAAAGAATTACAGGAGTAAGATCAAAGGAAACCCGACTAATTGCCTAATTGTTGCCAAATTGCTAGCATATTTCACCGAAATATAAGAAGAGTTGCGCCGAGGGCAAAAACCATGTTCCAGAATTCAGTGTGTGTGTGGAGAATGCGGTCCAATAAAACGATTCTTCCTTACAGCGGCGCCGTGCATCAACTGCGGGGTGCACGGAGCCGGCCCGCCCGCCGGCGCTGTTGTGGTTGGCCCGCCGCCACCCGAACCCGTCTTAGTCGAGAAGCACAGCCTCGGCACGCGCACCAAGGCAGACGTCTCCGGCACCATCATCAGCACCGGCAACGCCAAGGCGGTGGTGTCCGGCGGCTCGCGCGCCACCCAGCTGCTGCCCGACCAGCGGGGCGGCGCCGCCGCGCGCGTCAAACTCGACACGCAGCGCAACGGGCTCGGCTCGGGCAGCGCCGCCTCGGTCGGCCGCTCAGACGTGGACGCCGGCCTCAACGCGGCCAGCAGCCAGGGCGACGCCATCACCGAGACGCGCAGCACCGGCGAGGCCACGACCGAAGCCGACGCCACGGGCAAGGGCGAGACGCTCGGCGAGGGCTCGCGCACGGACGCCAACGGCGGCTCCAGCTCCGCCACCATCAGCGACGGCTCGTCGGCCGGCACGGCGCAGACGGTCGGCACCGCCGGACAGGCGCCGGGCATCGGCACCGACGCCGGCTCCGGCGCCGCCTCCCACGTCGAGTCGAGCGGCTCGGGCGGCTCGCGGGCGGCGGGTCGCGGACGCGGCGCCGCCTTCGGCAGCGACACCACCTCGCTGTCCGGCAGCCAGACCCGGTCCGACGTCATCGGCGACGGTCAGGCGCGATCCGTGGAGACGGGCGGTGCGGCCGGACAGAAGGGCGACGGCATCAGCCAAACCCAGGCCACCTCCAAGGGCAAGGTGCACACACTCGGCAACGGCGCCAGCGGTGACGGCGAGACGTCGGCCAAGGGCACGGCCGGCACCAACAGCACCACCTCCTCGGACTCCACCGCCAGCAACCGACTCAAGGCCACCCGCGGCGGCGTCGCCGAGTCGGACGTCTTCACCACGGGCCTGTCCGAGCTGGGCATGGACTCCTTCACCAAGGGCCTGGCGGTGAAGACCAAGTCGGTGACGACGGGCGAGCAGACCACCGCCGGCAGCGCCAGGGCCAAGAGTAACGGCGCCAGCGTGGTGGGCAGCACACTGCTGGGCGCCGGCGCCGCCCTCACCGACACCACCTTCCGCGGCGAGAGCGTCACCGCCGGCAGCATCAAGGGCGCGCTGCAGTCGTCCGGCGTGGCAGGCGTGGCCGACGGCCAGCCGGTGGTACAGGCCGCAGAGCCGGCCGCCGACGCCGGCAACACGGTGGTCGTGGTGGATAAGCCGGCGACGTCCGAGACGCCCGTCGTGGTCGCGCAGCCCGCCCCGGCCCCGGGACCCTATGTGCCCCCTGCCCCCGCCCCGGAGCCTTATCCCGCGAGTTGCTGGGGGGGGGGCGTTAAACGCCCCCACTTTTTTCGCCGGGACATAGCATAAAAACGGCGCGCCGCAGGCGCGCCAAATTTTGGGTACCTGTAAAGAATTGATTGAAGTTTATTGTGACAAAGTTTCAAAAAAATCGGTCGGAAAATTTTTGAGATATCGAGGTTTTAGTGACGTCATGATTTCTGAGTTTTCGACCAAAAACGGCATATGTTCAAAAAATCATATAAAATCACAGAATAGACATACAGACATGCCGTAAACGCCATTAGACTGCCAATACCATGCACAATCAAATGGCTATCATCGATTATTGATTATCGTTCCGTATTTTCCAAAATCTTGAACTGAATCTTGGCAATTTCTCGTGACTACTTGACGACCATGATACATGCATTTCTTAAATTGAACTTTTTGAGCCAAACACGTACACATATGATAAAATGAATGTCACCATCGTGTTCTACGCCCCAAATTACCCATAAAACATGTGTCACGGGCTGCAAATATCAGTTTTGATTTTCGGGGATATGTGCCTACCCGGTTGACCTGACCTTGACCCTGACCTATGCTTGACTGACCCCTACATGGAGCTGACACTCTTGTAGGCCTTATATGATGGATTGTGCACCGTTTTGACAGAGTTTCTGACGAGAGGCGCCCATTGCGAAGTCCTGAAGTCCATGCTACTGAAAGCCCGATTTCAGGTGTTTGACCTGACCTTGACCCGACCTGTGACCTCAAAATTCAACTTTAAAGTACTCATCTGAAGCGTCTCGTCGCGTTCTTTCGTTTGCCGCCTCGTGCGTTACGCTGCGCCTTTTGGTTCTCGAGTTATCGGCTGGGGGCGTTTAACGCCCCCCCCCCCAGCAAACGGTGGGTGGCGGAATACCCCAGCAACTGCCGGGTTATGTGCCTCAGCCCAGACCGGAGCCATACACACCTCCCTACAGTCACAAGCACAGTACTGGGCCATACATACCACCATACGCGCACAAACAGAGCCCTGAGCCCTACACACCACCTTATGTGCCTAAGCGGAGTCCTGATCCATACATGCCACCCTATGTGCCTAAGCAAGGTCCTGAGCCATACGTGCCACCCTATGTGACTAAGCACGATCCTGAGTCATACACACCACCCTATCCGCCTCGGCGACGCACCTACAGAAAGGAGTCCTACAAGCACCACAAGCGGACTGAATACGCAGCCACGGACCCGAACGGATTTTAGTCTTTCATCTTTCACCTAGCAGCATTGCGTTGGCATTGAAGACGCTGTCACGATGTGTGTACCTTGATATCATGTAACCAAATTTGCAAATAAATAGTTGTATCGTCAGTTGGACGGCACGGATGTCCTTCTGTCCCCAGTCAGCGGCTATTAGTGACGCGAGGCGGGTCGGAGTGGTCAGATCAGGTATTTGACCCCAGACCGAGGTATTTGACCGAGTTAAGCCTTGGTAAAAACAGGCATGTCATCATTATCAACTGAGACCGCAGATGTCTGGTTGTTAGATGTTAGGGCGATGGGTAAGCGCAACAGAGGACTCGAGAGGACCTCACATTTACATATGAGCAGTTTGGACAGTTTGCATGAACAACAAAATCAGCCCGTATCGATACCACAGTTACATATATTAAATGAAACACTGATCAGGTACAAATTGAGTTCCAGTAAGGGTACGTTTGTTTAATGTAAACTCTGCCCGAATCGACTCGCGGTCGAACTCAGGCTGGATCGTCGACGTCCGCCTCCGTCTCTGCCGTCGTGCCGGCGACTGCGGGCGCACGGCGCGGCGCCTTCTTCGGCGCGCCTCGGCCGTGGGTCTTCATGTGCTTGTTGAACGCCGACCGATCGGCGTAGTTTTTGGAGCAGCTCTGGCACTGGTAGGGCCGCGTGCCGAAGTGCCGGTTCAGGTGCTCGGTCAGCGCCTGCTGTCGCGGGAATGACTTATCGCACTCGGTGCACTTGTGTGGCTTCTCCTTCATGTGGCTGCGCTTGTGACGGCGCAGGTCGCTGAGCACGTCGAACGCTGCAAAGCATATTTCACAGGGGAAGCGCTTTTTGCCCTCGTGCCGTCGCTTGTGGTCCTTCAGACCAGCCATCTGAACGAACGTTTTGCCGCAGAGATCGCAGAGGTAAGGCCGTTCGCCGCTGTGGTACTTCATGTGGGTGTTGAGGGCACCCAGCTGGACGAACCGGGCCGAGCACACGGAGCACTGGTAGGGCCGCTCACCCGAGTGCAGCCGACTGTGTATCCGCAGGTCCTTGCGCTCGGCAAACCGCTTTCCACAGTCAGGACACTCGTATGGCCGCTCGCCCGTGTGAGTTTTCATGTGGCGACTCAGGTTACAGAACCTCGTGAAAGTTCGCCCGCACTCGATACAATTGAGGCGTGTGTGAGCCACAATGTGCGACCGGTACAGAGACTTAAGATGAAAATCACTACTACACTTACAGCACAGGAATTGTTCACTATAAATGGCGAAATGAAATAGGAACGCATTGAAATTGGGATACAAGTTTTGACAAATGCTACAACGATACTCGTAGCCATCGCCCTGAGAGTTGGCGTCCAACGAAGAAGCTTTTTGTTTGGTGAAAAAGTGCACCACGGCGGTACCTCCTTTGTTCCTTGTGAACGAGAGGTAATTCTGGTAATCAAGTTCGTCAATTCTGCCAGCCTCAGCCAAGTTGATCCTTTGTATACCACCGGTGGCGGCAGCGGGCGAATCCGCAGTCATTTCTTCATCACGATGTTCGTCGGGACAACTAGCGCTTGGATCCGGCAGAGGGTCCATGACCCCTGGATCGGGCTCACCGCTATCCGGTTCGAGAGCTCCTTCCGCTGCCAGGGGCTCGTCTGCCAAACCGGTATCGGCTACCGGCTCTGGCACGGAATTGTCCAGCACCTGGCAAGTACCGAGGCCGGCATACTCGTCCATGACGGGCACGGCGAGCTGTTCGCCACAGTCGGACGACTGGCCGCCCAGGTAGCAGTCGATGATGTCGGGCCCGGCGCCGAGCACGGCCACGCGGCTCTGCTTGTGGGCGACCTCCAGTCCGGCGCCGTCCAGCTCCGTCCGCTGGATGATGAAGCCCCGCGGGGCCGGCGGCTGGTGGCCGGCCGTGGCCGCCGCGGCACCGCGGGAGCTCTGCAGCAGCATCCTGTTCTCCCGCTCGCACAGCTGCGACTGCAGCGCGGATATGTCATCGGCAGAGCTGTTGACCACATCCTGCAGGTTCTCCGAGATGACGTTCCAGTACTGGACAGCCTTCAACTTGTCCTCAGTGGACATGGACCGGACAAGAGAGATGGCCTCCTTTATCTTCAGGTGGAAAGATGCCAATGCATTGGTGGCACACAGGTCACAATTGGAGACATCCATTCTTAGAAGTTGTGTACGTTAGCAATTAACAGTGAATGGCAAATGGAGGCAATGCCCTTTCCCAGGATTCACTTACTGGAATATGTTGTTGAGCATTTCACATGTTCATTACTCCTGCATGTCTTCAATGCTTAACCATACCTAAAAAAATACAAATGTTAAGTGTCAGATTCTGATTAAATGATTGATGACAAAATAGTGAAATGAAGTGCATTTTAACTAATTTCAGCAAATAATGAGCAGTTGCTAGACATGAAAATGGATTTTTATTAGAAGATCCAGAAAGGTGACATTTGGTCTTGCAGAATGCAGAGGAGAGGGCATCATCACACATCACATCACAAAAAGACTTTCAAATTTCCAAATCTCCCTTGATTTCTCTTTGACATATGTTGTTGAATATTTTAGTAGGTACCAGCTTCACTCAGAAAAAGCAGCTTAAGAGATATTGGCAGTACTGGTCTGAAGCCTGAAGCTGAGCTCTACACAGTTTATTAAGGGTAAATTTTGTTGCTTTCCATGCTTTTCAATGAAATGAATCTAAAAATGATGCTCATTAGTCGTTAGTCATAGTGTATCATATATCATGCCAATCCAGTGAGGGAAGGTCACTTAGCCTAACCATATCTGACCCAATCCACTATCCAGCCTGGACTTCTGCCAGAGGAGGTGTAGGGTTAGGTCAGGTTCAGTTAGGCTGGGCCCTTGAGCTGGGCCATATATACTAGCCTTGGGCTGGGTTTATATAGCATTGGGCTGGGCCAAGTTAGGTTGAGTACAGTTAGGTTGGGTTAGATTATGCTGAGTATGATATGATATTTGCACTAATGAACATCATTTCTATATTCAGGACATTGAAAAAATATAAAGGAGCAAAATTTATCCTTGAAAAAGGTGGGCCTCACCCTCAGTTTTACAAAGATACCTATTCTTTATGTGCATAGAAAACAAAGTTTTTGTGAATTCTCCAAGTCCCAAAACTGCTGAATGATAAGGAAAGCCTAACTGACCCCCCCCCCCCCCTAGATCCACCAGTGTTGGCTTAGCATTCTGATTCCATGATGATAGGTAGATGCAAGAGCTGAGATATGAAGTATGCAATTATTAATAATTTTGGAATTAAGCATTTCATTTAACATTTAAATTTTTGATTTATGTTCCAACTGATGTCATGAAAGTTATATTTTGTCTTACTGTTACAGTATACAGTCGGTCTTAAAACTTTAAAGTACCTACCGCACAATAGTGCAGAGGATCCATCAAACCCGACAGTGAAAGGACTGCTAAAATTGAATTACCAAAGCAATTGACATCTTCGTCCATTCCCCAAGTCAATTGGTTTGGCGACTTTTAAATTATAGCAGACCCTTCCTCTGTCAGGCTTAATGGATCCACCACACTGTTGCTTTGTACTTTCAGGGCTGACTAGTGACTACAAACATTCACTACACCAAACCTTGCACTCTTCATACCTACCTTTCCAAACTTGCTGTACGCTGATGTATGATCCATATATTTATTTGAACATGCCATACAACATATAGCCAACCACTATAAACCGCAATACTCAAGCCCCTATGGATCCCAAGTAGATCCATGGATCCAATAAACAAAAGTTCCTTTTTTATCAATAAAACTGTTCAAATATTTGCGGATATCGGGCAGATAGAGGCTATTTTCCAATGGTTGTCCTAATAAAAGTTACATGAACAGTATTAGCAGAAACAAAACAATTTTGAACAGTTACTAAAAAAGACACTAATGGCTTGCGTGAGCCAGATCTTTTGTCAGTATTTTGATGCTAAAAATGCAAAAAGAAAAATATTGGAACAGTTGAAAAACGATTGAACAAAAAGCAAATGAGCTAGTTTGAAGCTATATAGATCAGTTTCCTAATTTTTGCACAAGTTTCAATGAAAATAAAAGCTAATCGAGGAATGAATCAATGAAACTTACCCAATACGTTATTTCTGTCCTTTGACTTAAGTTGCAGTGTTTTAATGCGCGCTCCTCATCTTTGTCAGTTTGTGGATCGTGGATCCCTTCCGTTGGCAAATGACAAATGACGTTGGATCTTTGGGAGAGGCAGTAAATCCAGTTGTTATGACTTTAAACTAAAGATACCCATTACAATTTGTGCTTTTGCAAGTGTTTGTTTATTGATTTACCACGATTAATTTGTTAAATTCATGCACTAAGCTATGAACTTGTTTTCTGACCTTGGGAGCTGAAGCTGCTACTTTTGAATATTTGTTTATTCAAACTAGCCCCACATTCGATGTCTGATGGCGAAGATGCTTTGTCATCCAGCCTATCGCGGTCCATAACAGCAGCCAAGCCCCCACTGACCTTGAACAGGATAGGCCGGACAACGTAGAAACTAGAATCTTCGTTGTCTGAGAGACATCGAACGCTGGGTACCTAGGTACTGGAAAGGTATTACAAACAACTCTTTCCGTCTCAAAATTGGCTTCATCAGGTACCCTTGGAAATCAGGTAAATCAAGTACCCTGCAAAATCAGGTATCAGGTACAAAACAAGACCTATGTAGAACTTTTGCTACATACCATTTATAACCCTGCACTTAAATGAAAAAAATGCAATGAAGTGGAATTTTCTCCTATTGACCAATTTGACCTTCTTGTTCCTTCAGTGTGACACTTTCCAGACAATGCTGTACTGGTACCAGCATAGTGGTTTGGGACAGTACCACTAAGAGTGTGCACTGTTTTGTGCAAATTTGGCATGAAACCACAGTAAAAAAGCACCACAAAGTGCACCAGTGGAGTGAGTGCCCCTGGGGCCAAGGCCCAGTGGCCCAGTGGTGACAATATCTCTTCGAGATTGTCATACTTTGCAGTCTGGCTGACTGTGCTTGCAAAATATTCCAGATTCCAGGATTTTATGTATGTATGAGCTTCATGATAGGATAGGGAATGATTGATATGTTTTGTTGTTCTTATATCAACTTCTCCACGTTGGTGGTCACGTCCACCGGCACGACTACCTTTTGAACGGTGAAGTCCTGCAGACGGCGACAGAGGAAAAGAATCTAGGAGTGATTGTTGACGCGTAGCTGAAATTTAGGAGGCAAGCAGCGGCAGCGGTCAACAAGGCATCTCGAGTGATGGCCGTGATAAGACAGTCATTTAGCCTGCTAGACAAGATGACCCTGCTGATCCTGTTTAAGATGCATTGTGCAACCGCTCCTGGAGTACGGTAACATTGTCTAGGGCCATTCAATCGAACAGATCAGCTTCTCATGGAACGGGTCCAGCGCCGAGCGACCAAGCTGGTCCAGGAAGTACGTCACCTACCGTACCAGGAAAGACTGAAGTCCATGAAGCTGCTTTCCCTCCCCACTACCGACGTCGACGCGGCGACACGATCGCTGTCTACAATGTGCTGCATGGGAGACTGGACCTGAATCCGGAGGAGTTCTTCAACCGAGTAACGACCAGAGATACAAGAGGACACTCCTGGCGTCTTGCGAAGCCTCATGCCGTCACCCGCGTCCGTCAAAACGCGTTTGCAGTCAGAGTCATTAACGACTGGAACAGCCTACCATCATCCGTCATAGACGCCGACTCTCTTAACTCGTTCAAGAACTGGCTCGACACTCACTGGAGACACCTCCACTTCACCCCACCCCTACCATATGAGCAGTAACACTGTCAATCACGAACTACAGGCCTTGGGCCTCTCAAAATTTTCCGTGCGTCTTAAGTAAGTAAGCAAGTATAAGTGCAGAGCACCAAATTTCAGGGCATATTTTAACAAATTTTTACTGCGTCCCAAAGTTGAGCAGAGGGCACGTGCTACGACTAAGGACACAGGGCAAGGAACAGAGTAGGGCACTGAGGAGGGCAGAAAGTAGGGCACGGCAGGTTACAGGGTATGGCACAGGACATTTTAGAGGGAAGGGTACAGGTCAGGGTAGACAGGAGGGCACGGGTCAGGTATGTATGTATGTATGTATGTATTGACGATCAAGAGCAATCCACAATCGGCGTGGCCAGGGCACAGGGCAGGGACGCAGTGGGTCAAATCAGCAGGGGCTACGTCCCAAGGCGAGGGGGCTGCGTCCCAAAATGGGACGCAGTAAGTGCCTTAAAATATGCCCTGCCAAATTTTGTAGTAGAAATGTTTCAGTTTTGTTGGCTGCTGTCTGGTTACTGGTATGGATTTCTAGCCTGGTTTAGTGTTGGTGTGGATCAGATTTGTAGCCTCACTTTTGTGCCTTTTAGGCTCTCTTGGCAGGGCGAGTCGGAGTCGGAGTTGTTGTTGTTGTTGTCGTTCCGGCCGTCGGGCCCGGCGGGCCCACATGGGGGGCCCGGGAGGGCCCCAGCCCCCCTCGGGGGCGACACTTGCGACGTCCGCGCAGGGAGGGCAGCAGGCCCCCGGG
Source organism: Amphibalanus amphitrite (assembly GCF_019059575.1). Classification (NCBI taxonomy): domain Eukaryota; kingdom Metazoa; phylum Arthropoda; class Thecostraca; order Balanomorpha; family Balanidae; genus Amphibalanus; species Amphibalanus amphitrite. The sequence continues at coordinate 194,736 of NW_024882101.1, forward strand.
CGGGTTCCGGCGGACTCAGACGCCGGGTAGGGCCGGAGAAACCAGCACCCCGCCAGAGTGTCTAGCGCCGTGGGCGCTCTATAGTCGGCCCAGGCGCCGCAGGAACTCGATAACCCGGCATGGGTCAGCGAAGACCTCCCGCAGCGTCGGGTCCTCTCCCGAAAACGTCGTGACGGACGCGGGCCGTCGCGGGGGACGACGTCAGGAAGTGTTCCGCGTCCTCCCTGACTCCGCGTCGCAGGTCGGGCACCCATCGTCCTCCTCCACCCCGATGAAGTGACGGTACGCTTGCAGGGCAGGAGAGTGGCCGGTCCGGAGGCGCGCCAGCGCGGTGCCCTCTCTCCTAGACAGGCCGAGCCTGTCTGCCAGCCTGACCCTGCCCGGGCCGACGACATCGTGGTAGTCGTGGCTTAGGTGCGGGCGGGTCGCGGGCGCCGGTCGGGAGTGGCGCCGGCGTCTGAGTCCGCCGGAACCCGCCCGGGGGTTCCGGCGGACTCAGACGCCGGAACCCCCGGACTCCGACTCCGACTCCGGAGTCGGAGTCGGAGTCAGTCGGAGTCGACAGTTGTGACCGGAGTCGGAGTCGATTTTAGAAACCCGAGCCGGAGTCGGAGTCGGAGTCACCGAAAATCTGTCGACTCCGCAGCCCTGCTAGGTCTGCGGAGTCGGAGTCGGGAGTTGGAGTCGGTCGGAGTCGACAATTCTGCCCGGAGTCGGAGTCGGAGCTGTTTTTGAAAGCCGGAGTCGGAGTCGCCGAAAATCCATCGACTCCGCAGCCCTGTCTCTTGGTATGCTTTGCAGTCTGTGCCAAGCAAGTATCAACCCTTGTTAGTCATAATATGATCGGTAATAGTTTGTATCACAATTATGCCTTATAAAGTAGTGAGCATCCCATTCAGAATCAGGACCACTTCAGTATCAGATGCATTTGCATTTTATACTGTTATACAATTGAATTAAGGAGCTCTGTGCTCCATAGTGTGGTTTGGATCTGTTGAACTATTAAAAAAACTGCACCAGTGCATACAAGTGTTGAGATAGCTGCCGGTCCCAAAGATCCTTTATTTTGTATGCTGCTGAATTCAAATAAATTAAAAGTATGAATTATATGCTTTCTTATTGTTAGGTAACTGAGTCACTCATCACAACATTAATATCATTGTGTTTTGCAGATGGAGAATAATGGTGGCTCCTAGCTGGTGTTGTTCACTGCAGTATCACATTGTTGAAGACAGCTAATTACTTTTGACCTCTGGGAGAAGAGAGGTGGATAAGATGCATTTTACAAATGGATTGTTTTTTCTATTTGGTTTCGTTTTCTTCATATGCCAAGGTAGGTATTCAGCCAAAACAGTTAAACTACTTTCAGCATTTGGCTCTGATGTTACTATTGTCATAGTCAAGTCAGCTATATTTAATCTGTGCATTTAAGATTTCACTAGTGTTACACATTTTTATGGGATATTTTACCCTGCACAGTTCTTTTCATGCTTGAGTGCAGGTCAAGTGATTTCATTCCATAACTCACTTACTCCTTGCTAGTGTATTTTTTGAGGCCAAAGTTTTTAGAATAGAAGTGTGATGATCAACCACACTATTTAGCAGCATAACTGTGTTTTCAGGCTCACTCATCAATCGACTGAAGTACCATGAGGTGATGCATGCAAGTGAGCTAAGCCACACAATTGTGAAGCGAGGCATCAACAGCAGCCCTCATCCTTTCAACAAAATCAAAGAGCTAACATTCAAAACACTGGGCAGGTAGGTACATATGCTGGAACTGGAGGTTTTTAGATCTGTTATGGTTAATGCAATTTATCCACTATCTTTAGAATTTGATTGCATGAGAGGAAAATGTGTGATGTTTGTAACATTGTATGTAATGTAATGTTTTTATCGTTTAAAAACCTGGTGTGATTTTATTTTTAATACTGTAATTGTTTGTCACAGGGATTTCAAGCTTATGCTTTCACCAAGAAAGTATCTGCTACACAGCCAGTTCAAGGCATATGAAGTGGACAAGGATGGAAAGGAAAAACTCCACCACATCGGTAAGGTTCCATTAATTAGGCCTTGCCGCCTTTAACTTACTTTTGTCTTTGGTTTATCGTGTAAACTCGCTGGATCAATTTTTTTATCATAGTTTCTGACTTCTGTGGATATCAAGTTGACCATACCAACCCTGCATAACTTTGTGAAAACATGTCAATATCAAGATTTTGAATGATTATCCTGTCCTGTTGTGACCTGTTATAATTACAAACAAATTACCTGTATGATATTCATGCCTTGTGACCGTCACAGACCCGGAGCACCACGACCTGTACGAGGGCCGTGTGTTCGGCGAGATAGAGTCGGACGTCAGCGCTCTTATCGAGGACGGCGTGATGACGGCTACCGTACGGACGAAGGAGGATACGTACCACATTGAGGTAAAGACTGCCGACGTCTTATAGAGCTATGGCCGATAGATTTATGTCTAGTCTGGTCTGATTGGTCTGACCTAGACCCTACCCTAGTGGGCAGTCAAACAGGGGTGGTATTAGTGGTTAGTCATTCAGTGGCATCTGAGTCAACACTTGTCACATGCCTGAGTGTATGGCTTGCTGATGAACGATTCGTAGTGACATCTTATAGTGTCATTTCTTTGTAACGCTCACGACTTCCACGTCCGCATTATTTCCCGTGATGATGCCCTTACCGCAGCCGTGACCGTCGTGCGTCATTTTCAGCCGGCCTGGCGCCACATCGACGACCCGCTGCGCACTCGGATGATCACCTACCGCAGCTCGGACGTGCTGGATGGCCAGCCGGGCCTGCCGCTGCCCTCGCTCGGCTCCCACTGCGCCTACGTGCGCGAGGAGGGGAACGCCACAGGTGAGCGGCCGGGAGGGCAGTGCTCAGAAAAAGAAATACAGCTCTTCGGAGGGACAATGCATGGAAGGATAGTTCGAGCGCGATAGTTGGAGACGAGATACTTTGTTGCATTACAGTTTACGAAGGACGGTGCCTGGCGGAATTCCTAGCGGCCGCTTCCAGCGATTGGTTGCTCGGAAGTTTTTTTTTCAGCCGATCGTTTGACGACCGTCTGGCGCTAGCACCATCCAGGCAAACATGAAGTGTAGCTTCTTGTGTTGATATGTTCACGTTTTTTATATTTATAGCTGATGGTGCTTTTTGACGCGATCTTAGTATCATTGCCTATGTTATTATAATGCAATTATGCACGCGGGTCAGCGTTCAGCTTCGGTCACAAATTCCGTCTTGATAGTTAATCTACACGGGCATTGAACAATATCTAATGGCTTTTCTGACTGTCCCCAGGCCCGGAGTGGGGCGAGGAGGGCGGTCCAGGTCCTCACGTGCGAGCTAAGCGCCAGACCACAGAGGCGTTCACGTTCAACATAATGAAGACGCGCTGTCCGCTGCTGCTGGTGGCCGACTACCGTTTCTACAAGGACATGGGCAGCAGCAACACTAAGACCACTATCAACTACCTGGTACGACCGGATAGGATGGGCGCTCAATGGTCACGATGTCCCCCTCTCTTCCTAAACCCAACAATTGATTAATCGACTGGCATATGGTCTGCACATGGGCGTCCCAACGCTGCCCATGGGCACACTGATGACTTTCCCATTCATTTATTCGCCATTATTCTTGATATTACAACCTGTTGAGCTTTCTGCTGCCACGTTTACAACGTTCGCTCCTGACCCATCCGGTGTCACTGCCTACAGATCAGCTTGATCGACCGTGTAGACAAGATTTACCGCGACACGGTGTGGGCGGCGGGCGACCGCGACCGAGGCGTGGGGGAGCGCCACCTGGGAGCCATGGGCTTCGTCATCAAGAAGATCGTGGTGCACAGCGAGCACACGCCGGTGGCGCGAGGCCAGGAGCACTACAACATGGACACGGGCAGCTGGGACGTGCGCCACCTGCTCGAGGTACGGGGGGTGCTGCTGGGGTGGGGGCTGGACACGGGCAGCTGGGACGTGCGCCACCTGCTCGAGGTACGGGGGAGGCTGCTGGTGCTGCTGCTGCTGCTGGGGTGGGGGCTAGACACGGGCAGCTGGGACGTGCGCCACCTGCTCGAGGTACGTAGGAGGGTGAATGCTGGTGGACTTCACAGAAATTAGTGGGATGGGGGATACAATTTTACTTTATTGTCGGGCAGTGTGACATGGGTGACAAGAACTATGAAATTTGGTTACATGTGAAAAACGTAGCGTTTGTTTCTTTTACTTTTGTTTTAGACTGCTTGGTAATGTTACCGACTTTTGGCCGGTGCCAGCTGACTGAGCGAGACTGATCTACTAGCAGACGAATAGACGAAGAGAAGAGACGACAGACGGCCGGCTCACTGACTGCTGAATTCTGACCGACCTACCGACTGGCCGAGCAGAGGACCATAACAGATCACCTTCTACCGGGAATCTTCAACGTGCGGTCTGATTCAGTGGAGACGCGGAGAGCCCGTGGTGGGTACCGGGCCGAGACTGAAATGACGGAGAGACTTAGAGGGGCTCACTACCCTCAGCGGACAGTCGGCGAGTGACCAATGCCCATTTCGAGTTCATGAGTCAATATGTGTAGGCTGTTTTGTTTTTGTTCTAAAAGTCATTTTTTGTGCAGTCTTATATCACAACGGTGTAGATTTTAGTTTTTGATTTCCGTGAGAAATATTTGGCCGAGTGATCCGAAACTTGTCACTTACCATGGACGGTCATTGATATTGATTTGCAGCCGCTTTTAGTGTGACCTCCCCATCGTGTATTTCGTGCCGTACCGACGGCCCGCCCGCCCGCGACAGGTGTTCAGCCGCGACTACACTCACAAGGACTTTTGTCTGGCGCACCTGTTCACCGACATCCGGTTCGACGGCGGCATCCTGGGGCTGGCCTACGTGGGCTCTCCGCGACGCAACTCGGTCGGGGGCATCTGCACGCCCGGTACGTGCCGATTGGAGCGGAGGTAGAGCAGTGGGAACTGTCATGCGTGGATTCAGATATGTAGTAACTGCTCGCTGTTTGCGTCCAGTTTGAGGCCTGGCAGATGTTGATTCAAGTTTCTGGCGACACTAGCCAGCGGCGGGGTAAGGATTGATATTTGACGCTGCATATTTAATGGCTACACTTATGGCCCGGACTCAGTCGTATTCCCTGCTGAGTATCTAAATCACTTATTAGTTATTACGAAGATCACTCATTTCCTTTGCACATTGCACCATCAATTCCGGACTTGTCTGTTGTTTCCTCTTCTATCCAGCCCTGCTGATAATCTTTCCTCTGATACCCTGCAGAGTATTTCAAGAACGGATTCACTCTGTACCTGAATTCGGGCTTGAGCTCCTCACGGAATCACTACGGCCAGCGGGTCATCACACGGTACGTGAGGAAATCACACATTGTGTGTTCGTAGAAGTAGGTATGTACGCGAGCGAAACGCACATTACTTGTGCTACTACGCTTGTTAGCCTCTCGTGTAACCCTGTAAAGTGTATAGCGGGTTGTGTTGTGTGTTCTCTTGTACTACCGTGTCACTTGCGGTGTACTTCGCCTTGCGACATATCGCCGACCCTTATGACCCCTTCTGCCTCTCTGCCCCGCTGTCTGCAGCGAGGCCGACCTGGTGACGGCCCACGAGTTCGGCCATAACTGGGGCAGCGAGCACGACCCCGACATGGCCGAGTGTTCGCCCAGCGCCAGCAAGGGCGGCTCCTACCTCATGTACACCTACTCCGTGTCCGGATACGACCTCAACAACAAGGTGAGCAAGCTGCTCTGCCGCAGGGAAATGACCCGATTCAGACTAGGGAAGGCCCTTGCGGGCAGCCTAGTGAGTAGTAGTAGATACACGGGTTTTACAATGGAAGTTGTTTGAGAATATGTAAATTTTATGAGTATCTTGATTTTAACGCAGAGTACCAATGGCGCGACCACCTAAAAATTGTCGTTCATCAATTGCAAATTATACACATTTTAGACTGCATGCAGCTCACACGGCAGTCCCCAGATCCGACGCTATCCGTACGTCCCAGTTAACTGACCATGCACCGTGCCCCGACTCTGCGCAGCGTTTCTCCCCGTGCTCTCTGCGCTCCATCAACCTGGTGCTGAAGGCCAAGTCATCCCGCTGTTTCACCGAGCCCGAGGAGTCGTTCTGCGGAAACCTGCGTGTCGAGGGCGACGAGGAGTGTGACGCCGGTCTGGTCGGCTCCGAGGACGAGGACTCGTGCTGCGACAAGAACTGCAAGCTGCGCCGGAACACGGGCGCCGTGTGCAGCGACAAGAACTCTCCGTGCTGCAGCAACTGTCAGTACCTGCAGCTGGGAGCCAAATGCCGAGAGGCCAGTCTGGCTACCTGTGAGAAGGAGGCCACCTGCAACGGTGAGAAAGGTGGTAGGGTGGGGTGGGGAGGGGGGGGGGGGTAGAGGGTGGTTGTGGGGAAGTAGGAAGGGGATACGGTAGTTTCATTGGTGCGTGGGTGGTGGGAACGGCGGTGAGGGAAGCACTGAGGACGATAGATGACCATTTGGGTGACTCATTTCGTTTTGAGAAGGTGACAGGGACTCCTACCTCTTGGCACCTAACGCTGGTTGGCCCACAGTTCCTCTCACTTTGTCTGCCAGGCGCGCGCGCTGGCTGCCTGGCCTCTGCCTCGATGGATCTATCTAACCCTTGGTCACCCCATTGCTCTGTCAGGCGCCCGGGCCGACTGTCCGGCCTCTGCTCCAATGGTGGACGGCACCGAGTGTCAGGAGCACGGCGGTCGCTGCCGCGCCGGCAAGTGCGTGTCGTTCTGCGAGCTGAACGGCCTGCACAGCTGCATGTGCGACGTGGAGAAGTACGCGTGTAACCTGTGCTGCCGCAAGTCGCTCAACGACACGTGCACGGCGCAGGAGCCGCTGCGCACCCTCTCCGGAGGAACGCCCTGCATGCACGGACTGTGCAACAACATGGTCAGTTGATGAAGAAGAGGGGGATACGAAAGGCAATGTGATCAATATGGTAGACGGTAGTCACTAATTAGGGTTGATACTTGTTACTTGTTCGAGAGAGCGTGGTGCGAACGTGGACTGGAAATGTAAGCAAGGTTTCATCTTGGTGTTGTGGTATTGACCAAAAGTATGCGTGATTAGCGCTTGGCTTGACAGTGTCGATAAGTTTGGATACCTGATTAGGTTGTTATATCAGGAAGGTCACATTGAGGATCGTTCGAACTTAACCGGCCGGGCGCTTTTTTTTGCATGCCCCACTCGAACCCGCGAATCTGACCTGTGCCCCTGACCCGGTGCACCGCAGGGTGTCTGTGAGAAGACCGTACAGGACGTGGTCGAACGCTTCTGGGACATCATCGAGGACATCAACATCAACAAGGTGCGTAGGAGACTGGTGAGGTCGGTAGACTTGACTGGTGATGGGGTGAGAGTCTATGCAGACCTCAGCCGCCACTTCATGCTGGTGCGCTCAATGGTAAAAAAGTATTGTTCTTATACGGAACCAAGTTTTCCATCCTGGGCCGTTTATGACAAGTCTACCTTTCCACCCTAGTCTCTGCAGCACTCCAGTTTTTAATTTTCACCATCACGCCCCGCCCCTAATTCATATGGCAACAAGTCACCGACCTCCTGCCTCCCCAGTTACTAACCCGTCCCCCTCACCCAGGTGTTGCGGTTCCTGCGTGACAACATCGTGGGCACTGTGCTGGTGATCAGCATCATCATCTGGGTGCCGGCCAGCTGCGTGTTCAGCTACGTGGACGCCAAGCGGCGCCGCCAGGAGGAGGAGGAGCTGGCCTGGCAGCGGCGCGACCAGCTGATCCGGCCCGGCGAGCGGCGCGTCGTCTACACTCGCCGCCGGCTGCCCGACCGCGATCGGCCCGCAGAGTATGGCGCCTCCGCCAGGATGTAGGCGGCGCGGGCGGGAGGGTTAGCAGCCGGGAGCCGCCGGGCGGGGTCGAGGTCCGCCGTGTCGTGTTCTGACTGGTAGTAGGGCTATTATGCGCTACTCGGCCGGCCGGCCAGATGTAGGTGGGAATTGAGATGGCCAGGGGCCGTGTGTCTATTGTGACGCGGCTGGCCATGTGGTTTTTGATTGCCCGCTGGAAGATAAGTCATTTTTGTGATGTATTTACCGGATAGGCGTTTTATGCCACAATTCAGAGGCTCTGTCAGCTGTTTCGTATGCAGTGCAGTCTTGTTCTGCAAGCGCCGATAGTATGTAGATGGTGAATGACTCACATCAGCGTAGTATTTTCACAGTACGTAGTTAGCACGATTTGATCGAAGGAAGCTCAGCCAAGCCCGTGATTGCTTGTATATCATGTTTCCTATCATCATTATTTATCAGTCATCACATTGTAAGGGCAAGTTTTGAAGCATCCTTTCTTCACGCGAAGGATTATTTCGCTGCACAGCACAGCTTACATTTCTGCGGCCGTGTGCAGCAAACATATACTTGGGAGTGTTGTTTTCGCCACGCAATGGTGGCGAATGTGCGCGTGAATGCGTCTGACTCTGATAGTGTGGTGTTTGAACACGTCCGTACTATTATCACGGCAACGTGTGATTTAAGGAGTCGCGGTGCCGTGAATTTATCGTGTGTCGAGTGTAGCGCAAATTCATTGAACATTAGATATCGTCTGATGATTTATCAGCTTAGAATCCATCCGCGGTTGTGTGATAGGCTTTCGAGATGTGTTTTCCGTCGCTTTACATGTGCCCCCAGTTACCCTGTAGCTCCTACCTGTGTCCTTGCATGGTGCGATGCGCCGTCTGCCCTGTGGACGCTTCACGACCGACAGCTCATACGGCTGAGCAGCTGTCGGGACGTTCAGTCGCGCAACGGCAATCGTTCGGAGCCGGCGTCGGTCGCGTGATCTCCCCGTCCCCTAGTCATGTGTTATTTGTCCCCGCGGACGATGCGTTCTGAAGTGATATTAGATCAGTCACTTCTATCGGAACAAATATACCCACGATACGAGAATGACGTTTTCGGTATGTTTGCTGGTGGCAGGAATGGCGAACGTTTTGAGAAAAAAATTACTTACGTTCTAAATGTAGCGCACCTTCTTTTCGCATCCGCTCCTATGGAGTAACATTCATGGTCTGCTTCGTCAACAGGATTGCCCTGAACTTTTGTACATTACTTTTTCCGTCGTAAGCACATTTTAGTTTTCGACAGGACTTTTAAAGTCTGAATAGCAAGCATCCCACGGAACCCAATATTTGTGGCAGCAAAATAGCAGCCGTGACGCGTCAGGTGCCGAAGATGCTGGGACAAAAGTGACGCGAAATGCAAATCTTTTATAGACAAATATTTTGTTATTTTGTGGATATTGTCGGATGCTGGTTGGGCCTCGTATAATTGAAACATCATCTTCTTCAAAGTTCTCCTCTTATCAGTGGTAAGGTATACCAGTTGTGTTGGTAAAGTACATTTTGTTCAAAGCGTGCTGGGAACTACTTAAAACTGAGTGTTATTTTTTAAGTTTGTTGTTGATAATTTTCATGGATACCTGTTGATATAGGGCAAAAAGTACACAAATCAAAACAACAATTTGCCATAGGTGTCTGTGTCACAGATACATATAAATGAGAAGTGAAATTGAATTCATTAAAAGGGAATGGTGCCGCAACGTAGAGAGTTCGGTAAATGTCTAGATTAGGTACGGTTGGTAAGTTGGTAGTTGGTAAGTTGGTAGTCATCACAAAGTAATGATAGAAAATCACAAACACTGGTACCTATGCTAGAAAGCAGAAATGCAGCAGTGCCTTTGTTTAGATTGTTAAAAGTTGTGTTTAGGTACGGTTCTCCAGGGTATTAGTCGTTGGTCGATCGGCGAGCGGGAGGGCAACCAGTTCCGCCCCTGTATTGCGTGACCCCTTGCTCCGCCCAGTTACGCACGAGCGTACTCCACGCCGCGTAGTAGCGTGGGGAGGGGAGGGTTAGAATGGTGACGTGTGTAGAGGCTAGAACCGGTTTCCACCGCCATGCCACCGCCCAGCGACATGGAGCGGGGTCAGTGACCAGGGCGCAGGGAAAGGTCAGAGGTCAACTATAACGCAGAGCTTTGTGTCTCCCTCCCCTCCGTGTGTAACGACGCACGACAGCGGCCGGCCGCCGATCAGGCTTGACATGTCAAGGTCACCCGCAGTCAACGGGCTCAGAGGGTTGGTCGAGTGCGCGTCCGTGGCTGACGACAGTTTCGACCATGTGCTATGGTGCCGATAGACTAGCGTGGGTAATAAGTTTTTGTTCAGTGCATATGGCTGCTGGGGTGTGTCATCTTGATATATGATGCCTTGTAACGTGTATGATACGCTTAAAACCTCGCTGGCAGTGGCCGAGAGGAAAGGGCGGGGGGCGGGGAGGCGGGTGCCGCCTCCACATGTTTTTTTTTTTTGACAGCTGCGAAAGCTGAAATTTGGCAAGCCTGACCTTTGATTCAAGCTGAATTTTTATGACAGCAGCTGTATTTTCACCCTCGCCCATATTGGTGTTTTGCCAGCGTCTATCGTAAGGGGGGGGGGGAGGAGGGTCCATTGGACCCCTTTGCCGTTCAGCCCTTGATCGAGCTAACGCTTCGCGGAAAAAGAGCGTGTTGCCCGTGACGAGAGGAGGCCGATGATACCCAATTTCAAGGTCCTAGGTCATTGGTTGACAGGTCAATACAACTCAAAAGTCGGGGAATCGGGACCTGTTAGAGCTTCGTAAAGTGAAGCTGTTATAGGGTTTTGCGGGGTGCTGATCACGAATTTCAAGTTAGTTTTGATCACAGATGATGTTTTCGTGCATCAGGTCACATGTTACGAGGGAACCAAAAATACTTATTAAATGTTCAAACGGTTTCTAAATGCGAAATCAACTCCAAAATCTACCCTAGAAACATGTAGAACTCGAAAGAGTGAACAAAGGTCATCAAAGATCAGTGACCTGACTGACCTTCACGTGACCTTGATACCCACTAGAATCCATGGGATTAACATCCTTTCACATGTTTGATAATGAAAGACCACAAAAAGACAATAAAACGCGCTCTACGCGAAATACGCCAAAACGCGATTCCGGCCAAACATGGTTTCGGAAAACAAGTCACAAGTCAAAGGTCTTTTGAGTCAGGGTCATATAAATTACAGGGTAGGCGTAATATTGATTAACTCGAGGGTACTGAAAGTGTCGTCGCAATCAGCCGCTTTTTTGCGCGAGTTATTTGCGAAAAACTGAGGGTAGGGTAGGAACTAGGAGGGCTGTTCGACACCCTCCTACAAGTGCGAAGGTTAAAGGGACTATCCCACCTTTAACATGGGGTTTGAGTTGAGATAGCCAAGTTTGCGGCGAGGTTCAGAAACCACTATCTATCTAGGTTGCAACCCCCGCGGCCTCTTGGTGTTGAAGAAATTCGTTCCCTTCATTTGAAAATGGGCCTTGCGCAAGGCCCTATCTTCAACATGGAGCGACCGTTAGTGTGACGTCACCTCGTTTAGTCATTCTGATTTAAATGGGTTTGTTCGTTGAAAAATCGCTTTAAACTTGGTCTGAACTTTGTTGTGGTGCCCACAGAGTAAAAAGAATCAGCTTTATGACAGTAATGTGGCCTGGGGAAGGAGGTAATTTTGGGCTGTGACGTCACATATTTGAAAGTTTGTGTTTGGAATATGGGAAGCCTAAGATGTTTAATGAAAAATAAATGCCAGAACCGTGTTCCTGGTCATCCAATCTATAAAGTCGGGCACAATTTAACTGGTTTTAACAACATTTTATAAGGTGGGATAGTTCCTTTAAGGTCAGGCCGTTGACCAATGACGTCAAAAGTGAACCTCTGTAAGGTCCCAAAATGTCGCGACGTCGCAGCACCCTTCGTGCCAGGGGACTTTTCGACGGGGAATGAAGCTTATATGATATAATACTATCTCACAGAGGCCTCACAACTTTTATGTAGCTATCTTGTATTTTTTTTAAGAGTGACCTGAAGTCAGGTCGGACACGCAACCTCACGATTATCAATCAGTTGGGAAATATGAAAGCTGTTATTTTGGCGCCAGGAGCCATCTAAAGCTGTCTCAAGCGCATTAATTCGCGATTTTATACAATCTTTGCAAGCCCCAGCATGCACTTTTCCATTCTTAAAGTTAGGCGACTTCATTTATGACGTCACTAAGGTCACAGGAGTTTTCACCAAAAAGTCCCGATCAAATTGAGCTAGCGAGTCGGGAAGCCACCAGTGGACTTGTGAGGACCTACCGAATCGAAGAAGCTACATATATGACCTCCTTGGGCCAGCTTCGTGGCCTGAGTGGCTCTGCCCTGACCATGACCTGATGTGAACATGCCTTAAATTGACCTCAACGAAAACAAAGCGTATACTATTCGACGCGCTTGAAGTTGAGCATGCAAAACTCGATGATGCCATAATGTTGGCTCTGTAACCACTTAAGTGGTGAAGTTGTTTACCAAAAACCGATCCCGCGACTTTGAGCTGACCTCAGAGTTTATCGGTTGACCCGAGACATTCAAATCGGGTACCAGTTGCTGCATCTCATACGACGCACGCGCTCAGTTTTATCCGCAAGGCGCTAGCTCAATTAGGGGCAAAAAGACGGAGAGGGGTCGCAATCAACAACCCTCGGCCGGGGTATACTCGTATGCAGAAAACCCAAAATTCCGTTGAGGGTTAAGCACTGAAGTGATATTATGATGCGAGAAGGTATAGGTCAAAACAAGTATGCACACGAGCGGGTGTGAATAAAACTGTGTTCCAGGTATGCCTTTCTATCAAACATTCGATTTGTTTTAGTTATTGGTAAGAACAGATACAACCAAGAAGAGCGCCCCTGAAGAAAAGGTGGCGCACCGGACAGGTGCGATTTTAAGGTCTAAGGTCAGTCGGGGACCTCTAAGTTCGGATTAAGCGCTGCATGTTAGGGGTAAAAAATGGGGGCAAAAAAGCATCCCGATTTTGGCAGCATCGTCATGCTTTGTCATGGCACTCATCCACTCCCTCGGCCGAAATATTATTACCCTTTTGACTTTTGTATGAGTTCTGGCATAATCCCGCACATTATGCTGCATGTTGTTTGCCATGAAAAAACAATGCATGTTCAGCTGCGTTCTACGCAGTACGCACTAACCTAACCACCATCCCATCATCCACCACTAGCCACCATCCCGTTCTGTGCCCCCTCCCACCTCGCACGAATCAGCCGAGATACTAGTCAGTCGGGCTAGCGCTATCCTATCCTCCCTTCCTGACTGCACAGCGCTTAAACCCAGAGCCGAGACTTCCCGAGCGCGACCTCTGACCCCACGCGGTCCGAAGGGTCGGCCGATGCCTAAGGGCGCGCCGCGCGCCGGCCACCCGGATAGCCTCTGCCGAGTCTCCCTTTCATACACAATTTACTACGCGCTCGATTCATTCATGGTTCTGTGTTTCCGCGTTCCTCTCGTTAGATGGCTCTACTGATGTCATAGGCGATCCCAGGAAGATTGCGGCCAGAATACCCCAAACGGCAGAAAATGAGGTTTTTGGTGAATATCTCGGAAAGTATTTGGCATACAACGATGCAATTTAACAGTCTCGTGGTAAATGTGCATACACATAATTCGGGTCGATACTTATGCATTTGAACATTATATAGGACCAGATATGTCCGAAAAAGCAAAACCAACAAGACTTTTACTGGAGAACCGTACCTATACTTCTTATTGAAGTGGGTTATCTTTTGTATTGCAGATTGGTATAGGATGGACATGGCATCCAAAGCTGATAAAATTGCATCTGCCAGGAAGCTGGTAAGTTTTTAAATCAACAGTATCAGTATTCAAGCAAGTGCCAATAAGATTAAAGCATCAAGCATGCTAGGTTTACTTAATTTGTTGATTTGTTGTCAGCCCTATAGTATTGTGCCTATATTTTCAAGATGCAAGGACTAAATAGCACTGGTGCAGTTAGCTTTCATTGCAGGAAACTAATACAAAGCTTGTCTGGTAATTGGTATCACCAGCATCTGAGCTGTTGTTGCTAATTAGAATGCCTCTGAGTGGATGTGTTTTGTTAGATGCAAAGTCATTGTGTTGCTACTTGGACTTTATTTAGAATGATTTTATACATCACTATGTCCTGAAGGACATGTTTGTTATGTTTTGTTCATTTGTGTTTTGGTGACACTGTTTGTAATATTTCAGCTGAAAAGTTACCAGCAGAAGAAGACTAAGGTAGACAAGCCTGCATCACCAGCCCCAGCATCAGACTTCACCATTCTGAGTGAACCCCCTGGCCCTACCTTCATTGAAGATGCTGTCTCCATTGAAAAGCCTCCAGATCATGCACCACTTATCCCAGAGCAGCCACCAGGGAGCGTAAATGAGGCTGCCAAAGTGAGTGTAGTTTTCAATTGTGCTATTGCTACCAATTAATGTTCATCAGAAGTGTTGTGTAGTCACCACTTTGATTTCTTAACACTTGCCACCTAATTGTAACTCATACATTTGACACTGTTCTCTGCATTTTCACAGAGCTCTCCACAGCTTCCGATATTCACCTTCCCTGCCGACGGGAGCACGTCATTCTCCGAGTACCTCGGTAACCCGCCGACCCCGGTCCCGACTCCTCCGACCGCCCCGGGCGCGACTGCAGAGATGTCATTCTCCGGGATGGAACCGCCTCCGCCGCCCGCCGCCGAGCCACCGCAGCCTGCAGCTGAGGCCCACCCCTCGCCACCCCCGCCGACCGGCACGGAGGTGCCTCAGGAGCCGGCGGCCGGGCCCGTCCAGGACGACTCGCCGCCGGGCGCCTCGATGGCCTCCAGTTTCACCTTCGCCGGCTCTCAGCCGTCGGGACCGGGCTCACAGGGTAGCGCGGCGAGTAGCCGCCACTCGGACTGGGAGTACGTGGTGGGAGGTCAGCAGGAGGCGGCAGCCGGACCGGACACCGCCGGCGCCCAGCAGGTGGGTGGTCAGAGAATCGGGGTTGGGTGGGTACTGGATAGCTGTAGTACGTGGTGGGAGGTCAGCAGGAGGCGGCCCCCGGACCGAACGCCGCCGGCGCCCAGCAGGTGGGTGGCTGCAGGCGGCGGAGGGGGAGCTGCTAGCCTGCTAGCATGGTGTGGAGGGGGCAACAGTCGGCGTATTGCACTCAGGATCGGGTGTGATTGGTGCCGGCACCGGTTACCTATCGACCGTTTTCCCTCCATTGTTCGACGAGCATACTTTCGGCTTTTCAATGGCGCACCATGCGTCGAACGTGCAACGGTCATTTACTGACTAGGTTTGTCTGGAAACTGGAATGGCAACACAACCACCAGGGCGTGATGCTCATCGTAACTCTTGATTGTGTCGTACTTATGCAAATTTTTACTGGGCATGCTTATATTTTCATCTCCCCGATTCCCGGTGACAGCTGACAAAGAGCATGGATAAATCTCAATATGCAATGCTCCTTGGCCGGCGGACCCCGCCGAATGGCCGATACCGGCCGCTCCTCAGGCCTGGCACCAGTGCTCTGCGCTCGCTGGGTAGCTATGGGCAGTGGGCAATGATGTTGGACCGGCGCAGACCACCGGTGCCGGCCGCGGACACGGTGATCGATGGCCAGCCGCAGTCGGCGCTGCTCGCTGATGATGATGGACTGCTTCTTAAGGGGATTATGAACTTCTGTGATGGCCGCCGCCAACTGCTGTTTTCTAAATTATTACTGATACGCGGCCAGTGCGTCATTTTGGACATATCCAGGCCGCTAGCAATGTATTTTCATTTTGAAATTGGCGGGTACTAGCCATTATGGTCCGACTTCAGTAATACAAATGTGCGAGAAAATCTTCAGTGTGGTTTACTTTTGCAATTGTGATATCGTGGTTATGGGCATTTCTGCGGAACATGACATTTCTTCTGTCATATACTTGATATATTGTTGAAGTAGCAAAGAAGCCATAATGCTAGCTGCTTCGTTATTGGTGTCTAGTGTCTGCTTGAAGTCGAACGGAAACTGTTGTTCTGAATTATTCTCCCTTTACTTCTTTCTAATGCTTTGTTCTCAGTGGGACCGACGCTACCTCCTCTTTAGTAACATTTAATCCCCGTCGTCATTTGACTATAAGATATTATGAGCTGCCGTTCTAATCTGACCTTGTCTCTCCCCTCCCCCTCCCCCGTCGGTAGGAGCGTGCCGAGGTGGCCGCCGCTCCGGCACCAGCTCACCTGACCTCCGAGACTCTGCGCCAGCTCAGTGACCGGCTCAGCCAGATGACCTCGGAGGGCGAGGAGGCCGAGGGCGAGCCGTCTGCCGCCGGTCCGCCGGCCACCGACCAGCGGCTGGCGCAGCGCAACGCGGAGCTGGCCGCAGCGCTGGAGGCCGAGCGCCGCGCCCGCGCCGAGGCAGAGCGCACCCTGGAGGACCTGCGCGCGCGCCTCTCTGAGCTGGAGCAGGAACAGGAGAGCGGCAGGCGCGCGGCTGACCTCCGCCTGGAGCAGGAGCGAGCCCGGCTGGCCGAGCAGGCGCGCGCGCAGGCGCAGACCATCGGTATCCTGGTGGCGGAGAAGACGGAGCTGAAGACGGCCGCTGAGCAGCTGCAGGCTCGGCTCGAGGAAAAACAGGGTACGGGTGACGGGGGCGCTGGGCGGGTGGAGTTGGTTGGATCTGTCCACATTTTAATCTGGTTTTGCTTCGTTACCGTGTTCACAGTTTAGTAAAGTTGGCAAAACCGCCCTAGTTTGTATAATTTTGTATTGCGACGCATTTTCTCCCCTCCGCTCTCTTTCCTCTCCCTTTTCTCCCATAGTTTCTATTTGCACTTGTCTGTATCTATCTCAACGCCAGTTGAAGTCCCCATGTGACGCGCGATCCCTCCGCTTGCAGCCGAGTGTGATGCGTCCTCCAGTCAGCTGGCTGCCGCCCAGGTTCAGATACAGCAGCTGCGAGAGGAAAGCTCGCGCGCCGGACAGATTGAGGTCTCCGTCCAGCACCTGCAGAGCCTGTACGCCCAGGCCGACAACGAGCGCAACAGGAATAGGTGCGTCGGGCGTAGAAGCTGGGAGAGAGAGAGAGACAGTTGGCTGGGAAACTGTGGCCAGCAGCCCATCGGACAGTCGCACAGTACTCGGAGTGGTATAATCGCTGTTAGCAATCGGTTCAGGTCAAATTTACCAAACTTCAGTTGGCTTGGTAATTGCGGGCTACTCGTTGGTTGTTTTATTTTTCTGTTTAACGCACTGTTTTCTTCTGCTTATCGAACGATAAATTGTCAATGTCGTTAACGGTTTTGATCTATGTGTCCGCCAGGGAGCTGTGCTCGGAGCTGCAGGAGGAGCTGGACGAGGCCCGCCAGCGGCTGCGCACCCAGCTGGACGCCAACCAGGCGCTCACCCGCCAGCTGGCCGACACCAACTCACGGCTGGAGCTGGCAGAGATCCGCCTCACCCAGCTGGGCGGCGGTGGTGGCGAGGGCGAGAGCGGCAGCGGCAGCGGCGCCGAGGAGCGCGCGGCCGCCGCCGAACGGGAGGCCGCCCAGCTGCGGGCAGAGCGCGACGCCGCCTCCGTCCAGTTCCGCGAGTACACTGCCGCGCTGTCAGCGCGTCTGCAGCAGGCCGAGGCGGCGCGGGACACGCTGACAGCCGAGCTGGCCGCGCGGGACGACCAGGCCACCGCCGCTGCTGCCGCCGCGCCGCCGCCGGAGCAACCGCGGCAGGAGGCGGCGGTTCAGCAGACGCCACCTCCGGCTGTCACTGACACCGAGCGCCGGGAGCTGGAGGAGCTGCGTCAAGCGGCCGCCGGAGCCGCGGAGGAGACCGACACACTGCGGCGGGAGCTACGAGCGCTGGTGAGTCCAGAGTCGTGGCTCGAGGGGTAGAGGGAGGGTAATAGATGTCACCTGGACGGCTGCAGACGCTGTCCCATCACCATTTCATTTTTGTCAATTTCCCCTCCAAAATGAAGGAAATGTCATGTGTCCGTCTCGGCCATGGTCGAGGCCTGGTCAATTTCCGCTGAATTTCCCCGTGTGTGCCGTTGCAGAGTGAGGAGAACACGCGTCTGACCCTGTCGTCGCAGCAGCAGGCCGCCGAGCTTCAGGAGATGAAGTTCACCGTGGAGCGCGTCAACTCATCGGTACGTCGGGGCTTTTAATGCATTTGTCCTTTTTCTGACCATTCGGAACATGCAGCTAGCGCTGGCAGCTTGATTTTTGTGTAGCGCAGATTATCTGTGTAGGTGTGCGAACTGCGTGACTGATGATTTCCTCCCTGTGTTCCGTTCAGGCGGCGGGCAGGGGTCAGCTGGCGAGAGGACTGGAGAGTGTAACTGCTGTGTGACTCATGTAATTCGTGCTGTGTTTGATTCAGGCAGTGGACAACGGTCAGCTGGCGCGGGAGATGGAGAGCGACCGAGTGGCGGCCAGCCGGGCCATGGCGCAGAACAAGCAGCTGAAGCAGCAGCTGCAGGAGCTCCAGGACGGCTTCATCACGCTCAGCAACAAGAAGCTGGAGCTGACGGAGAGCCTGGCGGCCGAGCGTCAGGCGTCGGCCGAGCGGGCGCGCCAGGTGGTCGAACTGCAGGAGCAGCTGGACAAGATGACGGCCCGTGCCGCCGAGGCAGACCGACAGAACATGACGGCACACCAGGTCAGTCGCGCGAATGGGCTGGGACGTCTGATAGTAGTTCCGGGATGATCAGGACAGAGCTGCGTCACGCACTAGGCCTTTTGCGCCTAATGTGTAAAGTCTTATCAGTTTGGGCAGCTGTGTCACAGCGGCAGATGACTCACCCCTCGTACCTTTGTCCTGGTTCAGAGAGTACCACCACATTAATATCAAACATGACGTTTGATTCGGTTGGCCCGGCCCGGTCACTGATTGACTCCTGTTATCCTGCACCACCATGAGCCTCCTCTGCCGTGTTCTGGTCATTAGAAGATCCGATCGCCGTGGCCAGACCCGGCTCTGTCCAATAGTCCCGGTGAGCCTAACGGCCAATCAGCGACCGTGCCGGAGCTGCCGATCGGCGCCATTCGGTGATTGAACGCCACTCGGCGGGCTGGACTGCGCTGATGGACGATGTGTGAACTGCGGAGTAGTTAGAGACATCTGAGCTGTGTTGGGAAGTGCTGAGTAGTCAGAGCCGTTCATGCTGGGCTGTGAACTGCTGAATCGTCAGAGTGCTGGTCATTGGCCTGTCGAGGCCGTGAACTTTCCGGACCGCGCTGCCGACTCAGTTCCGGACCAAATTTAACTTCTCCACCGAATAGGAACTGGCCAAGTTGTAAAACAGCGTTGAGAAGTTGTTTACCAGGGGGCCCTGGGCGCCGTTTCGTTGGTGGTGTTTTGTCACACCGCAGCACGCGCGTTATTTGCATGTTATGAGCCCGCAGAGTGGAAACGCTGTTTCTGCTTTATCAAACTGGTCGCCAGGGAAGCGTGCTATGTTAGCTGTGACCTTGGGCATGTCTTGAGCGACTAACACCGCATGGTTGGAGGGGCGGGGTCAGCCGGGGTCAGCCGGCGGCTGAGCGGCAGAGCGCCGCCGGCGTGCCGTCACTGCGGGCTGATGACGGTTTGTAACGGCGTCTCTCTCGACAGGTGATTGACCAGCTGCGCCACTGGGAGGCGGTCGGCCGGCACGCGCAGGCGCTGCAGGCCGACCTGACGGCCGCAGAGGTCAGTCAGCTGGTGTTGTGGTGTCTGGTTGTTTAGTGACCCGTCCCGCGCTTACAGCACCGGTCTTCAGTTCTACACAGTTCATGACATTGCACACAAACACAGTCGGGCTTTGTGTTTTTGTTGACCTACCTTTAGCTTTTGGTTTACCCCGCTACCGCCCCAACCCTAACTTCCTTTCTCCATCCTCCCCCTCCCCGTCGCCTGGTGTTCGCCGTCCTTTTGACACGGCCATTTTCACCAGCAGCCGTTCTCTTAACGCGACCTAATGTCTTACTTCCTGTCCTCTGCCTCCGACTCTGCCTCCCATAGGTCTCCTATCTTACCGATCGATCCTTTCCTGTGCCATTCCTTCTTGTTCCCTATATCCTGAGCACTGAGCAGTTATATCCGTCCCCCTAACTCTGTAACGTTTCCCACCAGCCTCTATAGCCGACCCTGACCCCGTCTCCACCAGCAGCCCTCCTCCCTCCCCTCCTCCCTCCCCCTCCCCGTCCAGTGGCCGTCCTTCCGCCGTCGCCGACGCCGCGCTCGACTGGTCAACCTTTGTGTGCGCCGGACGGCCGGGACGGCGCCGGGCAGGACCCAAACTGCCATTGTGTGGAGGGTGGCCCGCTCGACTGCAGCCGCCGCGGCCTTAGAGGCCCACGCCTCGTGTTATATGAACTCCACTGGGCGTGTGTGAGGCGTCTTCATGGCGTGGAGGGGAGGCTACATTAGAGAAATGTGGAAGCTTGTGGGGCGAATGCGTTCGCATTAGCATGTTCAGCATGTGCTTTGTCGATGTTATAAGTTTGGTCTGATGGGTTGAATGAACGTGTGCTCATTCAGTAATGATTCAGGGAAGATTAATGCAACATCTAACATGAGCTCATTAACTTCCGTGCGTGAGAGATCTGGTATCTGGGTCACATGAATATTTTCAATTTCCTTAGATCGGCTTAGTATACCGCTGCTTAATTGCCGTCTTTCATGTGATCTGTGCGTGCCGCCCTGTCGGATTTGCATGTTTCATGTAATTTTATGGAGCACTACTCCGCGTTTGAATGTATGCCATTGCGCCGGCATGTCTCCATTGGGATATACCGTCGTCCGTCAGCCCGGTATAATCCCT
The DNA here is from genome assembly GCF_019059575.1 of Amphibalanus amphitrite. Lineage (NCBI taxonomy): Eukaryota > Metazoa > Arthropoda > Thecostraca > Balanomorpha > Balanidae > Amphibalanus > Amphibalanus amphitrite. Next base: position 215,499 of record NW_024882101.1, read on the forward strand.
CCCTATAGCTCCGCCGACCGCCACCCTAGTTAATCCCTCCTCTCCTCCCCTTCCCCAGAAGATGAGATCGGTCGAGTCTCCTCTCCCTCCCCTTCCCCCTTCAGAAAAAGCTGTCCCTGCTGGGTTTGGCCGCGTGTGACCCTCCACCCCCTCTCCTACTCTCTCAGGAGAAGCTGACCCGGCTGGGTCGGTCGCTCCTAACCCTCCCCTCTTCCCACAGGAGAAGCTGTCCCGGCTCGGCTCAGCTGCGCCGTCCGCCGCCGGTTCCGAGACTGCGTCCGGAGCGCCGGAGCGACCTCCGAGCGCTGCTGGTTCCGAGCCCCTCTCCAGTCGCACCCAGTCACCGGTGCCGCGGCCGCCCATCGAGGAAGTCATCAGAGAGCGGGAGGAGCTGCGAGCGCGACTCCAGCAGTTCATCGGTACGGGGGAGAGAGAGAGAGAGAGAGAGAGAGAGAGAGAGAGAGAGAGAGAGAGAGAGAGAGAGAGAGAGAGAGAGAGAGAGAGAGAGAGAGAGAGAGAGAGAGGGAGAGAGAGAGAGAGAGAGAGAGAGAGAGAGAGAGGAGGGAGGAGCTGCGAGCGCGGCTCCAGCAGTTCATCGGTACGGGGAGAGAGGGAGAGAGAGAGGGAGGGAGGAAGGGAGAGAGAGAGAGGGGGAGGGAGGAGCTGCGAGCGCGACTCCAGCAGCTCATCGGTATGGGGAGAGAGGGATGGGGTGGGAGTAGGAGAGGGAGAGAGAGAGAGGGAGGGAGGAGTAGCGAGTCCGGCTGCAGCAGTTTATCGGTAGGGGGAGGGAAAGAGGGAAAGAGGTCTTCTGGCTATGGGGTGTTTATCTTTGCTGACCATTTGCTGGAGCTGGCAGATAGTTTCGCTACGAGTGGATGAACCCTGAAATTATTCTGCTCAAATGGTCTCTCATCATGATGGTCATTTTTCACCCCGATGGAATCATGGTCGTATTGATAACATATGGGCTTTGGGATTGGAACATTGCCCCAACAAATGGGAAGCGATGGTTAGTCTATGAGGTCCTCTCAGCGTGATGAACCACTCCCATTTTCGCGTGCCGTGCTCAAGTTTTGGAAATGTAAAATTTAGTAGCCCATTTGCTGTACTTTCAATAATTACTATTGGCATTTGTAATTCCTGAGTATCTGTCGTGCACTTGATGCGTAATTTTCTCTCCGGCTCGACCCACGTGTAGTCATCCAGTCACGGGAGAGGAGCCTGCGATCGTCACCCGCTCGGGCCCTGTGTAGTCACACCGACCGGCGCACATTCTGCTCGGACAACTCTAGCCAGCGGCCTATTGTGATTTGTGATATTGCTTGTAAGGTGTTGTGAAAAACCAGAACAGCCTTTGGATCTCACTGAAAACATTGGCAATATATTTACAGGTAATTTTCTCTTCAATTGTGTTCTGCTTGTCTTCACCAGCGGGATTTTCTTATGTTGTTATATTTTAGTCGGTGCCCCTAAACCTCCTGTCGCTGTATGATTGCTGCACAGCCGGTGGCTTGTGTTTGGCTCACTTATTCAGTCGAGTGAGAACTGCATTCCCACTATCCTGGATGCCTGCCCTCTCGTAGATAAGTGTACGTCCCGTTAGATGTGTCGACTGTCCTGAAACACCGTTATTCATCCATGCTCCGGTTCTTTGGCACTCCACTTTCCCCCTACGTCGGCCGTTCTTTGACACTTCGTGTCTTCAGTTTCGAACTGTCTTCCTGCGGTGATAGTCTCCTGGATCTGCGACTGCTGTTCTGGAACGCTCCTCTGTTGTACATTTGTATGACCCATTCTCTGGTGTCGCCAGGCGGCGGTGCCGTGGACAGTATTAGACAGTAGACACTTACCGTAGACAGTAGACACTTACCGTAGACAGAAGACACTTATAACCGGTCCTCTCATGTGCACAGGCGGCGGCGCCGTGGACCCTGCCGAACACGAGAAGCTGCGCTCAGCCCTGGCGCAGCTGGAGAAGCGATTCTGCGAGGTTATGAACCAGGTGGCCGTCCTACGGGAGGAGCGGCAGGGCCTGGAGCACCTGTGCGAACAGCTGCAGGGCGAGACGGACACCATTGGTAAGAGCGGAGAGAGAGAGAGAGAGAGAGAGAGAGAGAGAGAGAGAGAGAGAGAGAGAGAGAGAGAGAGAGAGAGAGAGAGAGAGAGAGAGAGAGAGAGAGAGAGAGAGGCGGGCGAGAGAAAAATACACAGCTTTAATGGTCGTGCGTGTTGCTTTGTTTGACGCGCTCTAATTCTCAAATACCGTCCGATTTGTCCGTGCTCGGTTCGCCCGCTGGGGAGTATTTGTGGTAGATTGTCCATTAGGTTCGTGTCGATACGTTCGAATCCCCGAAAGCCCATTTCTAACGTGTTCCACACGCTGAGCCGATCCCATTTGCTATTTGTGTCATTGGCTGGACAAATCTGTGTGCGGGCGGCGCTATGTTTGGCCGGCTGACGGCCGCTGGGCGCTGATAGGCGCCACCCCGGTGCCAGTGAGTGGGTCCGCCGCGGGCCGCCGCCCCGCTCCGCCGCCCCCATCGGTCGGCCGGACTGGTGACGGACTGACGGCTCGCTGCTCATGGCGTGATACCGGAGACAGACCGCCCCGCGAGCACCGTCCGTCAGCCGGGTGGCGAGCGGGCCGAAATTGGAGACGAGACGGGACGACGGCCGCCGGGTCACGACGCCGGCCAAATTTACCGACCTGCATGACAGAACTCATGCAGCGGATGAGCTCTAAGTGCGCCCACGGGACGCGGGCGCACGGTATTAATTCGGCGGAGACGCGGCGGCGCCGTAAATCGTGTTAGGGTGAGGGATGCTCCCTGGCTGCGAGGGGCGGTGTGGCCGTGGTGATTGTATTATATACGGGCCATCTACACATAATGGTGAGCGGGGCGTGGTAGTAAACATTTCATGCCGAGACCCAATCACAAAGCACGGTATATTGCTACCCAATTTATTCAGGAGAGATAAGGAGGAATTAATATTCAATCGTTCCGAGTTGCTGCAGTTATGAGAGTCCGCTATAAATGCAGCGGGTTCTAGATATGTATCTAGTAATTAGAATATGCATTTAATTAGCATCCGCTCGCCTATTTCTACTGCTGGCGTGACAAGCGCCAACTCTGCACTATTCATCACCGCGAAATCATAATAGTGGAATCTAGAACGCTTTTCTTTGATTTCATTGCATCGCGTATTCTGAACCATCTCAGCCTGCTCCATCATGACCCGAATTGAACCGGCTCGTCACGAATTCAGCCCTGTGCCGGCCTTTTTCCGCAAACCACTTGACCTAATCCGTTCAGCGCTGGCCATATGACACTAAATACGGGGAAGCGGACGTGGTACCCATGAGTCTGGACGGCTGACGGTCGGCCCGGTCCGCGACCACTGAGTGTAATCAGAGCGGTGGCAGCGCCGGGGAAACTGTCTGCCGTGCGGCTCCGTACTGAAACTGCACGCAGCCGGCGGCCACTGATCGATCTTCATAAACCGGCGCACCGCAGCGGAATTTATGAATATGAGAGGCCCGAGTGGGTTAATACGGCGGTGTTTACATGCTGCCGCGGCGCCGGCCGATCATGTAGCTAGACAGCCGCGGAGAATTCCCGACAGCGGGCGCGGAATTCGCCGCCAAACATAAACTCAGAATGCAAACATGCGCTGGATTAGTTACCGTAACTTGCGGTTTAGCTTTCCCCTGTGAGAGGCGGAGTGAACTTTATCATGATTTGGTCGTATTGCCAGTCAAAGGCAAAGATGAAACCAATACTTTTCTGAAAGTAGACACACATCAATGAATGTAAGAGAGTTCTTCGTCTGCGTCTAACCGATAGACTGGTGCTTGTCCCTAGCTCCTCTAAGCAGAGTGATCACCTTCCCTCTGGCTCTGTCTTGCAGGCGACTACATCAGTATGTACCAGGTGCAGCGTTCGGCGCTGAAGCAGCAGGCTCTGGAGCGGGAGCAGGAGCTGAACACGCTGAACGAGGACCGCCAGCAGCTACGACAGCAGCTGGCCCAGCTGCAGCAGCTGGTGTCGCAGCTGATGGGCGGCCAGCAGCCGGCGGCGGGTGCTCCCCCCGCTGCGGTGCCGGCGCCGGCGGCCCCGGACAGCGGCACCAGCTCTCCGGCCGAGCCGACCGCGCCGTCCGCTCCGTCCGAGCCGAGCGGCCCGCCTGCCCCGGCCGAGCCGGCGCGCCAGCAGACCGCCCAGCGCATCCTCTCGCTGATCGAACAGATCGGCGCCAGCGAGTACGTGGACGGACACGCGGCGCCGCTGCACGTGTGCCAGCACTGCCGCGGCAAACGGGTGCTGAACGTGTAGTCCGGCCGGCCGCCAGAGACAGAAACACGCTGTGATGATCGCGCAAAGTGTGGATGGTGACCGGAGTGGCGTCACAGGGCTAGCGATGCCTTAACTCCAACACTGTCATAGTGCGAGACTCCGAACGCTCTGCGGCGAGGCACGGGTCGCAGTGACGTCGGGTGGCCACACGGTGGCGTCTGGTGATCGTGTGGTGACTATGGTGACTATGGTGACGCCCGATGACCGTCCGGTGATAAGTGTGCGGTGGATGGTGATCAACGAGCTCATATGCGTGGGCTTACAGTGCAGACATGTGTCGGACTGCCTGAAGAATATGGCCGACAGCGCTGCCCCGTACCCGTAGGACCGAAGAATGAAGAGGCTACGATGCAAAAATATGGATTGCCGTTGTGTGTGTCGAGTCTGCTCGAGAATTATGACAGTATTGGCGTGATGTCGGTTATTTATTTAGGCCTCGGCAGTGAGGTAATTAAGTACATTAGATTTTATGTGATGAGGGAATTCGACGCAGCCCTGCACGTGACGACTGGGCGAGTCGATATGAGACTGCTAAATTCCATCACCGCTTCGCGGTGGTGTGATAGAGCCGGTCACGTGACCACTGACGGGCTGAATTCCGGCGTCACGTGATGGTTAAACCAGACTCCGTGTAAAACCGCGTATATATTATCATGTGTGATATTCGGGCGGCTAGGCGCCGCTTCAGTGCCTGACGGACTGTGGGACGGAACCGACTGCGTCCCGAACATAGAGTGAACGAGTCGCCTCCGCAGCGGGGCAGATATCGCTCGGGAACGGACGACGTCCACAGAGTGTGTCTAAGGAATCACTGGTTTGTTGGCGTGTTGGGGGACGGGTCAGCGTATGCGGGGTGGTTACGTTTGGAGTTGTTTTATTGTTTATTTTCCATCACCAAAATACATGGATTTCTTAGTGATATGTTGGAGCGTTTGAGGAAGATTGGCGATCTTTAGGAGGTACTCTGGAACAATGGGAGCGTGGTCGCCTCACAATGGATTATCGGCCGTTGTATCGGAGCTGCCAGCCCACGACCCGGCTCGCTGCCGAGTGGCCTTTGAAGAAGAGCTTTTGGCTGTCGGTCCGATCGACCTTCCAAGGCCTTCAAATGAAAATAAAAAGGCCCTATCTGACAGTGAACTCGACATGCGACTGTTTCATGACAAATGTATCGGTTAGAACAGTACAGTCACTTTGAAACTCCAAATCAGAATGTGTTAAAATTGTGTCCATGGCGACTGGTTTATATGTGCCCACTAATTCGCATGTGGCGAAGGCAAGAAGTTCAAATACGGTTTCCGTTTTAGCATTGGCCCCAGGAAGGCTTCTGGGATGTTTCATCTCACCCCTGTTGTTCTCGTAAATTGGCACTGTATGTGAAGCAGCAAGCATGGTGATCGACCCTGCGATCAGGATGATCCGTCACCTGGATGATCCGTCGGAGGGTGTCCGATTTTTGAGCGTGCAGATGCGCTGTTCGCAGTATTCATATATGCATGAGATGTGCCGAAATAATGCACTGTTTACGCTCGGCTGCGACTGCTGGCGGGTCAGAACCCCTGCGTCTGACAGCCGACAGAGAACAGGCGAGAAGACCAGACAGGGCGGCCGAATCAGAGGTCAGAGGCGCCGAGAGCACCAGCTGGGGAGGCGGTCACCGTTATCTGCGCCACGGTCGCCGGCCGCCGCGGTGCCAGAGAAAATGTTTGTTTGCTTTTTTGTAGATTACAGTGATTGCTTATTTGTCCCGATACGGTTTTTTATATTACTCAAACTGGGTCATGCATGGGTCGATAAAAGCGGAGGAGGATGACAGAAAATAAAACTCGGTAAATGTCTGGAGAAGAAAAAAATCGACAATGGGCATTCCTTTGCTCGAACTTTTTCCTGCAGGAATTTCGCCTTCATTCGGGCATTCAGCATAACATCTCCCGGCGTCGCTCAAAGTGAACCCAGCTCAAGTCTGCAATACTGCGTATATTACGACCCGATGTGAAGTGCTTCAGGCTCAGTATCGAGCTTTACATCCTCGATCCGCGGACTGTGATAGTGGGTCCTGACTGCGGATTACGTAGTCCCAGTTGGCATCGTTGTATTGTGGCCCAGCCTACCAGACATCGGTGTATTGCGGCACATCCTACTAAACATCGGGTGTATTGCGGCACATTCTATCAGACATCGGTGTATTGTGGTACAGTCTATCAGACATCGGTGTATTGCGGCACAGTCTACCAGGCATCGGTGTATTGCGGCACAGTCTACCAGACATCGGTGTATTGCGGCACAGCCTACCGTAAGTCGGTGCATTGCGGCACAGCCTAACAAAGAACGCTGCATTTCAACACAGCCTTCCAGACATCGGCGATAAGCAGCACCGTCTTACTCACTTTCTGACGTCACATGTAGACGAGCCCAGCCAAACACGCCGCCACAACCGCGGCCGGCCGTTGCCCGACCTCTCCGGCTCGACCGACGCGTCGACGCGGCGGTGGTCGTCTCGGTCGACGCGTCGGGCCGTCGGCAGTCAGTTGGTCCGCAGCAGCGGAGACGGGAGGACTTGGACGAGCCGGCGGGAGAAGGTGTGACATTGTCGGCTATCGTCGGAACGCGTGATCGGGACCCTAGCATAAAGGGACCTAGGTTGAAGGGACTGACGACCCGGTCAGGGCTGCAGCACATCCCAGTGAAGTTGTGATTTTTCAGTGAACCTGCCTTCACTTTTTACGAGCAGCGATCGGTTGCTGGTCGTAAGTTTTTTTTTACCGTGGGACGGCGAGAGCGATATGTGACCGACTGGGGCAAGATCGTAAGATCCCGTGATCAGCCAACGCCCCGATCAGTTCTGGCCCGTACCGCTGGCGGTCACTGCCGAGCACCCGACACTCGGCATGATACAGAACCTGTGAGTATGCGTCAAAGTTCTCACGCGATTCGGACTTGGTGACGTGCTATTTTTAGGTATTATGAAAAAAGTATTCCATAGAGTTCCAAAGAAAGGCTTCAATAGATTCCATAGAGTTTATTTCTCATTCCCTGTTTCTTAAATTATAACGTTCTATTCGAGGTATTGCCTATTCTTATGAAAAAAAATCCGTAGATTTCGGAAACAGTAAGGTACAATATACAATGTAGTACCTATGTCAAAATAATGCTACCCTAGTATCCACCGCTCACCATTGGCTGTGGACCAACAACAATTGCCTAGTGTTTTTCGCTCTTTATTCAATAACCGTTTCCTACGAATTCTGTAAATGGAGTCCCGGAGAATAGTCAGCTCCATTCTGAGCTCTGTGTGTGTCCGGCCGTCGCGCTGGGACCCCTCCCCGCCCGTCCAGCGCCCCCGGAAACCGGTGGACGGAGACCGATCCGCGGCCGGCGGGTGGCCATTGACCGGTGCCGACTCGGTAAAAACGCCACCAGTCTCGGCGAGCCCACACATCCATCGCGCGGCTGTCGGCTATTTCAGGCGGGCCGCAGGACGTCTTCAGCTCACTTTGAGTCGTCCGCACACCGCCGGTGCTGCCAGACCAGCCCGCCTCTGTCTACTGATTGATCGAGACAAACCAAACTCGTAAAGATGGCCGGGAACCTAGTTTATGATCCAGTCATGTCTGGCAGTTTCCATGTTCTTGAAACCAAGCTCACTTGAGATTCTTGGGAGTAACACTCTTAGCAAATGAAGTGACCTCACACGAGGCCGCCGGCTGAAAGTTCTTCAGAGCACACAATCGCCGCAGCAGGATGGCCCCGAATATCAAAAGGAAAACCCTTATGCCACGACGTGCATTGCAATCGGCGCATCCAGATCCAACAGACTGAACTGAACCTGCAGTCGTGACGGCGTCAGCTGCACAGTCAAAGAGCCTACCAAACCCTGCTCAGCATAACCGAAATAGCTGATATTCAACGTCTAGTTTATTGCTGAGGGATTAGGCTTTAAAGGGACCCTCCCACCTTCAAAAAAGTTAATGAATTGGCATGAAAGTGATGTCGCTCGGTTCGGAAAGAGCGAAAACAAATATCTACCAAATTTCATCGAAAAATATTCACCGGTTTTCAAGATATTAGACCTTTACTTTTGTTTACTTTTTGGGATCTCCGCTGTTCCTAGCGACTTTATTTGAAAGTGCGGCATTTGTTGCGCGCAAAGCAGCATATACCACCGCGTGCTACAAAACGTTTTAGTCAAACATTTAAAAATCGTTAGATATCTGCACTGACGTCACACATTCAGAGGGGTATTCCAATGCATTAGCCCCTCTGAATGAAAATGCTGCAATTTTGAAATTCAATATTTCCGATTTAAGGCATTTCTCGATGCTGTGAGTGCCGAAACCGGTAATTGTGAGCCAGGGACCCCATTTTGGCTATCTCAACTCAAATCTAATGTTAAGGTGGGAGGGTCCCTTTAACCGCAAAATTTCCAAAGGTCACTCTTGCTATTTGAGCCTGGGTTATCGAATGCTTATTGATGAGCGTAGCCGCATATGCATTCGTTGAGTGATTTGGTTTGGACCAATTAAAGCAAATTAGTAAAATGATGCTAATAAATGATTCGTCCGCCGACACATGTGCCTATTATAACTGCAGTCTTTACGCCAACGCCTGTAATTGAAATGCCTGCAATAGGTACAATAGTTTATTTGGCTGCTGTCGTATTCTGAGTTATAACCCCACGTTGATATTTTTTTTAGTTGTATGCAAACTGGCACGCTAGTGTATTCCAACTACTTATGAAACTTTGTTGCATTGCATGCAGTGAAAGTGTGATCAGTTATCATCTTCTTAATTGTGAAAATACCTATCCGTTTTTTTAATAACCATAGAGCGATTGCATCATAGAGCTACCTACAACATTTCACATTTCTAAAGAATATCAAATGACTGGACGATGAACGTTCACATCCGTCACCACCAATCACACTTATCCCCGCCAACAACGTTTCATGAGAGTGGGAAATATGTAATGAGCATGTGTTGTGTCAGTTATTCCCGCAAATTAGTTTGACCCGAAGCTCTGATGGACAACATCAAATAATAGGTGACCATCTCGTTTTTCGGCCTCTCGTCTCCGATTGGGCGGCTTTATGGCCGCATGATCTAACAATATAGCCGTTGTATATTATGGATATCATTATGGCCGTGCACGGCCTTAGGCGTTGCCGGTCGATGCACGCGTCACTGCTCTACTATTGGTGACGGCTGGCAGGCACGGGACAGAGACCAGGCCGGAGCGAGCGATGGAATACCAAAGGCTGAGGATAATAAGTTTCGGAGGCCGATAAACGAGTGAAAAAATGCAGGTTTATATTTGAGCATTGCTGTCAATCTGTTATGCTTGCAATGACATACACGCATAAAGCGTCTATTGTGTGTTATCCATGACAGATATATATAAAAAACGACAATATATTCAAATACACGATTAAAAACAGAGCTTTCGGTAACAAATACCTTGATCACTTTGTCAACGCACACACAGTAATCAAGGTATTTGTTACCGAAAGCTCTGTTTTTAATCGTGTATTTGAATATATTGTCGTTTTTTATATATATAAAGCGTCTAATTTTAGGCGCCCTGGTTAATTATGTAGTTCTAGCCACTATAGCCATTAGCCAGGGCTCTTAGAGACAAGCCGAGTTCACACGAAAGGGAAGGCACTGCACGATTCCCGGGTGGTTAGACTGACCCGCTCAGCACGTCACACAAGCTAGCGCGGCGTGCGCGACGGACGGCTACTGCTATAGGCCAAAAAGAAACATATTTAGGAAGGCGGACAGACCACAACTGCTATGAATCGTGCTAAATCAGGCATCAGCGCTAAAGTGATGACCCTAGTTTGTTGTAGGTATAAACCAATCATGAGGTTGCTGATAACTATAATTAAAGACTAGAAAACAAAACAAAAAAACATTTTCATAGAAGAAAACAAACGGAACCTGCGACTACGCGAAACGTATATATATCAAGCTGACGGTAATGAAATTGAAATTGGCAAAAAAGTGTTACGTGCCGGCTGTGATTCTGAGCCCGTAACTGTCACACTTTTTTACGATACCTATACCTAATGGCTTGTTTTTCGTCCTTCCGAAGTTCACGGCAGCCTCCGTCTAACAGACTTTTGAAAGGTAAAGGACAAACAGGCTCGTCAATCGCATTCGCCCTGTCGTAACTAAGGGTAGGAAATATAACGTTATGTTTTGGGCGCACTGAGGTGGCATCATCACCACCAGACACTAACAAAATAGCATATCATGCTTTTCTGTCGTGTTTACTTAGGTGTTTATGATATACGTGCTTTATTTTATCGTCTTTCCAAAGCTAAACTAATAAAAGATTATATCAAAGTGCCCACAAATTAATATGCGTACCGACCAAAATATTAAGTTTTAACTCATTAGTCTTAGCATTCGTATCCCTGACTTAATGATCCCCACCCCAACCCCAATGGTCCGCCCCACGTCTGCAATGGTCTTGTGATCACCTATTGGCTGACCATTCCTCGCCCGAATCCCGATGAACCTCTCCTAGAAATGACGGCCGGGTGACGGTCGGTTCCGGCCCCTGGCGCCCAGCCAGGAAGCTGATAATCGTATCGATATCGCCAAAACGTAATGGAAAACATCACATCCAGTCATCGGTACCTCGGCTGGCTGCCGATCCGCATGCTGACCAAGATATATCCGTCCAGCGCAATGAGCGAGGCAGATATCAAAGAAATGACAGTGGCCCGCCGAGAGACTAACCATCAGGCGTCAGCACGTCAACAGACGCAGTGGGCGACGTCGTTTCATGACGTCTGTTTCCCGCACGTTGCAGGTGATGCAGCATGATGGACAGCCAGAACCACAGCGTCGCCTCGGCGTCGCCGCCGACCTCCGCGCCGCTGCCGGCGACCCCCGCGCCGGCGCCGACCATCATCGTCTACCCCACAGGTAACTCATGTTATGTTCTGCTCACTACCTATAATAGGCTTAAGTTAACGAAAAACGCCCATCCAGGACATAAGCGAGAGTTGGTTTGCAGGTGAATGTGACCAAATGACCACTGGAAAAGCGTTCATGTATGTATGATTACGAATATGGCTACATGCCATGTGCTCATTAATGTATCTGTCATAGACTACTGCAGCTCCAGACTGCATTCAGCTCCGAGTGCGCTGTGGTTGGCCGGCAGCCGGCACAGCCCGGTACCCGATCCCAGGCCCCAGGTGCAGGGTCTCAGATAGCCCGCCTACACTTCTGAGTAGTGACACCGTATCTTACGGCGCACTAATTACAGGCTGCATTTACACCAAACCTTCCCCGACCAGCGGAAATTGGACTCTCTTAGAATTTATAGCACCAAATGGTTTGTTGAAATAAAGTTATGGGAAGGAAGAAGTTTTGCTCGAATGTTTATGGGCTGCGCTAAGAAAATAAACTGTCGACACATCCGCATCATTTTATATTATGTGACATGTTTGATAAATGTGTCCGTAATCGCATAAATGGAGTCTGTGGGCACTGGGCATTGCAACATGCATGAGAGCAGATTGCCTTTAAAGCTGTCGTAACTCTTTCGATTTATCAATCCACGGGACATGAGGTAATTTGTCGGGTATTCTAAACAAAGTTGTTTCACTGTGGAGTTCGAAAGCCAATGAAAATCTGTTTTGTATTGTGGTGATTTTTCAACGGTCTCGGCAGGCGGATGCATCATTCATCACCTGTTGTCGGCTTGTTGACGTGCGGGGCCGTGCATCGGGGCCGTAATGAATGGATAGGCGCGGGGCTCGGTGGGGAGATGGATGGGGAGGGTGAGAGGCCGCCGTGGCCACCAACGGGCTGTGTGGAGCGGTCGGACTGCGGCCGCCTCTCGCCCTTCTGCCGCTGACGCCGGCCGGCTGGGAAATCAATCACTGACTTACCGATGATCTGTGGCTCCTCTGAGACTGACTTACCGATGATCGGTGATTCCTCTGAGAGGTTTGATGGCGGGGGCGTCCAGCACTTCAGCCTGGAGCTGTAATTTGTGCATGGTATAGAAATTAGAGATAGGCATCTTTATTTTGATAATACAAATCTGTTTTACAAGAGCTTAATTATATTACGGTAACGCATGTCACCATAAAGATGTAGCTACCAATTGAATGAACCATCCACTCCCGGTGGCTCTCATGCTTCCTCGTATGTATGTAGTCTCCCGCGGGTGCTGTGTGCGTGTAACTAACACCCCGTCCGTTTTCAGTGTCTCCAGAAACGGTCATCATCCCCATCATCTCCAGTATCGTGGTGTTCCCGGCGGCTGCGTTCACAGTCATCTGCTGCCTCCGGTACCGGGCCAAACGGGCACGACGCAGAGCCAAGCAGCCCAGGTGGGTGACCGGCTGGACGCTGACGTGCTGATGGGTGAAACAATTAACCGCTTCTCACCGCAAGAGCCTGAATGAAAGGGTAGGCCACCCGCAATACACTATAATCTGACTAGAGGTAGGCCACCCGCAATACACTGTAATATGACTGGGGAGGTAGGCCACCCGCAATACAATGTAATATGACTGGGGAGGTAGGCCACCCGCAATACACTGTAATATGACTGGGGAGGTAGGCCACCCGCAATACACTGTAATATGACTGGGGAGGTAGGCCACCCGCAATACACTGTAGTGTGACTGGAGAGGTAGGCCACCCGCAATGCACTGTAACATGACTAGGGAGGTAGGCCACCCGCAATACACTGTAACATGACTGGAGAGGTAGGCCACCCGCAATACACTGTAGTATGACTGGAGGGGTAGGCCACCCGCAATACACTGTAGTGTGACTGGAGAGGTAGGCCACCCGCAATACACTGAAGTATGACTGGAGAGGTAGGCCACCCGCAATACACTGAAGAATGACTGGAGAGGTAGGCCACCCGCAATACACTGTTACACGCTAGTTATACAATTACATACTGGGGAGGTAGGCCACCCGCAATACACTGTAGTATGACTGGAGAGATAGGCCACCCGCAATACACTGTAGTATGACTGGAAAGGTAGGCCACCCGCAATACACTGAAGTATGACTGGAGAGGTAGGCCACCCGCAATGCACTGTAACATGACTGGGGAGGTAGGCCACCCGCAATACAATGTAATATGACTGGGGAAGTAGGCCACCCGCAATACACTGTAGTGTGACTGGAGAGGTAGGCCACCCGCAATGCACTGTAACATGACTAGGGAGGTAGGCCACCCGCAATACACTGTAGTGTGACTGGAGAGGTAGGCCACCCGCAATACACTGAAGTATGACTGGAGAGGTAGGCCACCCGCAATACACTGAAGAATGACTGGAGAGGTAGGCCACCCGCAATACACTGTTACACGCTAGTTATACAATTACATACTGGGGAGGTACACTGAGAAAACAGTGTCCCGATTTTCGGGCTCAGAGACCAGTTTTCGGGCTAATGTACCATATTCAAAACAGACAGCACATTTCGAGAATACTTTCTGAGCTAGCGCCACATGGGCTCATACGATCCCTTAAATCGGTATCATTGATCGCAGAAACAGAGCTCAGTCAGTACCCATTATCGGTGTCAAGCTCTAAAACTAGTCTCAGATACCAGTTTTCAGCCTGATCCCCATTTTCGAGCTCACCTGATTCCAGTTTGAGGGCTCAAATTGTGTGGTGAAGCCAATATTAGGGCTCATGTCATCGCTTTTCGGGGCTTTGGTAAAAGCTGGATTGCGTCAGCTGGCTAGCCAGCTGGCGACGCACGAAAGGTATTTAATTTTAGATATACCTAAGCGCGGTAGTAGGATGGACATAAATATTTCAAATGGCTTTAAATGAAAAATTGATTGGTAAATATTCATTCTTTTATATCTAGCATTGATATGTAAGAAGCTCTGCTAGCGCCACCATACGGCGCCAGCTGGCAAAAAATCCAGTTAATACCAGAGCCCGCTTTTCGTCCGATGCAGCCCCTCCTCCCCCCTCCCCCGTGTCCAGCAGCTGCGAATAAGACGAAGCCGCGGACAAACTTTTTTTTTTTGCTCGGCCAGCCTAGCGCCAGTCTCGAGCGGTGGGACAGTTAACCGGCAATTTTGGCCGGGATGCAAAAGTTACGTTAAACCGGTTTATGTTAACCCGGGAGCAAATAACAACGTGGGAGCCTATCTTAGGTGTGGCAAAGCTAACGGATTACTTACTTGTTGCCGAGGTGCCCAAAGAAGGTACTGGAACCGAAAACACAACATTGGTTCATGTATTTATTAACATTCATACACACAGTCATACTTGTGCAAGGTGTCAGTGTTCGGTTGTGGGGTGTAATAGCCAGGGAAAATGTTCTATGAACTGAAAAACCCGGCGCCTATTACTTCGCAACATGGTTGTGCATTCAACATGAACTGCAAGGAGTGCAGACGACATTGCCTGTGCTAACTTAACGTCTCACGGGCAGCGCCGCGCTCTGACACCTTGGTCCCAGAAGCGGCGGCGTTTCTGACCGCAAATCGCCGGAGAGCCGGTCGACGCCGTTGAGGGGACTGAGCAGGCCGCTGCCAGCTCCACCTTCACGTCCGCGCGGCGCAGCTCGGTGTGCGGCGGCGGCTCATCGCGCGGGCCGCACCCGTCCGTCCGCTGCACGAGCCGCTTTTCGATCCGACAGCGCAACACCGGCACGCCATTGTGCTGGCTGAGCGGCGGCAGCGGCACGTAGGCAACAAAACAGTAGAAATCGATGGGCCTGGATCGGCGTTGCCAGCAACGCCGGCAGCGGCGCGGCGGGAGGCGCCAGTGCCGCCGTCGGGGACGTGTGCCCTTCGCTGCGCTCATTCGAGTTGGCCGGCCGGCCGCGCGGCGTAGTCCTTTTGACACGGTGCGAGAAGAGCCGGATGAAGGTGGACTTTTTATTGGCGTTGCTGGTGCTCACGCCGCCGGCGTCCAGTTTGGGCGGCAAGTCCGAGTACCAGGAGTCGGACAAGTCCCGCGCGAACGCCGCCAGCCGGTCGTCGTCACTGCTGGCGGCGGCCCGCCGACGGCGCTGCCTCAGAATCGGACGAGTCGGTGGTACTGAGCACCTCGCGGGACGGGTAGCTGGGAGTGGGCCGGCCGCGGCCCCTGCCAGGCCGCGCCACCTTCACCGGCGCAGCCGCCTTCAAACTGCCCTTGCTGGGCGGCGGGTTGGTCGGCGGAGGCGGCAGCGGTGCCTCGACGTCAGTCCGAGTCGCTGTCACTGGGCGGCCGCCGCGGAGACGGCTTCTGTTTGACCCGCAGCCGGCCTGGGCCGGCTCGGCGCCCTCGGCCGGCGGCGCGCGCCGTTTCGAGCGTTTCACCTTTTCACTGTTACTCTCGCCTGGTCCTCAGCGTCGAGCGGCTCGGCGCTGTTCGGTTTCATGTGGCCCATGCTGCTGGGAAACTCGGGTGGGGACAGCTTTCTGACTGGAGTGCCGTCGAAGATGGAGGAGACGGGGGTGCTCGCAGAGTCCTTGCCCAATGCCCATGATAGAGCCGAGGCTCCACTGGACGCCCAGCTTAATCGGGCTATCGCCGCCCTCCTTCTATGGTGGATTCTTCGGCCCCCTACAGCCACTAGGGCCATCATATACTCCCAGATGGCGGCACCTAGGGGATGAGGGGGGGTGTCTGGGCCACTTGTCCACCTCGTGGCGTCGCCAGCGACGCCTGCGAGTCGGAGCAAATGATTATGGGGTCTTCCTCGAAGGACGGGTGCTTCAGGAGATGTTGCTTTGCCGTTTTGGGCGCCACCATCTCAGATCGGTAAATGGAGCAAATCCTCCCCGCCGCCTCCCGCAGTACCAATGTTGTACTGTCTGGGTGCTCGGTGAGGACCCCAGCGCCGCCTTCCTATTACTCCCCCGGTCGCAGACCCGTCGACCCAGGCCCACGTCGCACGCTGGGGGAGCGCTCCCAGTCACGCCTCCGCAGCACTCCTCCTCGCTGTCGCGGACGCCCCGATCGGCAGCAGGTCCAGGTGGACCGTGACGCCGTCTGTTGGCGTCTACGGGGGCAGTCTCGTGGATAAGCGCGCCTCGGCGGGCAGCGCCACTCCAGTGGCCCCACACCGCTCCCCCGCGCTCTCTCCAGCCGGTCACTGACTTCAGTCACGGTTGGGGGGGGGGGGGCTTCCGCCACGACGCGGCGGGTCCTCCGACGGGAGGGAGAGCGCCTTCGCCAGTAGGCGCGATGCCAGCGCATCCCTCCTCATCTCTCCATCGGCACGACGCCCGCCTCGGCCCTCACGGCGAGTCTTGGAGCATGGAAATCGGGCAGCCAGTGATGACTCATGCCACCATCAGCATCTCCGCCTCCAGGACGCCAAGATGTGTGGCCGCAGCCGCAGGCAGCCACGCCGACCCCGCTGCCCGCATGCCCAAGTAGTCTCGAATCGCTGACACCTCTCCTGAAACAAGAGTGGTGTCGTAAACTTAAACCCCTTGCTGGAGCCCGCCAGCCGCGACAACACCGCCACACCAATTTTTGTGACCCCGGAACTTCCGTCCCGAGCCTTATTTCACGGCACGATGCTACAGTGCGCTACACGTATTGTGGTATTCAGCTTCCATGGAAACATCAACTAATTTGGACGCTCAAACATGGGAGTCAGGAGTGGTTAAGGCCCAGAGCGTTCTGTCTGGTTTATAAAACCTTGGCCAGCAGATGTAAACGTGCTTTTTGTATAAGTGGCTTAATTTTGACGCAAAAGGGCACTAACCTTCGGCGCAAATAATGCAGAAATTTCAGCGCAAATTGCAAAATAGCTTGCGCCGAACTTCGGCGCATGACGGCTTCACGGGCGTCCGGCGTACCATATGGATGTTTTCCAGTTTGGGCTGCAGGTTTTAGCTCTAGGTTTTAGACTGTAGGTTTTGGGTTGGGTTGGGCTGGGCTGGGCTGGGCTGGGCTGGGCTGGGCTGGGCTGGGCTGGGTTGGGCTGGGCTGGGCTGGTTGGGGTGGTTGGGTTGGGTTGGATTAGGTTAGGTAAGTTTAGGTTAGTTTAGTTTAGGATAGATATGAATACCTATTTTTTGTAAGTTGAATTATTTTTTTTCATTTTGTAGCATCATATGCCTTCCATCTTTGAACTGCCATATTCAAGCACCAGAATAAGTATGGACTTGAACCTTTTCCAGTCTGGATGCCTGTATGGAAGTTGTGCAAAATCATGCAGTTGAAGGTATTGTAACCACAAATAAGAGCTCATGACTCAAGTCTCAACTTGTCCATAATTGGTTATCTTGATGTATACTTGTAGACCCTTCCTCTTACTTGGCACACAGGCATGGTGTCACAGTGTTCTAAAATTGGATTTCAATTGGGTGTCCCAATAAAAAAAAATCTGAAGACAAAATGAGATAGATTTAGTCTTTCCGCAAAACTGCATAATGCCATTTTTACCTCAGATTTTGTCAGAACCTTCACAGGATCTGAAATGAAATGATGTAGAGTAGATGCATCAACTGTCAAGTCATGCGTAACCTGGCAGCTGGCTGTTGAATCAAACTTTTGACATATTTTTTTAGCAAAGATGAAATAAAGCCACTTGTCATATTTTTTAGGATGAAAACATTTTCCCCATCATGTGTGGTTATTCACCTAAAATTCTGAAACATGGAACACTGTCATACCAGCATTCCATTATGTCAACCAGCATTCCGCAGCATGTTAGCAGAAGCAGCAGCATGTTATAAGTATATGAAAGATCCAAATAGGTTGTAGGTTGGTAGGTATTGGTACTAAGTTTAACTTAATAGGTTAGTAGGCAAGGTTAGGATTAATTTTAGTTGAGCATCAAGATAACCATTACGAACAAGTAACAAAATCCTTACCTACCCTTGAAAGCATTGCTTCAATCACATCATCACGAAGAACCAGACAAAATTTTTGCACATTCTTACACTATTTGACATCCTGAATCCAGATATGATGCTTTCATGTGGCGCAAATACAAGAAAAACGAATAATCAAACCCGTGCGTATTCGTATCAACGGCGCCACAATTGTAGATCAGACCTTTTCTGAACAAATGCCACCACAATTTTAATTGATAAGGGATTAAAATGGCATGAGCATCAACATCTTGATTTTTTCTAAAAGATAGCGATAACTGATAACTAATAACTTACCATTCATTTTGAAATCACGGCGGTAGGTACACCAACACATGGCACTGAAAACGGCTCTCTCTATCGTCTGGAGGTTTCGAAAGATGCTCTCCAGAGATGGCGCTAGTAAATTTGGCTGACATGACGTCATGCTAAAAAGTGATGGGTTTTGTGAGAGCAAATGTAATAATAGTTGAAAATTTTGTACTTTTGCTTAATTAAGAAAAATAAATATACAATTGTTCAAAACAGTGTTTTCCTCATTCAACCTTCATTGTTTTAAGAGGAATATAGACAGTTTAAATATTTTTTCTTGACTGCAATTCGCACACGCACTAAATTAAAAGCTGGAGTTTTGTGCGTTCGTAAATCGTGATTTGAGAAAATAAGTTGACAATAATCTTTTGCACTTTTGCTTTACAATCATTTTTCAATGCAGATAAATGCATAAATTATTCGAAAAAGGCATATCTTTGAAATATTATGATTTTCCACAAGCAAATTTTCCCAAAAACTTGAACTACTTACAACTGACGAACGCATCCAATAATCTGGATGTCTTAGGATGAGTTCGTCATTTTTTTCCAAGGAAATACGATACAGTTCAAGCTACTTTACCGATTTATTAGGGTACTTTTGCCAATGAATTAATAAATAAATGACAACAATCAATCTCATTATCAACCATACTCGGAAGAATTTTCTTCGCATAAGCGCGAACACATCCGCGCTTTCATGAAAAGTCACGCCTGTAGATGTCAGGACTGCTGCTTTATGTTTCGCAAGGTGGCGCAGCGCGCAGGGTACCGACTACCGAGGCTGAGGTCTCCAGACTCTCCACCACGATTTAACTTGGAAATGGCCGATGGGGAAGGTCTCACCCAAAAACGGACGCCCTTTTACACAACTGCATAAAGAGAATGAATTATTGGCATAGCTGACCACACGTCCCCTCCCCCTCTCCGCCCCAGCTCAATAGGAAATATCGCCTATTTTCCTTAGTCAGTTATATTCTGACTAATTTCTCACTCTTCCCAGTACACCTTAACATGCATGATGCAGATGTCCACTGCGTAAGTCGTGTGCTTCCGTAAGTGTGCCAACTGTATAGTGTTGCCTACACTCTACAGTGCCTACTGCTTCCCCATTGTCGTTATAATTGGTGATTCTCAGGTCAAAAGTTACACAGTGGTCTCAGAGAACAATCGTTTCAACAAATTAACGATTCAAACCGTTGCATTCTACTGATATTCCGGTCAGTTCTGCTACTAAACGATTCCGGCAAAACACTCTTTAGGTTATGTATTAGCGAACCACCAAACAAAATTCGCCCAATCAATGGTCAGTTATTACTGCTGGGCTGAACCGTCATACGCTATATAGCCTATTGCAGTCAATATTTTCAGAACGATACTGACTGACGAAACACAACGTATTCGCGGATTCGCACATACGTTGGCACCCAGGTGGCCTGTCAGCAGCCGCACAAATCCGCACAGCGCAGCCGGGATTTGACATTGAGATGGTACACCGTAAAGCATGCCTTTCCACACAGGCACAAGCACAGGGACACAAATTCTCAAAATCCAAACTTATTCCAATACTGGTCAATTACGAATAGGCATAAAGTTTTGAGGTTTTCTCATGTTCATTCTTCTTTCAACACACGCGGCAGACTGCAGCAGCTGCAGAACATCTCACAGAGCTGCGCTGGATGCAGTCATGAGCTGGGACACGGTTTGTGACCACTGACCAATGACCGATCGGGGGTGCCAGCCTCCTCCCGGCACGCGATGCACTGGCCGCCGCGCAGTCGATGTCGGGGCACCGCCGGCATTCGCCGACAGGGTTCCATCCGATTCGGTGTATTGGTGGCAGCCCGAACAGTGACCCACGCGAAGCTGGCGGACGTCGATGGCCGATGAGCGATGCCCTTCCGCGACCGGCGGTGGCAGTCGGTCCCACATCAAGAACAGATACCAGTCATGCGGTCAGTCGGCGACGGCGCTGTCGCGAGCCGATCTGATGGTCGCGCGGTGGGCGTTGCCGACGTCCACCGGGACCGTCGACTGGGGGAGCGCGGCCGCCTCTTGGCCGCCGCCTCTGGTCGGCGAGCTCGTTGCGCTGTGGGACGGCATCCACTGCAAGTCGTTCACTGTGAAGCGGTCGTTTGACCGGACCTGGCAGGCGGGGAAAGGGGGCCTCAGATGAAGTAAAACCATCCCTCAGGCCAGCTTGAACTGGCTCTCCACCTCACCATGTTAGATAAGCGGACACCCTCGTGATCATTGCAGCGATGATTGCCAATTGGTGTGTCATTATGGGAGAGGATGCCAGCCTCCTTTGCAAGATAGTCTGCCTTTAATATAGTGCAGCCCGACCCATTGCCTGTGGCGCAGACTGGGCTTGATAATGCAGTGCAGGACACACCAAACGTAAGCGGCCATCTGTACCCCCTGTGCAGTAGGGCTGACTCAAGAGCCCAGAGTTGCCCTCCCCCCACCATTCTGTGCACGTGATAACTGGATGGGACATGCCATGGTCAGCATCTGTTCAAAAGCTGCCCTAAGCATGTAAAGCTCCACTGGCATGCTCAAGCATGGTCACAGTCAGTTCTCACTTCTCAGTTGAACCTCCAATGGAAACCCATCACAAAGTAGAGATCAGGGCACCTCTCACACTGCAGCACACTTAACAACTGAGGCACCATCTCATCACTTGCAGGTGGTTCTTGCCAGGAGCAATGCCAGCCACGCACATCAGGTGATAACAGCAGTGTACAACTGCAATCTACAAGCATCCATGTTCTTTCTGGTTTTCTCCTGTTGAGATCCACTGCCATGCATGAACTTGATGGGCTTTTGTTGCGCTCCTCCCATGTGCAGACAGGTTTCTGCTGAAACAAAGCAAAGCAAATGTGATTAATAATGGCCCTGTTTCACCATCCAGACACTGTGTGCACTGGTAGCTACGGCATACCATAGCATCACTCAAATGACGTTGCATGTGATCTCTTAGTTTATGATCAATCGCGTTTGGAACAGAGTGAGAGGTTCTGAAGAACCGTACCAAGAACAGAGGTTTGAGTTCAAATACTGCTAGCATGCTGCTGGTGCTGGTACCGCAGCGTGCAGCGTTCTGGGATGCTGTCATAGCTTAGCGTCACAGTGAAGTTTGTTGACACTGCCATGGAAACCCAATGCTCTGACACACGCAGCGCACTGCAGTGCTGAGCACTGCAGTGCGTGCTCTGCCGTGAAACTCCACCCATGAACGTTGGTTGCATGACCAGGATGGAGCAGTGTGGCAGACAGTGATTTTAATTTTAATTGCACTTCCTAGAGATTAAAATGTTGTTGGTGAAATTGCTATTCATTATTCCTATTACCATTGTCTAAATTTCACATTTCAAGACAGTATCAGCATTGACATGTTATATAAAATAAGGTTTAGACTTCAGGTGGTCCCGGGTTCAGCTATTAAGTAAAACAAGGGCAAAAAATTGTCAAAATTTAAAAAAAATACCTGCCTTCATCAACACCTCATCTAATCTAACCTCATCCTCATCTAACAAGGCCCTAAAAGCAAAAACCGTTTGAATAACAATGCAATATTTTGCAACCGCTGCACCATTACTGTCACGTACGCTATCCCTAGATTGGTTGCTGGTAAGTAGTGGTTGTCGTCATCAACTCGTCATGCAGCAGCTGATTGGGATGGGCGGGGCCTATTTTTATCCAGGCGATAGAGAGAGCCCTGAAAACAGCAAAAGACGGAATGGCGGAATGTCGTATGGAGCCCTAAAACGCAGCTCGAATTGAGCCCGAAAAGGAAGACGAACTGATGCCGCTTTCGGGGCTAATGTACTTTGAGCCCGAAAAGGGCGCCTAACTGATCCCGATTTTAAAATCATACAGATTTGAGCCCTGTTTTGGCACTCATATGAGCCCTTATTCAAAAATGTTCTCAAAGTGTTTTCTGAGTGTAGGCCACCAGTGGCGGCGGATTCGATTTTGGCGTGGGGGGGCAAGATCCCAGTCGAGCTGATGTCATATGCGGATCCAGAAAGGCGTTTTCGACGCTGTGTCCAAAATCCAAAAACTCATCGGATTTCGATTCCTTACGGATCTACTGCTGAACAGTATAAAGCAAAAAAAAAAATCCTGATAAAAAGTGTTTTATTAGGAAACAAGGTACGTTTGTCTATTTCGGACGATGCAGGGGCCAGGGGAGGGAGAATAAATATTTGCTTTAAATGCCCGCTTCCTGGATCCGCCAGTGGACGATGTAACGCTTTTCGTATTGCTGTATTAGAAAAAAAAAATCGCTAATAGGAAAAGTTGTGCCATAACCCGATCGCATATTAGATGTTGAAGAACGATTCCAAACCTTTTGAAGTAGGCGAGCGCTATTCTTCAATGAGGTAACTCGTTACCATTTCCTCTGTTCATTTTACGTTCGATTTCCGTTTAACCTTCCTTTAAAAAGTATTTCTGAGACAGATATCAACTGAAATTAGCTCACAGCGGGAGGAGACCGCTCAAACATTCAGAGACAGTCGGTCGCATCTAAACCTATTGGGACAGCGATCCGCCAGAAACACTCCTCAAGGCAGTGGTTCGCCAACTAAGCTCACCCAGACGGGCTGTCTCGATGGGTTTATACAGTTAGTCTACAGCAAGGCTTAACTAAGGCCCAAACGCTCGTCAAGCTGGGAACGAAGGGCTGAGGTGAGGGAGCGCGGCGGTGGGCTGGGGTGAAGGAACGGTGGACTGGAACGAGAATCCAGAAGCTCTTTTTTGTTTTTGTTTTGTTTTGTTGGGTTAGGCCCTTTCGGTCTGACGAGACCATTTCAGGGCCGGAAGGATGATAGGAATTAGGGGGAGACATTGGTCTGGGCAGACACCCTAGAGAGTCGCCGGGGCTGAGCCCGTCCGAAAGGACAGACCGATCAGCCCCCCCCCCCCCCAAGCACTCTCTGCACCCGGCTACGGGGTGCGCTCCGTCGGGAGCAGCGGTGCCGCTCCAAGGGAGCAGCCCGCATGAGGTAAAGGTGCCTGTCCAGCCCGGAGTGGGGGTTGCGGCGTGGAGGAGAAGGATTTATGTGTCCTGAGGATGGAAGCGATGGAACGGAGCTGCCAGAAACTCTTGGTAGGGCGTTTCTTTATTAGGGCTTTAGGGTGTTTTGCCACAATTTGCCACAATTACCAAATTTTGCCACATCTACCGGTTCAGGCACTCGAGAATCAGCGGCCAGTGATATCTGCAAAGACGAAGCATTTCCAACCCAGCTTCAGCCTGGTGTCAGGGTGCCTCAGGTGGCTTTAATTACAGTTGCACATACCAAACGACCTCAGTGCAGCCAGTCCATGTGGCCGAAACCATTCGGAACAGACTTCAACAAAAAGTGAGACAAGGTTAGTGCTATCGTTAAGTGCCATTATAGACTTGGTCCCCGTTGGCTTGACCCACTGGAAGGTGGTAGTTATCGGACGCTGTGGGGCATACTCATTTTTCCAAAATGCCTCAGATTTTGCTTTCTTGTTCATAGGCGGCGGAACGGGGAGGGCACCGGGGCACCGTGCCCCCTTTGATTTTGGCATTTTAACATATTGCATGGAAAGAATGGGACCAAAAGTCGGCATTGCCCCCCCCCCTCCCCTTAATTGAAGGTGTTCCGCCGCTACTGTTCGTGTTTGATGCTCTTTATTCTATAGTCAGCCTTTAGACAGAGGGGGGGGGGGAGCACTGGCACTAATGATCAGTGCCCTAACCCTCAAAAGTTTCCAACATAAATTTTTACTTTTTTAATAGTGAAAACTGAAATAAAGCGGATACTGAACTGTGAACATCCAGTTTTTACACTGGCCCCACACAAGCCTCCGAATGCCCAAAGCAGATCTCTGATGACTGGCCTTTGGGTGTCATACCATACCGTGCATTGGTCAATGTCGTCAATGTGTACGACCTCGGCCTTTACCATTTTATACCATTTTATTTGGAAACTGTTGCGCTCGAAAAAAATCAGGGGAGTGGCTTATTATGAGCGCTCATCAGTCCTAACTACCCGCAAGCGAATGGCTAGCCCTTCCGTCTCCGCTCGCTTGCGATTTGGCATTTATGTAGGTACAAAATAGAGGCAAATGACCACTGAAGGTATGAGTTGCGTCTCTTGCACACATCTATAAATAGAATCTGAAAAGACAAAAAAAAAAAAAGATATAAAGCGGAAATGGTTAGCATTTACACATATTCAAAAGGCACCGTTGGACAAACTGTAGGGGCGCATAGCTATTAGCTGCAATATCAGATTATGGAAATTTTCCTCATGTTTAGGGCACAAATTATGGAGGGGCAAGAATATACGTTTGCCCCTCCTCCAAAAGTTTCTTAGGGAACGATGCCTCCTCTGCCACCCCGTATCCGTCGCCCCTGTAAACGGTCACTGAAGGCCTGGGTTGCCGCTGCGTCACGTTGACGCTTATAATGCCTCCAAAACTAGGTTGAAGAGAGGAAAACTTCAATTGAACGTAAACGCTTGCCATTTAAGAAAGGTAACGTATGATAAAGTATATGGGCATCTGGTTATATCTTCAGATGATCGAACGGAATAATCAGGTATATGGTTTCTTGTCTAAGCTTTGTCACAAATTATGGGGGGGCAAAAAGATACTTTTGCCCCCCCACGAGTTTGCCAGGGGGGGCAGCTGCCCCCCCTGCCCCCCCGAATCCGCCGCCCCTGTAGGCCACCCGCAATACACTGTAGTATGACTGGAGAGATAGGCCACCCGCAATACACTGAAGAATGACTGGAGAGGTAGGCCACCCGCAATACACTGTTACACGCTAGTTATACATACTGGGGAGGTAGGCCACCCGCAATACACTGTAGTATGACTGGAGAGATAGGCCACCCGCAATACACTTTTACACACTAATAGGACTGGAGAAATACACGTAGGTAGGCCACACGCAAAATACACTGTTACAAACTCGGCAGTCCGCCTGGAAAGGTAGGCAGCCCGCAATACACTGTTACAACTTGTTATCACCAATTCCTCTTGTTGTCTTGTTGCCTTCTACATCGGCCATTGGACTTCTATACCGACCGGTGTACTGTTTAGCGCAGGTCTATAACGTGCGCACTGCGCAGAGCACAGTGCACACTTACCCGGATTAAATGCGTCTGGTTTCTTCGTGCCTCCACAGACTGGGAGACCGGTCAGACCGAAATGTGCCCGTGATCAGGATCGACGGATCCCGGAAACCAGAGACTGGTGAGGAACGCCCGCCACATACGACGCAGACACATTGAGGACTGATGTCACAGCTCACAGGAGCTGAAATAATTGTAAACACGCGCAGTTGGTTACCGATAATACGGTTGTTTTTTGAAGTCCACAAATGTTTAGAAAAGTAATGGAACCATAATTATGCTTACGACTCGGTCATCGGTGAATAGGCGAGCGGCGAGGCGTTTGTGATTACTCACAACACCTGCGCGTTTCAATCTACATACATATTTACCTATTGAATGAGTAGGTAACTGCACCTGCGACCCACAACTTTCGACAAATGACTTTTCTTTTCAGGAGTAAAAGGAGGAAAGCCGAAGAAGCGCGACTCCCATCACACCAACGAGCTTCATTATACTAGCGCCACAGTGTGAGTTATTTACGGGTTTCTGCACTATGCAAACCGCCCTGCAGCTGGCGCTTAATCCCACTGCTATGGTTTGTGAATGGATCTGTCACTCTCGGTCCTCTACTGTATCGCACTGCTCCCAGGGGTCGACCAGCAGCCTCTCTTACCCTCATTAAACCGACAGACCTATGGATCCAGTAAACCGGTTTCCCGATCTTTGGATGTGGCTCCACACCGGAAGACAGCTCTCGACAGGCGACCTGTGTCTATCGTGTGGCCTGTGGGCATGCCAGCTGTATTCTGTTTATCTGCAAACCGCGTCCCTCGTCTTCATTCAGTGCTAAATAATTGTCCTGAGCCTGCCGAGCTGGTGGCGGTGGGTGGCGGTGGAGGCAGCGGCGGTGGTCCGGGTGGGGCCGTCTGACGGAGGAGGTGGCGCGAGCGGACGGCCCGGCGCCGGCGCCGGCTGCAGCCCGTTCCCATTCTCTTGTGTCGCCGGTGACAGCTCGTGGCCGACAGCCGGCGCTTGAATTAGATTGCGTCGCTCTTCATTTTGCCAATTTATCCGGCTCGATAGAGACCACCGGCGTCGGCCCGTCAGCGGGCGCGATGCCGCCAGCGTCCGACGAATAAAATGGGCCCGGACGAGGGAGGGCGCGCTCTGGTCGGTCCGCAGGGCGCCGTCGGACAGGAGAGATACGACAGGCCCGGCGGGGTAGTCGATTCAGGGAGGTTAACTAGATGCGGTGTTAGTGGGTCCCGATTGACAGAGACTTCTTCTGATCATAGTCCCCTCGCGTAAACAAACATTATTGTTCCTAGCATTTCCTTTGGTAATGGTATATTCCAGATAATACAGCCTTTGGAAAGGAGCAAAAGCCAGAGCCAGAATATTTATTTCGTGGGGAGGCAAAATTATATTTTGGTAGGCAAATGAACCATCTGCCAGATAAACGGAGTTGTTTATTGGAAACTCGTGTCAGTGACTGATGTGACCGACTTTCCGTCCATTTTTGGGCTTGTGCAGAAGGGGCCCCACTCAGCTTATGTGGGACAGAGACAGCAGTGCCAGTGACAGATGGCGAGCATTTCGAATAAACAGGCCCTGATGACAGCACATTTCCCCGGCACGGCCGCGCAGCGCTACTCATTGTCTGAAACGTCCGGACGATATGTTTTCGACCTACATTTGTTTCCCGGCTGATGATATCATATTTTGTCCTACTCCAACCATTCCTTGTTTCGAAAGCCGCTATTTTTACTATTGCCGGAACGCAATGAAACTCAAAACACAATGTGACATGCTGTTACGTTTGAGTACCTACTGTATTCCAAGCTGGTGATGTTTTCGTAAGTTATGGTGCAATATGCATGCTCGGCTAAATTATGAGTCGATAAAGCAGGCAGATGCACCTTGAATATTTGCGTATACGTGCGATTTACAGTGCTTTAGTGGGTCATTTATCTCAATCATCATATATCTACATTTACTTTTCACTTTTCAGCGTTAATTACGTTCATTACAATGCAACAGGTGAACCGCGAGAATATAGTCAGACAGTACTAGTAGTTACCGACCACACGTTGCTCATCGTTGTAGTTAATTATACTAAAAAAAAACACCGTTACATGCTCAGCTATGCTTCTTTGGTATCTCGTATACCGAATACAGCTTCTCTAATAATGAATCGTGCCTCTGTTGCAGTTTCCAGGCAGTGTTGGGCATTGACCTGGACCTGGACGAACGGTCCGAGTGGGAGAACGAGGTGATGGGCTACACCAGCGTCCGGGGCATGTCGTCGCCCACCAGCAGCATGGGCAGCCTCCAGGTAACTGATACACAACACACACAGCCGCTGGACACGCTGCAGTGGCTCTCGGCAGTGAGAGTCGGGACAGGTCCCCGCTAGATGTCAGGGCTGTTCAGTGACCTTCCGCGTCTCTGTCACAGGGGTGTCCGGCACACAACTCCGTCCAGCCGCGTATCATTCAGATGGAGATGTCACCACGCGCCGCCCGATCGACCCGCTCCAGTCCAGGCCGCGGCCCTGACCTGCCGCCAGCACACGTGACCGCCGTCACTGACATCTGGCGGCGACCTTTGGAACCTCTGCAGAGGAACGGCCGGCCACCTGGCACGCTGGCCGAGCTGCCGCGCCGGGCCAGTGACGGGGCCGAGGACTTCGGGAGGAAGTGGAACGGTCACGGGCCACCTGACCTGCTGCAGCTCCGGCGGCTCGGCGGAACACAGACGGCGGGTAGCGACAGGAACGGCACTGTGCTCGGCGAGCGTGCTACTCCACCGACTCCGCCCCAGGGAGAGACGAAACGGGAGGATGAGAGAGAGGATGAATGTGAAAAGCGAGAGAACGGAAGTGAAGAGCGAGAGAACCAAATAGAGGAGCGAGAGAGCCAAATAGAGGAGCGAGAGAAACAAATAAAGGAGCGAGAGGACCAGAGTAGTGAGGAGGACCAGAGTGTCGAGCTGAAGGACCAGAGTGATGAACTAGAGGACCAGAGTGAACGAGAGTATGAAAGTAAAGAGCGAAGTGACTCGAACGAGTTGCGAGAGGAGCAAAGTGCTAAGCGAGAGGAGGAAAGTGAGGAAAGAGAGGACCATGGTGAGGAGCGAGAGGAGCGCAGTGAGGTAGAGGACTCCTGGCACGAGTCCCTGAGGTTCATAGACGATTCTAGCGAGGCTAGCTAGCAAACCAGACTGATCATTCGGAAGGACACTCGATATGGTAGCGTGTTTTGCTACCATTGAATGCAATTTCGATTTGATGGCTAGGAAACATTGTCAGAAAAGTGAAATGAAGGAATTACCTACTTGCTGATAAGTTTAACGATCAGAACGGAACATAATATACATGTCGTGTTAAGTTCACGGAAAGTTGCCTCGTAGTCACCATTCTCCAAACCCGATATTCGGGACAAACTTACGTCATGCTGGGAGGCCCGTTAGAATATTATGTTCGGATGTTTTAGATACTCTGGTGTCAAAAACAGCCATTTTAACTGTCGAGAATAGTCGGTGGAGGGTGCGATGCATTTATCATAAAAACGGTCTGTGAAGGACTTCGTAGTGATCATGAAGCTACAAGGACACTGGCCCCAACGGTCGTCTCAAAATGGTGAAGCCGCTGTTAGCTTCGTTTGGGACGCTACACTACACCAGCATCAAATGTATAATGGTTCGTGTATAATGTGTGCTTATAATGGACATAAATGCCATATTTGTGGTTCGTTTTCTTCCGTGCTGGAACCATGTCTTTTGGTTTGTTTCACCGCCTTGTTAGGACCTTCATAATCAGTGTGCCTATGAGAGTAATCGCAAACAGTTGAAGTCATTTAGCTGAACAATACATCATTTTGCACTGTGAACTTACTATCTGGTCGTCATGGGCTACTAGGGGACATGTTTTCGAGAGCAGGCGTGTACGATTAAGGATGCCCTTTCTGTCTCATATTTGTCTTTGCGTAAAAGCATTGCCACAAGAGTCGCTTACGACGACCAGTGGCGGCGCCACGCATTTTCGCCAGTGGGGGCAAGATTGAGGTGACCCGACTGTTGTCTGATACGCCGATCTGCAAAATCCATGAGCACCTTGCCCCTAGATGTTGCTATTCAAAACTATTATGGTTTCAGGTTTCATGCATTTCGTATTGAGCTGAACCGCGGGCCCGCGCGGAAGAGAGGGGGGGGGGGGCGTTTTTCGCCTCCCCCTGGCGAATATTTGCGATGCCTCACGAACGCTTAGGGATAGAAAGCCAAAATTTGCTGTACCTTATCACCCATTAATTTAACATTTTTTGAAGCAACAAAATTGGACATGCCTCCTTGATAACGTCTCAGGGCCGATTTCTCCAGGCAAACTTCGGCGCCACAGACGTGAACTTCAACCACCTGCCAAAAAATAGAGTTTTAGAGATAAAGACAAATTACGAGCGTGGTTGTGTAGCATTTGACCGATAAAAAAATACTTAAGTAACTTTGGTGACCTGAGGTCAGAGATCAGGTCAACGACCCCGAGCTGGGGCTTTAGTTTTTTTTTTTTTTTCGCAAATAACTTCAACAAAAATGATGCTACGGCAGAGATATCTTCGCATTCGTCTCGTCGAGTCGCGTCGAATGACATATATATTGTTTTGAAAAGGTCAAGTTTTATGTTGACCTCATGTGACCTCGAATGACCTTTGGTTGACTTTGACACATGAAAGGTCGTTTGTGATTATTTCGTAGCCGCTGATCACGATTCTGGCATCCATTTTGCTCTAAGCGTAAGCATTCGTTTAGAGCCTCAGGATTGCAAAACGTGTCTTAACCCGCGCCCTGCTGGGGGGGGGGGGTGTTTGAACACCCCCTCTTGTGGTTTTTCGCGAATATCTCAAAAACGGCGGCGCGGAGCGCCGCCGTTTTTGGTACACCTTATCATACATCAATTCTACACATGTTGTGAAAATTTCAGACCAAGGTCATTCAAGGTCAGGTCACCAGGTCACTTGAAGTGACCTCACCTCATAAAAAGTTTCAATGTCTATCATAGCTACACCGAGTGACCGATCGCTTTGAAACTTTCAGCGATTGCTAAAAGCAATAGCATGTACAAAATGTATATCTCAGAATTTTGATATCGATGACCTAAGGTCAGGTCAATTTTGCGACCTCCCCATTATAAGTCAATGGGAGAAAATTGAAATGCGCCTCTTTTGGACGAAAGACATTATAAACACTCCCAAACACCGAAGTACAAGTGGTTTAGACACACTGAACATGAAAATGGTGTCCGTGACCCTTGTTTATGCCCTGAGGTCATCTTAGGTCTCGAATGGTATCTAACAGTTTTTTCGCAGATAACTTTTGATAGAGGCATGCTAGAGCGATGAAAACGCCGTATATGTGTTCAGCTCGACGATACGGATCGACTGATATGCAACATGACCCTTTGCGGTCAGGTCATGACCTTGACCTGAGGTCAAATTTTCAAGTTGACCTTTCAAGGTCAAGTTATAGTTCATTCGATGCGTCTTGACGAGAGGAACACGATGACGGTAAAAGTAAGCTCGTACAAGGCTTGGGTCAAAAGTTATTGCAGAAAAACTGTTTCCGAAAAAATCGGCTATTTTTGCAGTTTTTGCCCCCTGCAGGCAAAACCGTTGACGTTAGGTCAAATCTGAGAGAATTACTCAGAAAGGGCGTTAATAGGGCTATCGAATGCGCTTTTCCGCGGCGCTGTAGCTCTATTGGTTCCCGAGTTATGCGTTGGCTTCTTGGAAATTTTCGACATTCGACCTGGAAATCGGCGAAATTTTGCCTTCAATGACCTCTGGTGACCTGACCTTTGACCTGACCAAAAAATTGACCGAAGTGATTTCGTCATTATTTTTTACGCTCTTTCGAACGCCGCCTTCCGCGTATCGCTACGTGGCCCAGGAGCCGAGTTACAAGGGGGGGTGTTCAAACACCCCCCCAGCAGGGCGTGGAAATCCAGGACCCCCAGCCGGGCGCGGGTTAATATAGGTATTATGCCTGACTTGAATAAGTGAAAGAGAAAAAGTATAAGAAAATGTGCAAAGTTTGTGGCCAATTTTGAGCATGACCGTGACCTTGAATTTGAATGTTATGCACATCATGGGAATTCCAGACTCTCGTCTTTCGTTAAACATCTGCATTTTAGCCGGTTTTATGCACCATGCCGTCCTCTGGAACACGTACTTTGAGACCACTATACAAAAGTGCCGGTTTTTGCCTTTGACATTGACTTCTGGCCTTAAAAATTTACCTGAGGTCAAAAGGTTTAGGGGTTTTAAGAATCTTCTCGTAGATATCTTTCATTTGGTACCATTTTTGTTTACGTAGCTGCCTTATTTACGGAGTTAGACAGGTGGGGGGAGGGGGGCTACCCCCGGGCTGCGGTGGTTGGGATTACCCCCGGGCCCGGCCGGGTTAAAAGGTCGCGAGCAAATAAAACTATAAAACTAGATTGCGAGACACAAACCTGTGAAAACGTTATGTTGTTCGTTGAGATGTAAAATGGTCTATTCCTCCAAACAATAGTTAGTAAGTACCTAGTTCTCTTTTTCCCGTAGTACGTATGTATATGTGCGATTTCTCACACACGATTGATACCAGAATAAGCTCCATTAGGGCGACCCACACACATTTCCAGATAACTAGGATCACCCATCACATTTTGTCACACCTTCCTGAGCTCAGTCTCAGTCTAAGGTTTCCCAAAAGATCTCTTCTCTGGCCGACTTTTGACCAGCTGCCTCTCAACCTCCTCGGGGTCAAGCTCGAGGGCAGCCTTCTGGTGCAAATGAAAAAGAGTAGAAGAATGAGTGGGAGTAGGAGATATGCGACAGACGGTCCGAGAACGAACGTTTTGCTGATGCACTTGATACGGGGACGGTCAAAAACAGGCGTACTATTATGTTATTAACCGCCTATCATGAATGTTGCACCGGTCTTCTGTTCCCTTTTCAACATCAGCCAAATTTTGTGGGGGCAAAAACATAGTCTTGCCCCCACGGCCTCCTGCCAGTGGGGGCAGTCTGCCCCCACTGCCCCCACGGTGGCGCCGCCCTTGACGACGACTCGTTTTAACACCAACGTCCAACGAGGTAAGATAAACGTAAACGATGAACTGTTGGATGTGCAACTCACCCTTACAACAGCACGGTGGTTTAATGTTCATCTGCTAAATTCACTCAATGTTCATAACTCAAATTAAGCATTTAACTTGTCCCTGATGATAACAGCAGCAAATTCTCAGCACAAAGCACAAACACAGCACAGTATAGCTATACTGCTGTGCCGCATTATTGATGTAGTTTAACGCTGGATAGTAAGTATATCCGGAAATATGACATGAGAAACTACCAGATACTTGTAACCAATTAGTTAACCGCACATTTGTGCTATCGGTGCATATATTACTTAATAATGAAACGCCTAATTGATAAACCAATGTGACGTGCATAAATTTAACATAGCAGTCACAAGACTGAGTTATTTATTTAACACAAGAATCACGAGACCGAATCACGGTCAAATTGTGACGCAAGTCCTACCCGTTGACCGTTGGCAGAGGCTGGTTTTGTGACGCCCCAAGCTCAGACCCACCTACGTTATCAGGCCGTTGAATACTACCTACATAGACGCGGGGGGCGGATGGCGCTGCCAAGCTCGCAAATGTTTGGGGGCTAACAAAACACAGGGCCACCTGCTCCGGCCGCTACTGAATGGCCGTGTTGATTATAAACTTTGGCGATTTCAAACCACTGTCTGATAAATAAGGTTCCTCCTGAATGCAAGGGGTGGTTAGTGGTTACAGCTTCCTGACCGTAGCTGCTCCAGCAGCCATCGCACTATATCTGAATTCCGATCTCTCTCCCGGTGTCAGCCATTTCGTGCGTCCATCTGGTCTGTGACGTCATGTTGATATCTCTGGTGTCTGACAGTGGCAGCTAATTTCAGTCAGGTTAGGCACTGTTGAAATCAAAGGCTGCGGTCGGAGTGGTGCGCCATTCGTGGCGTTGATTCTTATACATTTGTTATAAACCATTATGTATATAATGCAATGCGTACATAGCGACGCCGCAACGGTTATGAAGGAAGCACCAATTAGTGTATTTGACAAAAGAGCAAATAGACAAGTACGGCTACAACCTGCACATCCTTTGACCGAATTAGTGGTGGTAGGCATATATTTTATCCACGGCATGCTCACTGACCTTTGGTGAGATTATCCTAACAATTCATCGACACAGACAGTGCACACTGCTTGCATGACCCATTATACCTACTAGCATGTGAATGATTTTATAACTCTGTATAACATAAAAAGAGTTCCATGAAAATACATGGATAAAATATTTGCATCTTAGAATAAATAATCCATGAGCTATAATGGCTCGTTCTAATCTACTGTATGTTGATACGTCAAGCTGGCTACCAAACAAAAACAAAACGTTACCCAGCAATGGGTAAGCTGTGAACGATCGGGTTGACATGGGACAATAATAAACAACTCGGCATGCAATAGTGCGGAACAGAGATATGAGAACGGCATTCTCTTATCTACGTAAAAGTAGCATCAGCTGGTTTAGGCAGAATTAACTTTGTTTTAACTACCGTAATATCCGAAACGTGCGGACCTTTTCAAAATTTCGGTTCTAAGGCCTCAATTGAGGCACCTATTCGCATATTATGTAAAAGCTTTTAAGTATGCTTCCTGGAAGACACTGTTATATTGATTTCCTATAGATTTTTACGCAAAATGCAGATTGACTTGAATCGATATCAACACATGGTTAGCCGGAACATGCCAAAATAATAATAAATACCTTATAACGACTAACAAGGGTGAGGTAAAAACGACTGAAAGAGCATCAAAATCATTGACTACAATAATTGGTCTATAACTCTGAGACGCCATCTGATTTCGCGGATCGAGCTTCTATGGCGTCGCCGGCGTCTATTAAATTCTCCTTTGCGTCGAATTCGCCAACGAAATAAAAGTCTGGAATAACGATATCCTGCAGCGGAAACTTTTTGTCTGGTTGCGCGCTGAAAAAGCCACCTCCGAAGGCCAAATCGATGTCCTCCAGATCCAGGTTTTCCTGCTCACCCAGTATGCTGCTGGGCTCGAATGGGAACTGGTCCAGCAGGGAGACGGCCGCGCCGACCGAGTCGGAGCTCCACAGCACAGCTCCGTCCGCCGTGTGGTCCAGCTCCATCTCAGCTCCGTCCGCCGTGTGGTCCAGCTCCATCTCAGCTCCCTGCTCCCCCTGCTCAGCGCTGATGTCGCCATAGGTCACTGCGTGAGGTGCTGGCAGCACGGACATGCCACTCTGCTGACTGTCAGTGGCGCTATCAGCCGCTGAGCTGACGTTAGAGCCCGTCTGCTGCTGGTGGTCCCTTCTGGGCCGCGGCCATACGTCCGGCTGCGGCTGCAGCGGCAGCGGAGACGGCGCCGGTGGCGGTGACTCCGTCGCCTGGGGAGCCTCGGTAGAGGTGATATTTTCACTCTCCGGGGTCTCCAGTGCCACTCCCGATGGTCGCGCCGTCGGGAGTGGCACTCCCGTCAGGGCTGCCACCATGGCCAGCGCGCGCTGCATGGCCGCGCTGTCCGTGCTGCTCGCTCGGCGTCTCCTCCTGGCCCTGCGGAGCTGCGGCCGGGCGGTGCCGCGGTGCCACACCTCTACCCCGTCCGGCTTGCCAACCGTGGCGGCCGACACCATCCGCGCTGCCATCGTCCGCTCCAGCACGTCCAGCACTGGCCACATGAGGCCGCGCGGCGAGTCGGAGATGTCAGAGTCGGACAGCGGGAACTCCGGGACGGCGGCGTGGCTGACGGCGGTTCCTGGCAGTCGGGGACGCGCTGTTGAGAGGTTGGGAGCCTGGCGATCAGGCCGAGCTGTGGATGGCGATAAATTTATAGCTGGCTGTCGAGGTTCGCGAAGTGCCACATGACCCGCCGATGACCGCGGAGAGTTCGGTCGCCATCCATCGTCTTCAAACGCGGCCGGGCTGGAGAAGGGTGGCTCTGGGGCGGACGGTCGGTGCCAGTGGTCTCTATGGTACTCCGGCACAGCGACGTCGTTCACAGAACTGTCACCGAAGTCGGAAGGGTTGTAGCCACACCCTGCCGCTGTTGCCGAGGACCGCCCATATTGATCACACGGGTCAGACGGAGGCTTGAACTGGTAGCCGACTTCATTGTTCGTTGGAGGATCATACTGATAGCCCGTCTCGACAGCGGTTCGCGAGTCGTACTGATTTTCGTTATCGACAGGACCTGGAGAGCTGTACTCAGCATCAGCAGTTGAAGGAGAGTTATTCTGATAGCCGCTGTCGGCACCGGGTGTGAAGCCGTACCGGCCACGATTGTCAGCGGTGACGGACGGGTCATTTCCGTACTCAGAGTCCGAATAAGCCACTGGCGGGTCATTTCCGTACGAGTCCGGATAGTATAGAGGACCGTTTTCATAGCCAGGTTCAGAGCCAGGGGGTGGATCGTAATGATACCTTGTGCCACCAGTTTGACCATCAGAATCGGGAGATACAACTATAATTTCCGACGTTGCAGCGTATGCCGGTCCAAATCCGCTCGGATTTGCAGCTGCCAGCTGCACCGATGGCACACCAGGCTTCCTAGTGACATCAC
Source organism: Amphibalanus amphitrite (assembly GCF_019059575.1). NCBI lineage: Eukaryota > Metazoa > Arthropoda > Thecostraca > Balanomorpha > Balanidae > Amphibalanus > Amphibalanus amphitrite. Next base: position 251,777 of record NW_024882101.1, read on the forward strand.
CCAGAGACCTGACCTCGGTCAGGTGGCCTTGGACCCCGTGTCTCTGCCCGGACAGCTCTGTCTGTTCCTGAGCTCCGCCGAAGCCGCCGCTCGGCCGGCCGTCTCCGGGCCGGATATTGCCAGCCGGCGTCGATTCATTGGCGGCACTCGAGGATGGATTGTTTCGCGGGAGCTCGGAGCTGGCCTGCGAGCCGTCGCGATACGAGGGGTGTTCACTGACACCGGTGCCGACACTCGGCCGAGAAGTTGGATGACCAATATCGCCTCCGCTATTGTGAGCGCGCGGAGCCGTAAAAATGACGTCTCCCGTTAGTTTCCTGTTGCTGTTCTCGGCTGTCAAGTCCGTAATGGCCACTTGAAAGTGCTCTGGAGCTGTGTATCCAGGATTCTTATTGAGCGTATCATATTCGTAGTTTTGAATCTGATTCGGACTTCGATAATCGAAACTATTTATGGTCTTTGGTGTTCCATAACTATAGCCTGCAGTCCCATCATCTCGAGTTTCCGTGTAATGCTCCCGAGTTTGACCAGGCGTTTCATAGTGATAGCCCTGTGAGTGTCCCGCCGGCTGGGTATGGTGTCTCTGACCGTTCGCCGGGGCCGCGTGTGGGCGGTGGCCAGCCTGCCGACCGGCCGGCGCGGGCCCGTTCCCGGGGCGGACCGCGGCCGGCACCGTGACAGAGGACGCCGCCCGCTGAGCCGGCGGCCGATCGACCCCAGAACGACTCGGAAACCGAGCGCCGTCAGCGCGGCCACCGCCGGATCCATCGCTGTCGCCCGGACCGCGCCGGCGATCGCGGTCGCTGGCGGCGAACCCTGACGGCCGCTCCGCCCCCAGATTGGCTGCTCCCCGTGCGGGCTCTGTGGTCCCGAGGTGCCTCTGTCGCCCACCGGATGATATCACCGGCCGAGGGCGCCCATGATCCGGATGCTTGTTTCTACCGTAGTCCGGCCTCTGTTCGTGACCTCGCTGACGTTGGCCTTGTGCCCGCCCCTCCTGCGTCGGTCGCTCTCTCCCCACGCTCCCTCCCTCTCCCGGTCCTCCTCTCGTCTCTACCACCCGGGTCGACCGTCCACCAATCTCTGAGAACTGCACCAGGAACGCGGACGCGCTGAGCCGCGGTGCCGGCGGGTGGAGCGGGGTGTCGGGCGCGCGGGCCAGCCCCACCAGTACGTGCGCCGGTCCGACGGTACGGGCCGGCAGCAGACTCCTCCCGACTCTGCCGCCGGTCAGAGGAGAGGAGGAGCCGCTCGCCGGCCGGTCGGGAGAGCTGCCAGACGACTGACGAGGCCGTGGCGACGCCAATGAATGCGCCGTGCCGTCACCATTGACTAACATGACCGGCGGCCTCTGTCGTTCGTCAGAGACGGCTGTCGTCTCCGATGGTGTCCGACGACCGCCGAGGGAGCGTGGGGCCCTCTCCGGCGGCTCGCCGGGGGATGAGACAGGGTCAGAGGTGGCCGGCCCGGGGTGCGATACAGACTGGTGACGTCTCCAGCCGGTGACGGAGTCAGCAGTTGCCGGTGTCGCAGCGACCGTCCCGCCCGCGTCCGCCGGCGCCGGCCCGCTGGAACAATGGGAAGACGCCGTTAGCAGGTGATTAATGACGCTCATCGCTCAGACAGTGTTCGGGCTCCCTAGTCCCTCCCAGCGGCGGCGCGGCGAGCAGCCGCAGAAATGAAATGGCTTATTTTGCGGTGAGTGACGATAGCCTCGACATCATGCGGGCATGTGCAGACAGCCACGAAGAAATATTGGCTTCTAAGGCAATCAATTATTTAGATAATACATGTATAAGTACGTTATCAAACATAGTAAGTGTGCTTCAGCTTTCAATGTCCAGCTGCTATGACGCGTGAGACCTTTCAGCGCCCCTTATTAGTCGGTGACCCGACGCTGTTATGAGGCCTCAGGCACGCACATATTGCGGTACCACCGCAGTTCTATGGCTGTTGCCGACGCGCATACACAATGTAACAGAAAACCATCACCAGCGTGTGGTCGCGCATCGAAATTCACCAGCCGCGCGCTTTTTCGGCTACTTCTGACTGTTCAGACTAGCAATGACCGGGGTGAGGAGGCTTTCGACGACACTGGTGACTCTACGCTAGTGATAAATCCGGTCCAGCGGACTGGCCGGCCTCTGCAGCACCACTCAGCACAAGTGGGAGACGGCAAAACACGGAGCTACGGTACCGGGAGGATGTCAACAAACCGCAGGAGTCCAGAGACCTTATTACATACACCGCTGACTTTCTTTTCTCATCACAGAGAAGAGAGGGTCAGACTGAGGGACGAGAGAGTCTGTTTTTTCTCTCTCTGGGACTGAGCCGATTATGCACGCAAAGACGGACGAGCTCATCATTATTTAATATTTTATCAAAGAGGAAAATTAATTAGGGCGAAAGATATTCCAGGAAGATTATAAAGGGACCGATGCAATTTTATTTCTCCTTCTTGAAAGTAACTGATAAAAATAACTGCGTAAAGAAAAACTCAATCGGTATGCTTTTTAAATTAATAAAACAGAGATACACTGTTGAGTGTGATGTTAAAAAAATTAAAAGCTGAATTACCGGTACTTGCTCTGAAAATATGCCTTCATTCAACCATACATATGCATTTAACAAATAATTAAGGTACCTAACACTCCATTGTACCTACAGGTACCTACTGTCCGCAGTCGAATGTTTAATGAGTACTAGGTACTCCTCAAATTGAATATAAGGGACCAACGCAAACCAGCACGTTTTGTTTTGTTGGGTTAGGCCCTTTCGGTCCAATGAGACCATTTCAGAGCCGGGAGGATGATAGGATGTAGGGGGAGACATTGGTCTGGGCAGGCACCCTAGTGAGTCGCCGGGGCTGAGCCCGTAACCCACACGTCACTCCTCACTTCTTATTCATGCTTCGAGATTCATTCATGTGCTGTGAAACAGGAGCGTTTAGCACCTTATCTCTATTTAAATAATCCAGCGTTACTCCGCAGCCCGCAGCGTAACGATTCTGGTTGTTGACTGAAATGTATTCCATTATACATGCGTGGTCCCTTTCAGCCATTATGGAAGCTAAGCAACTAACAGGGTGGGGCAGCATAATCGGGAATGCTTTTTGGGCTCTGGTCATGAGTAGGCATGGCATTATTTTGATAAATTATATCATGGCAATGAAACGCCCAAAAGTTGTGCATCATCTGACATGACTACATCCATGAGCATGCAACTTCCTGGAAAAGAGCAGCAAAATAGTTCGACGGTGCTCCAAAAGCTTTGCGCGCGCCCATAGACACTAATGTTAAACGAGTAAAACAAGAACATTTTGTTTAAAACAGTGCCATTCCACGTAAAGGTTGCTGGACAGGTCAACGTGTTATCACGGACGATAAGGATTGTGTGGGGATACTTAGGACAAAAAGTTAACGTAATCGTCGTAAAATAACTCTTAGCAGAGGACATACAAGATGACTCACTTGAATATAAGGAAGAAGCTCTTGAGCATATTAAAAAGAAACAATGTTCAAAACTTCAGCGACCAAAAATCTTATCACCGACTGGAATACGATAAAAAAGAATGGCATGCCATATAGGGGATTGTATCGAGAATATTGCAGCGGTCATGCAAAGTAAACATCCTGTTGAGGTGATGGACCTATGGGTGGTCTTCAAGGGAGGTGCACGTGGTGCACCCTACTTCATCGAGCCCGGATAAAACGAGCACCTCTGGTAAATACATCCACACTCTGGCAGACTCACGTGGAGTCGTCGGAAGAGAGGATCACTGACGGTCCAGATCACGTCTTACGAGGACTCTGTCCGTGCTGGTACTGCAGTGAGGACGACATGTTATTGTGTAGGGCACCTCCACCTGAGATGAACCAAAAACTTCTGGTCCTTCAACTCCGCCGATTTAAATCCGACCAAATTCTTTATATGGAGCGTTTTTTGGTAGAAGTTTAATGAACAACTTATCATCAGTAAAAACGGTCTTCAGTGCAAGGTACGAAGCTGATGGGCGATCATGGACAAGCAGGAGGCTGCACGTGCATGCGCGTGCTTTTGGACCCGCCTTGAGAAGGTCATCGACGCGAAGGGCGGTCAAATAGGATGAGGGATAGGTAAAAGGTGACCGATTGATGGGATGTTGTTAAAATAGTGCTTGGAGCTATATTTTTAAATTCATGACCAAATAATCCCGTTTGATATTTATTCCCGATTATGCTGCCCCACCCTGTATGTATATGAGTCATCGTACCGCAATCGTTGAGAAAGCAGGCAGTTGCGTGCTGGAACGCCTGGTCCACAATCCAAGTTTATCACCTCCCCGCTAGATGTCACTGGTACCGTGCGCCTGAAGTTATACTGACCCGCACGACACGCTCCCAGCGGAGACTGCACTGCGGCTCGGCAGAGCGGCACTAGCTGGCGGAGTTCGTGATTTCCGCGGAGCATACGTAGACGGAGGCTTACCTGCTGAAGGCCTCCGTTGGTTCAGCGAAGTGGCAGATGACGAATGCGAGGGCAAGCGTCACCCATTGTGCACTCTGAAAAGACGTAAAATGTCAATAGCGGGGGATGTTTTTGGGGATTTATAAACGTTCAAACTGACAAATGGCAATGTTTTCATTCACTTTGACTCAGCTCCCATCACGTCTGTTTACGTTTCATTCGTCTAACTGTCCGTGAAAACGGTCGTGTGACATTGAAATAATAATGATAACTGCGGCCGCGTTATGGTCTCTGCGCTGCATCACCCCGCACGTTACGGCGTTCAAGTGGACCAGTCGACCGAGTCACCGGAATTAATGGCCGACTCGCATGGTTTATATATCTCCATTAGTCGACTCGTGGCTGCGGATAATGGCCACTGAGGGCTGCCAACAGGTGACGTCCCGTGTCGGCACCGGGCCGGCCGGCCCGCCGGCAGGGAGCCAGACCGTCGGCCACCCCATTCCAGCCGGCCCATAGCCCGGGCGGAATGTGGTAGCGGGTGGCACAGCACCCACTCAGATAGATCCTACGACCAGCCCAACGGAAAGGCAACCAAACCAGTGTGTCGTGGCATCTGCATAACTTTAAAGTGTCATTTAATTTAGGAAAACGTCTACTAACGCTAAAAATATCGGCCGTTCGTCTTGGTGACAGGCAATTGATGAGGTTAGAAGAATAAAGCCACGATGCAGGCAAATTGTCTGGCTCCTAATTCGGCCGTAATTGGCTCGACTCGGCTGGTTGAATTAAATTCCGCACCTCTATCTGACACGTGATTCATTTGGACGCAAATGAAACGTAATTAAATTACTTCAAAGAAGTTCCTTCATTCAAGTTTTTACAAAGAAGCGCATAAACATGAATATCAATTCAGTTCAGGCTTTATGTAAGAAGTCCAGAAATGGTGCATGTTATGATGATCAAACAAATGGAAAGTAGACAGGTAGGCATTCGCCGCTGCATCTAATTGTGGATTTGATTTTGAAAGGAGGAAGAAAAATGTTAGTTCAATATTCTTTGCTCAAATGTTTGATTCATTTGACAAAATCTATTTTCAGTCTCCAATAAGATAGCCAGCTATGCATAGCTATGCATCCATCATGATGGAACAACCGCTGATTGCGTTGCATCTAATATCTCATAAAACATTAATTGTTGAAAACAATCAAATAGAAAGTACGGAATCTAAACCAATAATATGCGACGGTGTAGGAAAAAACGAATGTATGTACGCTGACCAAAACTAATTCTTGAAAAGCCGTGGCGAGAATTTCTCCTTGAAGCCGTTGACAATGCAGCTTTAGGCGGCCACCCTGGTCGCGGTATAAAATCACTGCCGGCCCATTAAAGTCAGGCCAGACCAAATAAAACCCTCGCCGTAAAACCGCCGGATGGGTAAAGTCGAGTTTACGCCGCATCACTCGCCTTGGGCCGTCACTGGCCTCAGGCGAGAGAGGCCCTCCGCTGAGCGGGGTCTCCTCAGCAACTGGGCGGCCAAGTCGGCCACTACATATGTAGCCGCTGCCCACCAGTGTTCTATTTCTGGTGGTCTCCCGGTGGAGGCCGATTTCAGCCGGCCGGTTTAATCTCGGCGGACAGCGCCTCCTTAACACGCCGGCGATTGTCACGCCGTGGGCTGCTATCGGCCGACTCAGGAGCCGCGCCACCCGCACCGGCCGCGGCATTTCAACACGCTCGGCCGGGCGGGCACCGGCCGCTGGCCATTGTCAGGTTAACGCCGCCCACCAGCCCGGAATAGCCATCGTGCCGCACCAGCGGGCGGCCAGAGGTAAATTTAGCACCCCGTGGTCTGCATTGGTTCAGATAATCGGAGTGGACACGCTCTCACCGTATATTTGCAGTGCAGAAATAGTGGCTGACAGAGTAGCGGACATTCAAGTCCCATTCAATAGATGTTGCTGTCCAGTGGCGGCGGAATAGGGGGTGCAGGGGGTGCAGCTGCATCCCCATCGAAAAACATGGAGGTGCAAACATATCTTTTTGCACCCCCAAAATCCGTTCAAGGGGCCCGTCGCACCATCCAATACATTTCTCCTGAAAACCAGTGATCGGGAAACGAACACTGATGTGGAATCATCCGGGATGTCCAATTATGGTCAGGAACGCCCCATGCTAGTCTTTGGGGCCCCCACACCGGCTAGAAGTGTCCCGAGCCGCGTTTGGTGCTCCACGCGGTATCTGAGGGCCCCACGATGGCCTCAGAGGGCCCTTTTATGACGATCTCTGAGGGCTCCCACTTGAGGGCTTTGTCCCCTGGGGCCCTATAACGGTCACTAAGGGCCCTCATGACGACCGCTGAGGGTCCCACAGAGACTCCAGGGCCCCAAGGAGACTCCAGCGGCCACGCTGGCCTCTGAGGGCCCCTATGACGGCCTCTGAGGGCCCTTACGATGATCTCTGAGGGCTCTCACGACGAACTCTGTCCCCTGGGGCCCTATAACGACCACTAAGGGCCCTCAGGACGACCGCTGAGGGTCCTACAGGACTCCAGGGGCCCCACTGGCCTCTGAGGGCCTCTACGACGGTCTCTGAGGGCCCTTGTGACGGCCCTAGACCCAAATCAAGTCTGATGGTCCATTTGGCTTCAGACGACCCATAAAGACCCTCAATATGGCCAAAGACCCTCATGACGACCTCTGGTGATCCTCTCGAAGGCATCTAAAGGCCCTCACAACAACTTCTGAGAACCCCAGGACGGTCCCTGAGGGGCTGAGGGCTCTGACGACGACCTCTCTGGGCCCTCACGATGGTCTCTAAGACCCAGCGCAAGCTCCAAAGGCCCACACTGCCTGGCGTCTGAGGGTCCCACGACGGCCTCTGAGGGCCTCGACGGAGGCAGGCTCCAGGGGCCATGCTGACCTCTGAGGGCCCTCTTGACGGCTTCTAGGGCCTAACGAAGGTTTCAAGGGCAAACGCTGGCCTCTGAAGAACCCTACGAGGGCCTCGGAGGGTCTCAACTCAACGCAGGCAGGTGCCAGGAGACATGCTGGCTTCTGAGGGCCCCGCAGAGTTCAGATTCAGATGATCCATCGACCTTTGTGGACCTTACGAAATACGAAGGTTTCCGAGAGCTCACGCAGGCTCCTGGAATTCCACACTGATTCTCAGGCCCCATGTCGGCTTGTTGAGGCACTTTATCTGCTCTTGGTGCCCCGTCGCCGACCTCTGAGAGTCTCAATGTCAGAACTTATGGGGCCATGGGCCCTACACCGGCTTTTATGGCCCCTACATCGACTCTTGGGACTCATGACCCATGAAATGTGGGTCTAAGCGGCTTCTAAGAATCCCCATGCTGGTTCTAGTAGCTGCCAGCCGAATATTAGGTTAGGGCTCACACGCGAGCTACTGGGACCCCGTGCATACCCCAGGGGTCTACCTGCCTCTAAGACCCCACACATACTTTTGGGGCTCAAACGTTTGCCCCTGAAGGCCCCACTGAGACCCCTTTCCTCTATTCAGTCCTCCATACCAGCTCTTTAGGCTAAACATCGGCTCCTGTGGCCTCCATCCCGGCTTTGGAGGGCCTCCATATACAGGCTTTTTTTGGGGTCCGATGCCGGTTTCTGAGAGCCCTCAAAAGACTTTCGAGCCTATACTGCCTTCTGAAACCTTTCAGCAACTTTCAAGGGACTGACCCTGATCGGAGGGCTCATTCAGTCTGGGGAGTCATGTAGTTTTCTGGAGGAGTCTCTATGTGGTCGGTTTCCAAGGGGCTTCTAAACACGGTCTTCTTGGAACGGTCTCGTAGGGCCCTCAATGGTCCACTGCGGATCCAGAAAAAGTGGTTTGAGACGCTGTGGGTGGTGGCTAGACTAAAAGATTAGCCGATAAAAACTAGCTGCATTTGCTTCTTTTTGCTTTCATTATTTGAGACAGGTAGGTAGGTACACTGCAATTTCAAACCTTTTACAGAACTTGTGTGTATGGGGAGAGTTTTCCAAACTCTTCGTTTTTCATAAATAGTCAATAAAAATCACTAAAAAAAACTGAAGGGGGCCCAAAACTTCCAGAGGGGCCCCTTGAGAAAACTTTGCACCCCCATCCAAAATTACCTTCCGCCGCCACTGTTGCTGTCACTTGCGCTACACCAAAGGTGGCAGACGAGGACAGAGATGAAGACGAAAATCGACCTTGTCCTATCATCGGTGGCTAAAATGTTACAATGGACCCAAAGGTTTCCACGCAAACCGGAGTGGCACGTACTCACCACTCAGTGATATTGAATTTTCGTCTAAAAGTACCCCTCGCGGCTGCAAACTTTGTAACATCGGACTGGCCCGAACGGAATGGCTGCTGATGAATGGGTTTGACTCGTGTCAAAGTTCCGTCAGACGGGGTAACTTATAACGACACGTATTGGTAACTGTGTCAGCAAGTGCTGAGTTTGCTTCCGCTTGTTCTCGTTAATGACTGTGCGGCCTTTCTCGCCCAGTCCGCGGTCTAATCCCGAACTTCCAATGGCAGCGGTGTGGTCCGTTTGGAATGGTCCAATCCAAGTGGTGACCATGTGATTCGTAGGATGCTATTTTGATTCTGCAACGTGTGACGGGCTTCTAATAAGCCGTTTTCACGACGGCTATCTGGTACACATTTGGTGCAGATTAGATGCAGATTTGGTGCAGATCTGGTCAAATTAGGCTCATCGTGTTTCTTAAGAATTGTCAGTTTGGGTTGCACAGATGCTTATTGACCTCATTTTTCAAAGTATCAAACATTATTTTCGATTAAAACACTAAAATACATTCATAATATTAAGATAGTTGTTGCAAAAGAGATTTTATGCAGATTTGGTTAAATTAGGCGCAATCGCCAGATAGCCCGTCGGGAGAACTGCTATCGTGTTAGGCCATCCCAAATTGAATTTGGTCAAAAAAATCACGTGGCTGGATTGATGAGATGTCAAAGTTAAATCGAAATAAAACATTATCAGGTACTCAGTGCAACACATTTTATACACTTCTGATAAGGTTAAAATCATTCAAAAACCTTTTGCCCGTATTTTGGCCAGTGCATTTTATCAGTATTTGCAAATATATAAAACGGGTGACACTTGCTCGGCTGACGCGTTCCGTTTCGACCTACCGGCACTGGGCTTTGGCTGTTTGTCGTCCTGGCGACTGAAGAGCAGCCGTAACTGATTACAGCTGCACACAGCCCGGCGCCACCGGCCCGCGCCCGTCACACAAAGGCTGTTTACGACCGGTCACAAACACGTGTCACAACACCAGACCACGCCGGCCGCCGGCACGGACCTGCACTGTCGACCGCAGATTAAAACGGGCTCCGTACCCTCTATTCATTATTCATCCACCCGCGAGACGGTGATGGGATTAGCACCCGCTTTAACGTAGCGGAGTTGCTCGCAAAGGATTTCTGAATGCCTCAGAGGCTAAGCGTCTTGTGACATTGCTCTACAACAAACGAGTATGTTGATGATATCGGTCATGTTGTAGACTATGCATAACCATTTCAACGGATCATTACCATCTAACCAGTTATACCACTACAATCACTGCCATATATCAATCACGAATAATCATGACACTGCGGTCACATTAAAATGCTAATTTTGCACATAATGTATAGAGATAACGTTTGGGGCATCGATCTATTCCAACTTGCCACCCAGTCACAACAAACGTGCCATTTGATAGGTAAACATAACCACAAAAGCAAGCGACGACAAATAGACGAGCAACCGTATAAATCACGAACTGCCACAGGGACAAGACTCGACACCTCAGCGACGACACAAATAAACGGGGCAAGACAAACAGTCCTCCACAGTTACTCACCGTGAGCTTCATGACGCCGCCGTGGTCACGGCCAGGCGATGGGCCGCTCCTCTTGTAACACCAGCAGCTTCTCGTAAGTATTGAACGTCTTACGTCTTGCGGTCACCCCCGTGCGGTGGTGATCTCGCTCGAGATTCCTCTCTCGCCACCCTCCTGAGCAGCAGCAGAGTGCAGTCTCGTCTCGGGACGATCGCGCCGGTGACCGTCACGCATCTGTCCCACCCCAGCACTGACCCGCTCCCGGCTGCAGGCCCGGTGGCCGCTCCCGAAACACGCGACCGTGGCCATGTGTAAGAAGTACTTTCCATTTTCACGCGCCGAGTGGCCACACGTCTGCCGTGGGAGTCCGGTGGGCGCCGCGGGCCGGAACCGGCGGGAGGCGCCGGGACGGGGTCAGATTCAGGCACTGAAATGATTTATTTCAAAACAAAAGCCAAGACCCATAGAATGTAGGCATCAAAATATGCGCAATAACTACTACCTTTTTAAGCAAGGTTAATAGATCAGTTTCAGGAAAGTTTTAAATGGACGTGTGTCTACGATAATATCGATAATAGGATATTGATAACATCTCACATAGAACAGTTACTTTATTACTAAAACTGAATAAATGGAATTCTAACTTGCATATCGCAAGCCTAACACACTCCCTTCTTTACAGCCGTACCTGGAATGGCTGAAAGTGAACTGGAGTTGGGACTTGAGAGAGAAACAAACTTGTAACAAGAACCGTGTGCCAGTGATAAAATTAGCACCGACAGAGCACAACACTAAACTATACGCCTGGTGGAGAACCTCGGCTAGTTTTCGTCCTCAAACTTACAGCCAAGCGATCGCCAGTCAAAAGGGAACTTGTAAACTAACTCAATTTGGAAGTACGACAGAGAGCAAAGAGCGCCAATCAAGCGCGAGACCGGGACAGAGAAGAACGAGCCACACGGACCAGCCAAAGTTGGTGGGCGTTTTTGGGAGACAAAGTAATTCAAACTTTCGAGCTTCGGGACCCCCGCCGATTAAAAACGTAGCTCACTTGTCCTGGGTTCGTCGGTGCAACTGCTGGAGAGTGCAGTGGCATAAATGCATAACATTGTTATATTTTTTATTGACTTCGTTGGGTTACGAGTCTAATATTATCCGTCCCATACTTTGGGAGACATCCTCTTGTCCAAAATATTTCCCTTATTTCCCTTAATTAAATGTTGACTGTTAGCGCACAGTGAATAGGAGCTGCCTGCGACTGCTGGAACTTAAAATTCCACCTGTCATCAGGAAAGCACGGGATGGGAGGACCGACATTTCTTAGCGCCGGGAAGGGAAGAACGGACGGCTGTTGATCGGTGTCGGCTCCAGCCGCCCTGGCAGCCCGCTGCCGTTAATTATTATCGTTACCGGACGGGAGCAGCGGGGCCTGACGGGGCGGGACGAGATACGGGCTCCGGTCGGCCGCCGGGGCTGCTGGCGGCCAGCAGACGCGTCATCACCGCCGCCACTGCGCAGAGATCGGCGCCGTCATCACTGGCCCGCGCCATGGGGGCCGGATCAGACAGCGGCAGCATGGTGCCGCCGACACGAGCTTGGCACGACATTATAGCAGCGATCCAACACGGCATTCGAAAACGTTCAGTGACTGCGGAATGAGCCGCCATAAATAACTTCCAGCCAATCTTTTCATTAATTCAAACAGCTAACGTTTCTAATTAGGCCGTTTTCCGGCAACCTTTTCCATTAATTCAGCACGAAACATTATTTGATTAATTTGGCTTCTTTTTCGCAATTGGCTGGCAGCCGCTCCCTTCATTTGTCAGTTCTGGACCACCAGCACTCCCATAAAGCACGCCATGACTACCGTGGTATCGGCTAGATTGGGACGGCTGGAATCGGGAAGACGCGGGCTAGAAGACCTCATGATAGAACGTTACTGGTACACACGGGTAATGGCAACTATCGGTGCCACGTCAACGACGTCTGTGAATCAGTTGACGTCAGCCACCGACGCCTGCCCGATGTGAGTGGTTCGTGGTCTGTTTTTAGTCCTTGATATGTGATCTAATGCCGTCAGTCAGTGACCGGTGATCAGACGTCAGCGGTCGGTGATCTGTGTCCAACGTCAGTCGTCAGATGACCATTGCTGATGATCTGTGGTCATATGTCAGTGCGTTGTAGTCGGTGACCACCGGTGAGGCGTTAAAACGGCCCACTGTCGTGGGCTCGCGGCATTCGAAAACCGTGGTCGGTGGTTATTTCGGCAGTCTGTGGTGGGCGGCTAGCTGAGTGCTGAATTTCCCGGCACCTGAGGTCTAAATATAGGTAAACTGCAACAGTACAACGGCACATCACACTGCCCTAACGACCTCATCCACTCAGTCCCGGTAATAACCGGGTGCTTAGCCGCCGGTTACCGCCCACCCAGTCACACATCACCACCAGTAACCACCGCACTCAGCCACCGGGAACCACCCGACCGATAAACAGCGCCTCCGGTAACCACAGGTAACCACCGGGGTGACGCTCCGCCGCAGGTCACGGTCACCGGTGGTTATCCTCTCCCCCCCCCTCCCTCAACTGACCAGCCCCGGGTGGCCGCGGGGACGCTCGCTGTAGGTGTGTTGGGCAAGGTTTGGTTAGTGGCTAAGGTCGCCGCGACCGAACCACCAGCCGCAGCCGTGGCCGCGGCCGCCACCGCACATGTGGAGCAGTTTTTATCAGAGGACCGTGTCGACATGACAGGGTGGTTTACTGTTTGGCTAGTGACATAATTGGGCAACGGGTGATGGCGAGTGGGGGATAAAATGACCATTTCACGGCTATTTGGGCTCAGTTGGTTGATGATAATGAAATTGTTTCGACAGCCCGGACACACAACATGCAGATATCGTAAAAAGAACGGAGTTGCCCCCAGTGCTTGTGGTCAACAGTGGGTAACAGTAAAACTAAAAGCAGCCGATTCGACATCCCCTTCGGTAGACAGCTCAAAAAGTACCAGGCTTCGCTCGGTAGGTGTTTCCTTGCGCATATAGCTATCACTCCGCCATCCTGCATTACCGATCTTTCAGGCGAGATTGATCTAGCACCGAGTGACCTCACGCGCTGTAAATTGCATCCTTCCGCCACTGCAGTCTGATTCCACTTTAACACCTTTATGTGTTATAGTGGGTGTCAAACTGCTAAATCATTACCGGTAATTGAGTGTCGGAATCAGGATCGCCGCCGGCGCCATGACACAGCGGGTGTCACTCAGTCGACGGCAGCAATCGCGGTTGACACGCTGGTCAGAAACGGGTGACCGTGTCACTAGGAATGAGGAAACGGTCGATGATAGCACGGGAACTGGTGCGCCGGTTTCCTAAGATACTGGAAGGACTATACGCGTCCGCTGGGTAGCCGGACTCCACGCAAAGTCCTTTATCAGTAGGACCCAGCTCGGCGTCGACTGATCAGTCAGACCATTCCCAGCCGCAGCGAGACCATAACCAAAAAAAAGAGGGAAAAGAGCTCTCCTAAAATTATAGGTGCAAGGTCTATTGGAGGGAGGAATGAATAAATGAATGAAAGAATGAATGCATGAATTAATGAATGGAAAAGTAGACTAATGCATAAATAGATAAGTAAATAAACAACTACCTCAATAATATGATAATAAGTATACAGGGTGATCCAAAAAAATTGGAACCCCTAACTTAAAATGTCTGTAACTCAGAAAACTTTCACTTTATTGACCAATTGCAAACACCATTAGAAAGAACGTTCAATTCTCTATAAAACCAAGTTGATTGAACTTAATTATTTTTTATAAATATTGCCCTAGACATATGCCTATAAAATTTGTGTCACGAAACTCAGTGAAACGGTTTTGAACATTATGCGCAAATCAGTGATTGACGCCTGACGGTTTGCTGTTCTGAGTTTCTGACCATGTCGCTTGTTGGAGGTTCATGAATAAAAGTAGCTCATTCACGTGCTATTGTAAGGAAAGGAAAGGCTGACGGCCTGCTGGGACCAGTTGTCCCAGAGACCGCTGGCCTGCGCAGTCGGAGCTGTCCCCAAGCAACTGCAGGCCTGCGTGACGGCCCACGGAGCTCACGGTGAGCACATGGGATGAACAGCGGAAGCTAGAACGCGTGTATCTGTTCTACTCTGTGCTTCTGTGTAAACTTTCATATAATAAAATTGAATTTGGATGTGGTGATATTCGCAAAAAGCAACAGATATAGTGCTAGCGGATTTCAGCGCATTGTTAACATTTTGCGATTTCGTTTCACTCAGTTTTCTGACGCTCATTCCAAAAGCTAATAGTGTGCCAATGCTTTACAACATGCATGCACCAATTTGACGTGATGTTTTAGAGGATTTAATGCTCTTTCGAATGTTGTTCGCAATTTGTCAATAAAGTGAATACTTTCGGACATATAGGCATTTTAAGTTAGGGGTTCCAAATTTTTTGGATCACCCTGTATACGCCGCAGATTGGCAATGACATGAGTGCGGCGTAGCGCCGTTTGCAGCGCCAGGAAGTCCAAAGTAGCGTTACGGGCCGGGCCGTCCGGCCGTGACGGTTCGCCGGCGGCGGTGGCGCGTCACTACCGTCACGTTACGTCACTGGCCGCCACGGCGCCGTTACGCCACTGGCCGTGCAGGGCCATTCAGCGCCGGCAGCGCGGCGACTCGGGCCGATACTTTCATCGGGCAGGATCGGCGGCCGAACAGCCTGCATGAATGAACACCGCCGCGCAGGCTGCCACCGCCTATCAGCGTCTCATTCTCAGAACTATAGTCGAAACTGATGACTTTGCGGCAGTTGTAGATAGATCATATCCCGTATCGACTACCGAATTTCGACGATTAATTATTGAAAACGTCCAGGCCGAATTCGTTACTAAACTATAGATAAGTATGTGCATTGTGCACGGGCCGTGCCAAAATGGCATTTCTACCTATCTGATGTCTATCAGGTCTAACAGTCCTTTTTGCGAACTATTTCCATGGCCACGACACATTAGGCGGCCCCAGCTCCAGGGAACAGGAAAACGGCGTCGCATCGCCAAAAGCCGTTATTTATGTATTTATCTATTTATCTATTCATTTATTTATTTATGTTTTGCTTTGCTTCTTGTATATCTACTTACCTGTGTTCGCATGGCGGGTCTGAAAGAACGGCTTCCTAAATAAGTCGCCTAACTTTGTGTAGCCACCCGTGACCCGTCGACGGCCGGGCTACTGCTAATGCCAACTAGCTTAGGTTGTTTTCCGCGAGGAAAATCTTGTTACAATGATCGCATTCTAGCAAACAACCGTAGGATATGAAAGGAAATACGCTGCGTGAAGCAGACGTTCATTACAGCATGCTTCCTATAAAATACCTATTTATTTCCGCGTTCGTTCTCTTTCATAACAGCCTCTTCAGGCTATACGAGAAATACGGACCGCGCCTAACAAGTCACGTGTATACGAGTAATAGTATGTGAGAGGTCTAGGCGCGTATTTCTGCGCCACAAGTAGCGCTACCGCCGGAAAAAAATAGGATGGCAGTGGAGTGGGGACGGGGGCGCCCGGCGGCCGGCTGGGGCGGGACTGGGCCGAGCTGATAGCCGTCAGAGCATACGGCGCCGGTAACAACCCGAGTAGCCGGCGACGTCTGCATCTGAGGCCGAAAATCGGCCGGCATACGTCACCACCCGCGGCCGGCACAGGCTCAGCGGGCTGGGGAGAGACGGACGGGGTACTCCTGGGGGTAACGGGCTGCTGGGGAGATGGGAAATCACGGGGATCTGCTGCAGGAAGTGCCTGGCGGGACCGCTACCGGGGACTGGGGAAGGACGAGAAACTGCTGCCACGGAGTCCAGCGCCGGGAGTGGAGGACGGCCATCGGGCAAAAGCGTCATACTGCTGTCTGGGAGAATGGAGTTGACAGATGCCTTCATGACCCTCAAGCCATTGGGTTTTCGTTTCCGTTCCAGCGGAGGCTAAATGTCACCCATACAGCGAATTGGACCCTTACACAGCTGGTTGGAGCGAAATCCAAAAGCCCGGTCCATAAGCCCCACACCATCGCCAAAAAGTTGCACACCCTTGCAACACCGAATTAAACCTTCTCCATACGGCCGGCCAGAAACATCCAAACTCCCCCCAATAGATCTGGCCAGACATATCTCCTCCCTGTCCATATCTCCGGCCGGAGGCAGAGGCCGGTCGCTGTCGACGATCGCCGTCGCTTCGGGCAGCGTCTGGGGACGACGGACGACGGCCCGATCACGGAGCGCAGTCAGCCATCGCCCTGCTGCGATGAAGATTGATGTGCGCCCGGAGCGCCAGAAAATGCCACGCCTGAGCCGGCACGCTTACGGGCTCCTCCAGTCCCACCAGATCGGCCGTCGTCGCTCCGGGCACGTGATAGATGGTGAATAAATTTCAATCGAATGCAGGCATAAATCATCACGCTACATCAAACTGCAGCATAGAAATAGTTAATCAATTGAACGTCAAGCTAAATATGACTTGCGACTTTGTCTGCCACCATCAAACTCCCTATAGCATGCTGCTCACATACAGACGTCTGGCCCGGCGGCCGCAGCGGCGGCGCAGTTCTCTGAGCAGCGAGAGAAGCACTCGGCCCGGCGCGTATCATATATCTGGCCGAGTGAAATACTAGCTGCTGCGGGACCGCTGCCTGGGCAGCGCCGCCCGGGCCGGGCCGGGCCGGGTATGACGGGGGCCTCTGAGGTGTTGGGAGCTGCTCGCACCGCCGACCCGGAGTGTGGTGAATTCAGTCCCGCCCACGTGGGAACATTTGCAGCTACACAGCGGCAAATGACAGGTTGGTGAAATACGGAGACGCACATTCACCCAGCATTCGACGTGCGTTTTTATTACGGACCACAGACTAACGAAGCACAGGCCACATTTGGGATCAATACTGGGCATTGGCCACCCAATGAACTACGCACGGGTCATTTCCGATGGCGGCCGCCAAATACCGTTGGTAAATGGAGTCGATAATCCACTTACCACAGCACTCATCGAGGATCACGGTCTAGCCGACCGGACTAACCAGGCGGACCGACAACGGGCGGCGACACGCGAACCGGCCCACACGAGTTGCCGTCAGCACAAAGCCGACTGGAATCCACTTTAATGAGCAGAGGCACGGAATGAGATTGGATAGAGGGACACAAATATTCCATCCGTCTCAAAAATGGATATTGCGCTTCTTCTGATGAGCTTTTCAATATTTCATAAAGGCCCGCCGCTGTAATATCGCTTATATAATTCAGCACCTTTTTCTGTCATCCAATATCGGACGGCTCGGTTGCCGCGGTATGATCACAATCGAACGCAATCTAGAAACGACAGGCAATTGGTGTAACAAAATTAGGGCGAGGTTGACAAGACAAATGCCATGGCACGGCACGAAAAAGGTTCCGTGCAACACTTGTGACACTTGACAGCCAGCACGCACATGGACCCCGCGCCATTTGCTAGTTGTCCCCAGGTCACGAGTCAACGCCAATTGCCAGGACTATTGGCCGTAACGGGGCGCGTTGAACGTCACTGGCGTTATGGCTCAATCAGCACGCGATAGAAGTTATCAGACTGGTCCACGGCCTCCTGCGGAAACAAAACGGCCGTCAACGTCATGGAAACGTCAGCCGTCAACGTCACGTTAGCCGTCACAAGAGCCGTCACATAAAACCGCCGTCAATTCACCGTCACATGAAACCGCCGCGCCGCCACAACAATCATCAACGTCACAAATCGTCTGAAATAGGCTGTCACCGTCCAGGAGCTGTACAACAGTAAACCAACTAGATGAAACTATAATTTGCTATATCTAGCTAAAGAGAATACAAAGGTTCCCTCACTTCACAAATAGCAGCCACTTAATTTACAGAGCGCTTCGTTGATCTTTGCAGGCTGCAGCAAATGGTAATTACGCATTAGGGCTAAGCGAGTATTCCCTGTATTAATGTCGGAGTCTCGCATAAGCGGTCCGTTCAGGATTGACTCGCGCGAAATATGCAATTAACTGTTAATGCAATGGGAGTTAGATAATTATTGGAAAATCAATTAGGTAGAATAAATCTAGGACGTAGTTATGCCACACAACTTGAGGAAGATGAGACAGACAACAGTCACTCAAATAATTATCGAAATACTACGAATAACAAATAATTTATGTCTCCTCGGAAAAAGTCAGACAGCACGTCTCCCCCCCCCCCCCCACCGTCAGACAGCTGGTCTCGCGGGACCAAACTCTCCTTGGTCTCCTGAGAGTTGGTCTCGTTCGCCCCCTCAGACAGCGAGGCTCTTGGGGAGACAGTCTCTCCCTTCCCGTCGGGCACCGTCTCCGGAGGACCCGTCTCACCCTCCGCCCTGCGGCAATCCGTGTGATCGAGGGCCAATCTGACGGTCATCACACCTCCTCCCACTCTGATAGGGGCCGGTGTTAGAGCCAGAGATCACCTAACGCCAACCAGAGGTCACCAAAGGTCAGTCAAAGTCACCCTTTGTCAGCCAAGGTCATCCAAGGCAGTAAGTCACCCTTGGTCAGTCAGGGTCAGTCGATGTCCCCATGTCGCCAAGGCCGGCTGGCGATGACGGAGCGGCCCACTCAGCCGCGTGACAGGCGGCTCCCAGGCGACCCCCGAGGTCAGCGAGGGTCAGCCGAGCGGGACCGACCGTCAGAGGAGCCCGGGAGACGGACGGGTCACTGGCGGCCGACCTGACGGCGCCGACACCGCCCAAATGTCAGTCGGTCTCATGGCGCCCGTGCGCTAAGTAACTGATGACCGTCCGGAGACGGGTGACCGTGTTGGCACTCCGTACTACTGTGGGGACGGCCGAGCACCCACCTGAATCTGGTCCAGCCTGAACGGCGTGCTGAGCAGCTGGTGCAGAGGGTATCGGTCCTCGGCTAGCACGGACTCCAGGTAGGCGACGGCCCTGTCCAGGTCACCGGCCGTGTAGTTGTGTACGCCTGAGAAAAGTAATTATGTATGTGACATTGCATCATCACAACCCACACCAACACACTAGGCACTAGCTGTCAGTCAGTTAGTAAATGGGACGATTTGAATAATACCGAGCAAATGTTTCTTCGAATAATTTCCCACTTAGTAAGTTTTTTTTTGTAATGATGAAAACGATTGTGACTTTCATCGGATCGGTTTTGGCACCGGCACTCAGCTTCGACTGTTAAATAATCGTTCGCTATCACCAAACTGAGGTCGCCACCGCTGTGTTTTACGTTCGCTGTATGCTTATCTCCCGGGTCACGTCAATGGGTTTGTGAACTGAGACGCTGCCGGCCCGCTCACCTTTGATTGTAAGACACTTCCTGATGATGTTCTGTCCGGTGACATCCAGCTGGGAGTGGGGGTGCACCATGCCGACCAGCACGTAGCAGCCACCCGGTCGGAGACACCTCAGTCCGCCGGGGAACACCTGCAAACACCGCGGAGCATGACCCTCAAAACGGACGGTCCGTTGGCTAAAGACGCAGCGCACTCGAGGCAGCGCTGCAGCTCAGTGAGAAAATTACTGGCTCAACGTTGCACTGACGAGAATACATAGCTGCTGAGAATCAGGCTTCATGATGATGAAATTGTGAAGTGTTTGGCCATCCCAGGCTTGTGCAAATGTCGCTGAGAATTTAAATCCTCAGGGCTAGATGAATAACCATGGGAGAGGCCAGAGTATTCTCATAGTTATAACAAGTTGATACGGAATCCAGGCCCTGAGGCATTGGGCACATAATACTAACGTTATGACTAGCACGTGGGTTAATCATATCGATTTATCGATCATGATCGATTTATGTTCTGCCGTGTCCATTGTCCAGCTCGCCAAAGTGCTGGTACGACTAAAACATGCTGAGAGAAATGGCCAATGTCAGAAAAATAATGTTATCTGATAGTAAAAGCGGCTGTTAAAAAAGCAAGAAAAGTTTAACGTTGTCAGAGAAAAGCGAGTCCGATAAAGCTGTCTAAATTCTTCGCAGCGTCTATCCTTTCCGCTGCCCACGTATAAAGCCTGTCTGAGGCTTCCACTAGTTTCGCCGGTCCGGAGATTGAGGCTCCGACACAACCTTGCCGAGTTTCTAATTGAGCGCACTGTTTTTCTTGTCGAACTTGCAGGACGTCGTCGTCGGCGGCGCCCGGGCGCGATGAGGTGCTGCCGCGCGCCGCCCTCTGATCTCCGACTGAGCGGCGAGACGCACGGAGACCTGCTGCCGGGAAGTGCAGCCCTAATGGGCCGCTCTTGTGCTCTGACAAAAAGCCGCTCCTGGTTGAGCAGAGAGGAGCAGCAGTCGGCGAGTTTCCGCCATCTGCGGCCCATCAGCGCCCTATGTTCTGCAGCCGGCCGGCAGGCCAGTGAAAGGTAAACAGCCGTCCGCCTCACCGGTCTTATTGAAAGCTGGCTGTCGCGGCGCGCTCACGCGTCTTTGTTTGGCGTCGGCCGTAGTGCCGTCAGGTAGCCGGCAGCACGGGGGGCCACTTCAGAGCGCCGAAACTGGCGCCGCCGGAACGGAGTTAGCCGTCATTAGCGGACGTGACCGGCATGGAGAGCGGCCGGGCCGGCCGCCGACGGACGCGACTGCAGCCAGCGCGGGTCAGATTGGGCCCGGACGGGACCAGGTTGGACGAGTCGGGTCGGGTTGGGTCGGAATGAGAATTAGTGTGGACAGTATGAAAACGACGAACGGAATCGGACAAACTGACCTAGGTCAGTGAGATGAGAGGCCCTTTTTCCCTCTTCAGAGCTATGTATGTCTTAAACCGTACCTTTTTTTTCAGTAGACCAAAAATAAAGCAGTAGGAGGCTTTCAGCTTTTGTGTTAAAGCGAGTTTTATTGCCGATAAACTGGCATTTGTACAATATTTTATATCTTTACAGCATTCATTCTAAAAAAAGGCTCATTGGACAATCATCTGCCTTGAGGCTGATGTTGTTGACAATTCCATCGAACGCTATAACTTTCATAAACTCTTATGCTGCGTGTTCCAAGAATGTATAGAACGGAGCATGTCTTATCAGTGAGCATAACACCAAGTGGATTGCAACGAGGGTTATTAGTGAAGCAGTGCGCAATACGGGAGAGGTTTCCTTTTGTGGCACCCCGAGCATTCACAGCCAGAATCCATCTCGTTTGCTATGCATCCGAGCCACAGTGAAAGCCCCCGATTCAACAGTCCGGAATGTCTCAACAAATAGCGTTCTCGCTCTTTGGCGACGGGACGGGAAATCGGCAGCCGCGCGGTTATTTGTCGCTCATTTCACCGCCCAGCCGGCCGGACCGCGCCGAGCCATGCCGTAAGACATGTAGATCGCTCTCCGCCGGGCGCCCGTTCTCTCTGTGGGCCGCATCTGGGCCGTTTCATCAGAGAGTGGTCGGGAGGGCGCCCAGCTGCCGCGACGTCCCGTCGCCGCCGAGATTTTGCGCCATCGCGCCACCCCAATGGGAGGATATACCGCGTCGGATCCCGAGCGATGGCCAGCTCGATATCTGGGGCATGGACGCCGTCCCAGACCCAGAACTGGCAGGGGACTGATGCAGAAGACTTTGTGTTGATGGCGAGCATTTATTCACAGCTCAAAAAGCCGTCATATAAAGGCAGCATCAAAAATCGTCGAAAAAATAGCACGCCGAAAAAAACAGCGGATAAAGCGTTTGGGACAAGGTTTATTTGGACAACGTTCCTCTAGCTAGGAAGTAATTGTCGATACATTCCACTATAAACTAGGAAAGAAAGGGGTTCCATTTGCTTACAAACTGCAGCGTTTCTAATGACCTAATCAGCTCTAATCGCTAATCAATGAACACGCCTTCAGAGACGACAGGGCAACGTACCTTTGGACTGCCGCAAACTTCGACGACGCAGTCGAAAGAGTCCACAAACTGACGACCGGCCTCTGGAAATACAGCGGTCATTGTCACTGCTGACGCCACCATCGAACAAACTCGGCCAAAGCTACGAGACGCCGCGCCGAAAGCGGCACGGCGAACACATCAAATGCATCACTTAGACGGCATACAGCCGCCATATTTTTAGAGCAAACAGCCCGCAGGCCCGAATCTCGACAGTGAGCCGGGCCCAACTCTACAGAGTGCTGAACCCGTGCTCTACCCTTACGCGAGCTTTTAGCAGTGCATGGTCGGCATACAGGGTACCATACCATACCGGGTATAACGTCGCTGGACAACGGGTAAGATGTGAAGGACCCATAACGGTTAGGACTGGAGGAACCCTGAAGACGGGAACAGACTACGGGGAGGTCACCAAACCACAGGCGCACGTCCTTTCACAACTCCGCCGGCCCGGAACATCGGCCCAAGTGCATGGCACTGCCGAGTACCGAGTAACGTTCAAAGGTCAGTCAGTCGTCACATGGAGGCCCCTGTGACTGCGCCGGTCGCCGGCTCCGGTCAGCAGCTCGGCCGACACACTGACCAGGGCCGCTGACGGGGTCCGACCGATACAGCGCCATCCACTCGGCCGTCCGAGCGAGCGAGCCCAGAGCGGGCCTGCGCAAATGGATGGAGCTCAGCCGCCCAGTCAATGGCGCCGCGCCGAACGATTTCTATTGGTACGGCGGCCGAGCCCGAGCCCGATTCAAGGATTGCCGAGCGACTCAACGACAGTTCGGCACGTCAAACTGACGTCAGATATCCCATTTTAACACCGGCATTGAATCAGCAAAATACGCAACGGCCTGTGAGATTAACTTTGAGTGTGGAGTAAAAATATCCCTTCTGAGTCAGGTCTTATCTGGGAAAGACAGAGACAGGAGGCACGCAGAAAAATGATGCAATTATTTATTCATAGCGGCTGCTGATGAAGCCGACTGCTAAGCTGATCCAAAAGTGGAAGCAGGCCGGGGAAAGATGGCTTTAAACGTCAGGAGGGCCTTTCGAGAAAGCAGGCATGTACCGCAGAGTACATACATATTTATAGTCATAACTTAAAAAGCTATATTTCGTTGTAACATTGTTTCAAACTCACCGAAAGAGTTCAGTGTTGCTTGTTATTTATGGCCTGTGTTCATCAGGCTTGTTTGCGTAGTTTTTGTAAGTAGCGCTATTACTCATCGAGGAACTCTGGCGATATTCACTCGACTCAACACTAACGACACCGTTCTGAACTTGGAAGAGAGCGAAGAGAATATTATTTTCGCCCTATAGCATTGATGGGCATCATTTATCGAGGGATAAAAGCCGTTTATCAAATCTATATTGATAGCAGGCTACCTACGAGGTGTGATTTACAACATAAGAATGATGGCACCATTCTCAATCTTCTGAAATTCAATGAAGAAACAGATGCCGGCAACAGTTTCGCGACCTTTCTTCCGCTAGCACATTTGCGCTTCGACCAGCGTCTGGCAACACTGAGCTAATAAACAAGACAGCATGGTCAGTGAACCGAGATATTGCTGTAAAATGTCAAGCCAACGAAAAATGCCGAACTGAAATGGGATATCGGCCGTTATCGAACTTTATGCGCAGTTTTGTCAAGATACAAGGCTATGTGGCAAGACACTTTAACCAGTCTAACGCTGGGATTTTCAGGCAGTACCAAGTAAGGAATGTACAAATGAAACTACCGTAGCCACCTAAAAGTATCCCACAAATTATGCATCGTCATGATCGAGCGCCGAGGGAGCGAGCCTCGATTGGATCAATTGCAGAAATAGGGTCGCGTTGACGGGCGGGTACAGCTCACCTCCCTCCAGCTGTGACGGTTCCAGCGGGCTGGCGCCGAACCGGGCGGCCATGTGACGTCTGGCGGCCACCGTGTCCGTGCAGAACACCTCGCCGAACCGCAGCTCGTCCCGCAGGACGGAACAGGCAAACACGCCGAGCAGACCGGCGCCCTGGAAACGCCGGCGTGAGGGGTCAGCAGACAGAATTATCACTTGGGCCTCAGCACGTTACTTACGATATTGCAACCCAGTTCCCACACACTGCGTCGCAATCTCAGCACACGGCCTCAGCAAGATGCATTCAAAACCGCTGTACTCGTATGGTCTCATCTCAGCACCGCATTTTTTGGGTAAACGATTACTGATTAGGTATTCATTGGTGATCCGATAAATTCTGAGTGGGAAGTGAATGAACTAAAGGGTTAATGACAAATCACCATGATGCTACGTGCTAAGAGATCTCGCAGACTGCTATTTCAGCCCTTTAAATCCATTCGAGTCCGATCTACTCGTAGAGAGAGGCCAATCCACGGGTACTTCGCATTGTGAGGGAGGGCAGTCGGCAATCAGTAGCACATACCATCATAATATAACGGACTAAGTACAAATAAATTACTTTACATGGTGAGCGTAATTTTTGTCCCTAGCTCCATCCGTGGAACAGACGTTATGGAAGAAGTTAGATATGAAAATTGTTGAGCTTTGAGCGTGATGTACTCAAAACAAAATGAAAACAATACGCTATCTAAACGGGTCCCAGTTGACTGACGGGTACATACTCGGACTGGCGGGCTCTACCAGAAGCCGCAGGAGGGGACGAAGGAGCGAAAAGATCACGCCCCGTCTGCTTTCGAGATATCAACTGCGACCGGAGCAGCGACAAGCCAGATGCCGTTCAATGCATGAACAATTCCGATTTATTGTTTGTTTTTCAAGGAGGCGTTCAGAAGAAAAGTCATCAGCAAAGTGAACGGCCGAAGCTATTTCCTTGAATCCTCGACGGGACATTTGTGCGATCAGTTTGCAGATATTTGAATGACTTCGGGACGCAGACTCAGATACGCAGATGCGAAACGATCAGAACAGTCGACTGGTTATAGCAACTCAGGGAGAAAAAAGGCTCAAGCATGCATACATTGCATAGGAACACATGCTGCAGATGTTTTCACATTAACGCAACTTGGGCGTGTAAGCCGTCTGTCGACTGTCTTATTATGCATGCTATATAATACTCAGATAAATGGATAGAGACATGCTGTTATTGCTCTTCGATTCGATTCAGGACGGGCACATATTATCATCGCAGCAATATTTATATTCCAACCAGCCCATGGATATAGATTATAGAATATAGATATGGCGCGATCAAACGTTATTGGAGCATCAAACTTGGAAGCTCGAGAGTAGGTGCTTTCAAACGTTGGCTGTGAGTGACAGTTTACGTCGCTATTCGCCAGCCAACTGCCCTTCATCTCAGTCACGAGCGAAACGATCCGATGTGAACGATTCTGTTTGGTGCTGTATCGTCTCAACAATTTAAAGGGACCCTCCCACCTTAACATTAGATTTGAGTTGAGATAGCCAAAATGGGGTCCCTGGCTCACAATTACCGGTTTCGGCACTCACAACACCGAGAAATGCCTTAAATCGGAAATATTGAATATCAAAATTGCAGCATTTTGATTCAGAGGGGCTAATGCATAGGAATACCCCTCTGAATGTGTGACGTCAGCGCAGATATCTAACGATTTTTAAATGTTTGACTAAAACGTTTTGTAGCACGCGGTGGTATATGCTGCTTTGCGCGCAACAAATGCCGCACTTTCAAATAAAGTCGCTATAGGAACAGCGGAGATCCCAAAAAGTAAAGAAAAGTAAAAGTCTAATATCTTGAAAACCGGTGAATATTTTTCGATGAAATTTGGTAGATATTCATTTTTGCTCTTTCTGAACCGAGCGACATAACTTTCATGCCAATTCATTAACTTTTTTTGAAGGTGGGAGGGTCCCTTTAACGGATGCTGTGGGCCAGACCAAGTGCGGTGGTTATTATTATCAACCGCAGGTAGGAGAGGTGGGGAGGAATAAGGTTGTCACTGTCAATATTGCATTCAAATTGGCATATTTAATCGAGAAATGCACCAAATTGGCCGCCTTCCTTTCGGAATTTTGCGGTGCCGTGCTGAATGGTCCATGGGAGTCGGCGGCTTCGATAGGTAAACAATGGACAGATCAAGGAAGCATTGAGACACCACGGCACACGCACAAGCGATAATTCCTACCTCCAAATGGCATCAAAAGACAAGAAGAGCCGTATTTCCAGGAACTTATCAGATCGCGGAGCGCTCAGTTCCCATGGGCACCGACACGTGACCTTTATCGCGTATATTATTAGAACGGTGTGACTGCGCTGCTGCCAGCGATTATGATACACAGAACAGGTGGTGACTGAAAGCGGTTTATGAGGAGGGCCCTGATGCGGCCATGTGAGCCCACCGCGTGGGGACTGTCGGGTCACGGACCCATCCACACCTATCACGCTGGTCGTTATCGACTGCCCGATCGGGTCGCCCGGCAACACGGTGAGCCGCGGACCGGGACGTATTTACGGCACACCTCATCGGGCGCGGTTAGTATTCGGTGGGCACACACGGCGGGGGGCGGCATCAGCCGATAGGGAACAGAACAAACACAGCCTCCAGGCTGCTGAGAGCGGCCAGGCAGGCGGCTACGGAGGCCCACAGAACGCACATTTATAGGACATTTTCCTAATGGTCATATCGACCAGTCAGAACAGCGAGGGCACTCCAAAATCAGTGGATATCCCTTGGTCGTAGGCATCTCACCTGAACCAGTGCCCTAGTTCTTGCGGTCACCGGCAGATGGCTCTGCAGGGCGCGCGCCGCTGCCATGACCGTGGCCAGGGCGCAGTTGATGGGCGCGGCCAGGCCAGGGGAGGCGGCCAGATGCGGAGGCAGGGGAACGACGTGGGTGCCCGGTCGGATCAGCACGTGGCTCGAGTAACAGCCGTTCAGTCCGCTGCCGCTGCTAAGCGTAGTGTGACCGTACTGCGGCACGGTGGGGAGAGGTCAGCTCTGGTCGGTTAGTGGCTGTACCGAGGTCAGTCACTAACATGTATCTGAATAGAAGTAAGGGTCACCCGTTTCACATCAGCCTGATAACGACTGCAGCGGGATTGGTATGTGCTACTTTCGGTAACAATCAATTCAATCGCAAATCATATACAACTACAAGTTCCGTTTTTGTTTGAGTCACGAACTGACGTACTTATTTACATGCCGTCCTTACCTTCATTAGCTGTCGACATTTCTGTGTCAGGCCCACTGAGCAGCGATCGCACTCTCCACAGACGTTACACACGCAGAAGGTCACCAGCTGACCCGG
Organism: Amphibalanus amphitrite; assembly: GCF_019059575.1. Classification (NCBI taxonomy): domain Eukaryota; kingdom Metazoa; phylum Arthropoda; class Thecostraca; order Balanomorpha; family Balanidae; genus Amphibalanus; species Amphibalanus amphitrite. The sequence goes on from NW_024882101.1 coordinate 279,184, forward strand.
GGTCAGGTCAGGTCGACGGCTGATTTCGACACGGCCCACGCCCTCGTGACCCAAGATCCTGGTGGCAGAGACACAAGACGAGGTGTTTGAGACGGGTATCGAGCTAAAAACACAGTCAAAACGTGGGTACTGGGGCGTTCAGTTCGGATGGGGAAAGGTAAAGCGGTTCCTCTCGCGCAAGAAAGTGCATGATGCTGGTCCAGAGACATCGCTATTACGCTGCCCATACGTCCACGTCATGGAATTTACTTCCTTTTCTGTCTAATTTAGCGTCACGTCAACAATTTACCGTCTTAAGTTGGTCTTGTCACGGTCAAAATCGCTTACCATCCATTACTTTACGGTCCTAACCGTCCGTATGATTGTCTGCACAGCGCACAGTGCACACTATGCCAAGGCCATGAGATCAGCAGCCTATCTCCAGAGCAGAAACAGCTAACAGTGACCCCTCTACTCTCTCCTGCTCTCTCTGCTCTCCGCTCTCGGGCGTCGGAAGTCTGCTCGACGGCACGGATCGAGCGGAGACCGGGGAGGGCCGGGGAAGGAAGGAGGAGTTTCCGGGCGGGGAGTCCCGCTCCGGGCCCGGGAGCCGCGGCGGCCCAGTCGTCCGACAGCTGCCGGCCGGTCGGCTCACAGCACCGGTCAGAGTCTGAGCCTCCGGCGCGGGTCGGGTCGGGTCGCTCCATCGCTCACCGTCCACCATTAGTGTCCTTCATGACCGCCGAGTGTGGCCCGCCGGCCAGCGACCATCGCCGATAATGGTCCGCGGGCGTCATGATGTAATAGGCCCGCATCACAGGCGAAAAATGACACACCGCGGGAGATGAATGGTGCGACCGGGCCGGCAAGTTCTAGAAAGGGCAGTTCCAAGTGCCTGAAAACGACAAAAAGGCTGATATATCGGCAGCGGCATAAAAACGTGTCTGGGAGCCAATATCGAGCGAAGGCTGGTCGCCATTCGCCAATACTGTCTCGTCGCCAAATGCTAAATCAGGGTACGGTTCCTTGTGGCCTTGTTAGACTCGGTGCAACCCCGTGTGGCCCTGTGACCCCTGTGTGACCTCGCTGTGACCTCACTCACGCCGGAGTCGGCTCGGTGCGCATTCCGCGGATGGTGTGGACGTCCGAGCCACACACGGTAGCCGCCACCAGTCGCAGCAGCACCTCTCCCTCAGCCAGCCGGTCGGGCAGCGGCAAACGCGTCAGGCGCAGGGGCCTCCCCGGGCCATCGAACACCGCCGCCAGCGCCATCTGTTGGCAGAGAGCGGCGGCACAGGGTCGGCAGGGAGCAGAGCTGGAGGGGGCAAACGAAGTATGAATGAAGTCCGACGCAAGAGGAACGCGGGTGTTACCGCGAGCAAAGGGCAATTAATCAGCTAGGTGGGGGTTGCAGTTCAAGGCACAGGGCAGGTGGAACGCCAACTTGTGAGCTATGATCGCCTGACCTCAGGAGTCGAGAAGTTTGAAGTTTCAGATTGGAGACTGGAGAGAAAGAAAACGAGAGGAATAAGGAAAAAGCCAGCGAATGTAAAAGCGAGAGAGAGAGAGAGAGAGAGAGAGAGAGAGAGAGAGAGAGAGAGAGAGAGAGAGAGAGAGAGAGAGAGAGAGAGAGAGAGAGAGAGAGAGAGAGAGAGACGAGTCACATCGTATCGAACTGAAAAGACCGGAAAAGCATCCGCTGAATGTCCAACATTTCCCATTATTTACATACAGACAGCAGACGGCCGGACCGGGGCGGAGTCGGGGGGGGGGGGGGGGAGACTGTCCGACAGGTCAATGACCCCCGGGGGAACGAAACGGTCAGCGAGCCTGTCCGTCTGAGAGACAGGAATGACACGGGTAGTGGCCGAGCGTCGCGGATGGAAGGAATCAAATGAGCGGCAAATGACCACGTCATCCCGGGAAATGACAGTGTGAACGAGGTGACAGGGAGCGAGTTAGACGGTGGCAGGCTAGGGAAGTTGTTATCACCGAGGTGATGCCTGGGAATTTAAGCCAATCGACCACAAATGGGGCACCGGAACGGTTCTAGCACCGGCGAAATACGGTTCAATTACACATGCATCGTCATTCTGACCGCCAAGTGCCATCAAGCGCTGACGTTGCGAGCCAATTAAGGTTGCTACGCTATCCCATATCATACCAACATCCATCCACTAACATTATTTAGAAACCAGGGGCCACAGGGTTATCTCTAGTAATGTTCTTACCCCCTTTTCGACGGTTGCTGCCATCTGAGCTGCTCGCTGACCGGGTCACTGTGAGTCTGTGAGCCGCCCACCGCCCTCTCAGGAGCCGGCCGTCCCGTATGGACACTGCTCCGTCACAGCGCCTGTACGAGAGAAAATAAACACGATGGACCGTACAGGATGAGGACGTTTATAGTATACACTATACTGTGCGAGCAGTGAATACCGAAATCGGCAGTCAGCCAGACCAGGTGAACATGACAGATATGCAGCGGCTTCTGTGACTTCACTGTAGTCAGTGAGTACGCTCTCATGCAGGTGGAATCTGGAGTACCTGTCTTTGATGGATCAAAGCACCAGTGTATCATGCTCCGTACATGAAACTTGTAACTCTTCCAGCCCGTCGATCACTCAGCAGCACCCTTCCCCGTCCATCCATGCGTCCAATTTGTGTATCATATAGCTATACTACAGCCGTTACTAGGGACGATGACGCCCATCGGACCGGCTAACCGGCGGTGACTGTTCCGTTGACGGACGCCGCCATCCGTCAGCGGTGACGGCAGACGGCCGGGATTGGCCTGTCAATGGTGACAGATGACCCGTCATCACTGGCAGGTGGCGCGTGTCAGGCCGTCAACAGCACCCGCCTGTAGCCGGGCCGAGCGACACGCCAATCGGCCGGCCACATGGCAGACGGTGAGTCAGCTCCGCCGTCACCGCCCAGAGGAGCTAGATGAGAAATTTGACTGATGGGGAGAGGGTTGACGTTCAGTTAATGGAAAATGGTGGTTTATGGTAGAAAACAGTTCGCTTGTCACATAACTAAGCAAAAATCCATCAGCAAAACTACAATGGTGCTTTATTGCACGACTGGTCTGTGGATCATCCTCTTCATATATATATCGCAGCCCAAAACATCAAAACATGCTGGATTTCGTCAACATCAGCTTTTATTAACGGACGATTGAGCAACGACTTTCCGGAATTGAATGAGCACTTTCGCCACCATTGGTGACATATGGGTGTAGAAAAGGCGTGCATACCGCCAAACGTCAACACCGTGTGGATGACGACCGGAATGACAATACTAGCACGCGTTTGACTATCTCAGAAACAGTAAGGTACGAAACTGGCATTCATAATAACAGACAGTCGGCACTCTGTACTATTCCACTGAGGCATGAGACTGCCGGTCGAATAGCCAGCACATGACATGTCCACCGCTGTCATTACGGCAGTCCGATTCCATCTCCGGTTCCCGACGTACCGGAAATAACGCATCGCAGCAGTGATTGGCATTATCGGAGCACAGGCGCGTTCCATGCACTATATTTGTGTCGAAAGGTCGTACCAAAAGTCAGAGAGATAAAAAGGTCATGACGCTTGAACACACTCATGCAAAATTGCACGCTACAGTGGTCCAGCGTCTTGGCGCTGAGTGCTACGTCCTGAGTGATGAACTTCGTTGTTACTGAGAATTCGTGCCAAGTGGTAGTTGAAACACGATGTAGCTATACGTTCACATGACGCTAAATGCACACTTCGATAGTCGCTCCCGCCCGCCGCTGTACGACACATTAAAGAAGAGTGACACAGCTGAGGTAACAACGAGCGACGGCATCACTTCAGCTCCTAGGAATGCAAACTTTGAGAGATCAGCCGAGATCTAAGTAAAAAACTATCTATCGCTACAGCGTGACAATCGTTTCAAAATCCTGAGCTTGCTCGCGTTTGGCAAGACTACGATACCGGAAATATCAAAGATCACAGTGAATGAGAGAAAACTAAGCACGCAAAAACTACGAGACGGTAGCGTCACGACGCCAGCGAAAATTATCCTAAAGCCGTACCGGGTCAGTCGGTACCGGTCAGCCGCCATAGCAGCCAGACCGCCTCAGACCCACGGCTTGGGTCATCGACTCCAGCAGGGATTTCCAGGTCTTCTGCTAAAGTCACCTGACCGGCCACCAGACTGACCTAGTCCCGAGGTCCGTGTCAAACACACTGGAGCCGGGCGTAGAACCTCAGCACGGCCGGGTGGGCGCGCACGCAGGCCGCTGTAAAGTCGAGCACGCGCAGCGAGCGTAGGTTTCTGGCGCGCGAGAGAGCCACGTAGGCCTGTCCAGGCTCGAAGGAGCGCGATAGAGCCATCTCCACGCAGTCGAGTGTCATACCCTGTCGGGAAGATAGGGTCATACGTCACACACATGGAACATTTCAAACATCCATCATCAGAATAACAAGTAAATATGTCGGACTATACGACTACTAAAACCGACAATTTTGACAAGGCTCGCTTCAGGCGAGAATAAAAGAGTTTTATTAAAAAGTAAAATAGACGTCTACTTCACACAATTATTCCAACTGTATCCACAATAAATCTACAGATGAGACAGTGGTCACGTTATCAAAGACCATAACTTATTCGGAGACAGTGCACTCTGCGAGTAAAATATGTTCCCTGGGTGGTCGTTCGGCGGCAGGCGAAAGACGTCTGTTTGCTGATGCTTCCGACATGTCCTCTCGGAACAGTGGGGGTCCCCGAACCAAGCACAACTCTCCCAGAGAGATTCCAGCCAGTTGCATCTAGTTATTTACGACATCTCTCCCTTCCCAATAGCAGGCAGAGATGGGGTAAATCTTCCAGCTCCTCAGGGAGGGGGAAAGGAAGGGAGGGTTGGCCAGCTGTTTCCCAAACTATTCCACTTCATCACTCATTCGGCTACGCCACCACCCACCGACCGCAACTGGCCCACTCCATCAACCTCCTCCCCCCAGACAACCTCCCTCTCCCCACCCACTACCACCAGGCCCCTCACAGCACCACGGGTGACCGACTCCTCCTCGTTTCCACCCCTCTTAAAATCAACGGCTTTCACCTCGAACGGCGCCGAGCGCCATAAATCGCCAGTTGGTCCGAGAGGAGCGTCTGGGGCGGCCTGCAAAGTTGCGCGGAGCGCCGAAGCCTGACTGGGCGCTGCCGTCCGTGACACGCACACAATACGGCGGTGGAAAACAGTCGGCCGCCGCGGCGCACCGCCCGCAAAAAGCACCGGCCGCTGACACAGGACCCGCCCCGGTCGCGTCGCATCGGGCCGCTCCGTTAGCGGATAAAACAAAGGGCAGGATGGCGGCGGTCGAACGCTGCGACAGAGCGGCGACCCGCCGGACAGTGCACAGACGCTGAGGCCTGGGAGCACATGCTTCTGGTTCATGCGACGTTCGAATAACGGCCCGATCGCTAACCAGCCTCATATTCTGCTCTTGCTGGCGTTTGCCAGCGCTGTTAAAGCGGCTACCAGTTCTGCATTGTCCAGACGTGTGGGTTTGAGGGAGGCATAAAACACTTCCCGGATACGATGCACAGGGATGGATGTGACCAGCCAACCCGTAACGACGGGTTGTCGCTAATATTATTGCAATGATAAGCGACGCGTATTAAGGCAACCTTTTGATAAGATAATTATGTCACAAAGTAAGCATCGCGGCAACAGTGGCCCCTAAATGTCATCAAAACCCATACGTTCAAAATAACCACTTCAGCTTGTCATGTAACGTAGGTCAGCTACTCGTACTCCACATAGGTACTTGAAAGTTCAGTGAACAGTCTAGCCCATCCACCCACAAACATAACTCATGAGAAGGTCATGAATACCCAGCCCAGCCCTGTCCGGCAGCGCTATCAGCTCCCCACCTGCGACTTGTGGACGGAGAAGGCCCAGGCGAGTCGGAGCGGCAGCTGCCGGCGACACAGGGTGCCCGCTCCGCCGGACGAGCGGGCCGTCCACCTCTCTGGGGTGAGCACGCGCCGCACACCGCACGCAAACTGCACCTCGGGTAGCTCTGTAAGACACAGAGAACGAGCGATGGTTAGCGTAGGGTGCAATAACCAAACGGAACATAAAACGCACAAAGGCTAGAGACACAGACACACACACACAGAGGTAAGAGAAAACACGCACACGTACTGTACATTGGTCAGACGAGAGAAACACGTAGACGTCACATACACTGGTCAGACTAAAAACAAACACGCACGCTCACGTGCACACACCGGTCAGCGGGTGACTCTCCAGTCGCCTGCAATGATGTCACGTGGAGAAAACAGGCCATCGAAGGGAGGCCGTGGGTTGTCACGGGAGTGCTGGTGGCCGCTGCGTAAACGCACGTGCCCAGAATCACAGCAACACGTGGGCGGGGTGTATTTCCCGCAGAGCCATTTGGCACCTCGCCGCAGGCCAAACTACCGACAGTCGAGCGCTGAATAAAAATTACTCTCTTGAAGGAACACGTCAGCGAGGGAAGGAGACCAAGCTAATTTTGATTCGAAAGCAAATCTAATCGATTATTTTAGCTTTGATCAGTAGTAGATGCGTAGCAATGACTATACTTTCGTTTTTATCACCGTTTCCATTCCTGCTTCGTTTTACAATGTATAAGGGTTAAGAACCGTCTCTATAAGGGTTAAGAACCGTCTGCTCCGATCGAGTGAGAACGCTCCCGGTGTGATGCAGCCAGAGACGTTCTGTACCAGCTACGAGGTGTGGCTAAAAAGAAACCGGACTGCTCGTGCTGGCCATAAACTAGGGGACCCGAAGACTAGCGAGACACTTGGCATTAATCTTTAGCATATTGTCGTAATGTGTGCCAAACGGCATCTCGATATCGCAATTATTCTCCTTTCCACAGCTCTTTGTTTTATCGATGTTCGGCGGCCTTGTCATCGCCAGGCTTCTACAATAAACTTCGAAAAAAAAGAGGGAACATCACGTTCCTTTCCAGACTGGAGAAAAGTCCAACAGAGACGCTGAATCTGTTCAAGGCTGTTTATGGGGAGCAAGTCATGTGTCACATGCAAGTGTTTGAATGGCCTATGAGGTTCAGCACTGGTCGTGAGGATGTCGGTGATGACCCCAAGGTCTGGACTCTGGAGGTCCATCAACGTCCGCGCGCATGTCGAAGTCGAGAGTGGAGATGACATTGATCGTCTTTTTCGATCATAGGGGATTCGTTCACCGCCAGTTCGTGCTGGAGGTGTACCACAGTCGACCAGTCACTTCTACAAGGAAGACCCGGGACGCCTCATTTCACGAGTCAGGCGCACCAAGTGGAGTTTCTGGGAAGCCAAGAACTGGGTGCTCCATCACGACAACGCTCCCGCGCATTCTGCCATTAGCGTTCAGCAGTTCGTTGCCGAAAAGCAGGTCGCGGTGCTCAAGCACCCTCCTATTTGCCAAACCTCCCTCCCTGTGACTTTTGGCTGTTCCCTGAAATGAAAAACATCGTCAAGGAAACCCATTTTGAATCAGTCGAGGACATCCAGACCGGAGTGACCAGCGTCAGCGTCATCAATAAAACAAAGAGCTGTGGAAAGGAGAATAATAGCGATATCGAGGTGCTGTATGGCACACATCACGACAATATGATAAAGATTAATGTCCAGTGTCTCGCTAGTATTCGGGCCCCCTACATTATGGTCAGCACGAGCAGTCCGGTTTCTTTTTAGCCACACCTCGTACACCGGTCGGTTGGTCATCCCAGCCCGGCCGGCCACAGCCGATACGGGGCTGGCTTGCGGGGCCATCAGGGCAATAGCCGGCGCCGCCCGACGAGCACACAAATAATGGCCACACGGCCAAACACGTCACACGCCAGCGCTGGCGTCACACCGGCTGACTGTCTGAGTATGGCTGCGCTGGTGGAATGTGACGTCAGCTAACGGGAAGGGCCGCACATAGCTTGGAAGTGGGATAGTCCGATCTGTGATTGGTGCGTTCTCTCCTAAGGGCGGCAGTAACACAAAGTCGTACCGACTGAACCCTCTGAGCCCGGGGAACAAGCAGCCCCCTTCGCGACCATTGCATGCTGTCTGAAGCTCGAATGGGCACCGCATGTAATTGGCCATTGCAAGCTGCTCAGACAGTGAGCAGCGGCTATTTAGAAATTGCTTCAATAAGCTCAATTAAAGACCAGAGGCCATAGTAAAGTCTCCGCGAAATGTTGTGGCGGGGTTTACAGTAGACGGCTTTCACAGGCACTGCGGTCGGGTAAAATTACTGTTAAGAGCTCAGGGCTGATTTGATTAAATACCTTCAAGAGCATTATCACGGTAAGCTAGAAAAGTCCCTCATCGTCCCCTAGTGAACCAAAAGGTATATTTGACACATGAAAAGACATAAAGACATTAAAATCAACGTACCAGGTAACCTCAAAGATGCAAAATCGAAGCTGGTGGAGGGATAGAGGTGCCCGCCTCAGGACACTGTAGCACAACAGCCCACATGGGGCTCGCTGCGGGCGCCGCCATTGGCGACATTTGTTGGCTAGATCTTTCTCATGGTCAGAAAGCGGGGCTCACCAGATCCTAGAGTGATCCAAGATGCTAGGGTAAATATAATCAAACAAAGTCCACCATATTGCTCTTGGTTTGGTAACTTTTACTTCTCGATCATCCTAAACATGCTATAAATAACAACTGACTCGAGACATGCCGATTCGCCATATATTTCGTCTTCTGCCGATGCATACAAATGGATCCATATAACCTATAATCAATACATATGAATTGCCGATATCCATTTTCTATCGAAATCTATGCAGGTGAATCAATACTACCGGATGAATGAGTACACAGATAGCATCCATGCACCCCTGAGACTTTGTCCCGCGTTGCCCCATGGACAGAGCAGTGCCTTATGAACTCGTCTCGCCCCCAGTCGTTCAGTCAGTGAGTCTATCCCACTGACTCCCGGGGGATCGGCACGGACCGCGGTCACGCCTTGACGGCCAATCACAGCTTATGGCAGCCGGCGGCGCCGAAATGTCCACTGTAAACCGGACATTATCTGCAGAAATCACTCCGCGGCCGCCGCCGGACCGTCTCAGAGGGCCAGATAAACCCGCCAACGAGCCTAGTTATCCGCACCAGATGCGCGCCGCAGGGAGCACCGACATCATTTGACTGCCGCCGGAACAAAGAGAGACGTAACCAGAGCACATCAGGCGCTCGGCGGCGGGTCGGCAGGCGTCGGGCGGTATGGTCACCACTGCACCAAGGCCCCACTGCACCGGCGCGGCGGACGGCATAGGGCAACTTCGGAACGGCACGGAGCGGCGAGGGCCGCACGCCAACAATGGCCACCACGTCCGCTGGAGCGGGCGGAATCAAAACAAGTCGTATATCCGGGCGGCGACGGGTGGCCGAGGGGCCGCCGCGCGCTGCGAGACTGGCGGTCCACAGGGGGAGTCGGCTCGGCTGTGTGCTGCCCGCCGTCATCACGCCACGAAAACGCCGGCAGTAATCAGCCGCGAGACAAACCTAGACGACCAGTGAATTCTGACGGACTAAATCAGGGCCTATTCATCGACTCCGGTAACGGGACGCAAACAGAATTGAGATAAATAATTGCAATCTGTGGTGCTAGCTGCGAACAATTCGTCGTTTTATGAATATTGCAATCTCACAGCAAAGCGTAACCATAAAAACTGAAACCATCATGGAAAAAACAAACGCTCCCTAAACGCAGGTCAAATATGCCTCTCCTTTGGGCACCGGTATGACACCAAAACAAACACTCGGCCATTCCATTCACAGCACCATAGGAAACTACCATGCCGATGATATCATATCTACCAACGGGTCTAAATAAACGATGCCTTTTAAATCAAATTACTTATAAAAATGAATGGTTGAGTGATCCAACCTTTTCCGAGAAACTTCCTTCATAACCATTCGGCTTTGGAAGTTGAGCACATTACTAGCCCCCTATGAATTCCGCAAGCATCGTCAAGGAAAATAAAATCTGCATCACAATGGCGAGTGCGGCTCCCAGCAAATGTCAAGGGGCCTCATCAGCTTTCCATCAATGTTGGTGCGACACCAGATATCGCCGAACTAAATCAACTGATTTTCTTCGCAGAACACGAAAACGCCTACTGGTTAACATAACGATGATAACGGCTTCCAAGGCTGTGAGCCAAACCGCCGAGATAAACATATCAGACGAATTCCAGGAAAATAATTGAACATATTTCCACAGTTGGAGGTAGTTCAAGCAGATGCCATACAGAATACCAGATCGTTGTCCACAGTTGGAAATAGAGGCCAGAACTGCGTACAGCCCTCTGCAAACTGCGTGGTAGGTATTCTTTTTTCGACAAAACCGGGAATAACGCGAATACTATGCTATTGGCCACTCGGAAAACGTAACAGCAAGACGTGCGAGACTCCGCACCTTAGATTGGGCTTATTTTGGTATACATTTTCCAGCTAGTTTGGCAACAATACAAGAAAGTTTATATCTGCCCCCAAAACAAACTTTTGCATTTTGTTGCTACACTAGTTGTATAATTCGTTCAGTGATAAAACCAATCAAAGGAGTGGAGCATGGCGCATCTTTATGCAATGAGATCCGACCGACCGATAACTTAGTCTTTGAGTTATTCTCGGTTTTGTCGAAAAAAGAATACCTACCACGCAGTCTGCAGAGGGCTGTACATCACAAAGACAGTACTATGAAATGACATAAATGGGAGTACGCTGTCCTCAACTTTTCAGTGCCATTACACGATGAGTAAAAACAGCTTGGGTACGTGGTAGATCTAATTCTCGGTGAATGCTGAGGTTAAGATGTGTGATTACTTTAACATCATCTTTAAGCATATGTCGTCACACTTTCAAACAGTTTTTCGTGGTCTCGCATTTTAGGTTTTGGTTCGCCGTTGGTAAGGCAGCAGCCGATTCGTAAGGAAACCTCACTCGAGCTACGACAGATACTGCAATCGAAGTGAAATAATAGCACCATTCTGGGCGATAGAGTGCTGACAGACTATAAGACGAGACAATCTAGCCAGACAAACATGACCTTTTCAGTCCGAGAGTGAGCACCATGTAAAGTCGATAAGATACCGCAAGACTGATGTGAACAACATGTCTGCATCGTAAACACAAATCAATTCCGTTTCGGAGATAGATCAATGAGCGACAATGCAGCAATGCCCGTATACGATCCAGCACAGGCTCTTGCACACATTTATTTACTAACGTGACTGCGAGTACGCTAACCGAACGTCTTTATGAGTTCAATATCGGGTGGAAAGACACTATGTTCAGTACATAAACGTAATCTGAAGCAAGCGCATCTATTTCCGAAACCTGCACGGGCTACTGAATTCAAGTTCGTCATTGATTGTTAGCTGAATGGCATATGGTGATAGCTGATAGGTTCCGTGAAGCGAGTAATACGCAGCTATTCTCAGAAGCGCGACTGCAAACATTAGAAACTTACCGGACAGCCTTTGATCCTATACCTAAGAATGCGAAACGGTCAAAAAGCCGGCGCCTCATATTTGACGCGCTGCAGTCCAGTGTCGGTTACCCAGGACGAAAACAAGGTGGACTTGTATCAAACAACTTCCAGCCACCTCCGCGCGCCACGAAACTTTTAATAGGGCGGCTCACTTCGATTGGCATTGTTTCAAAGGACGCGGGATTGGGAACAGCGACAAAACAGCTAACCAGTCGGCTGATACTTGGTTTTCACAGAAACCGAAGAACACAATAAACTAGACATTGTGAGGGAAGGAGTACCACCATGCAAGGTTCAGTTCAGTGAGCAACTTCGCTTTAATCAGATTCCAGTCCTGAGCCAATCGTGGAGAAAATGCCACTCTTTGACGTTAATTGAAGTCATAGAACGCTCAGCGAATAGTTTTTGATGCTCATGGTGAACTACTTTGAAGGAGCGCTGGTCGAACGATCTTAGCTGATAGTTTAGACATTGTTTATATACACACTGTTTTAATTTTTGTTTATAAATATATCGGGCCCTGACGACCCTATCCCGAATTATGATAGCCCTTCAACAGCCACTGATGGGCCCACGTGAAGGGTTACAAGTTGAAGGGCTTATCAGTGGTCGCACTAGCCCCGGACCGTTGCTCCCTCTATATCACGCCCACAGCCCGCGTCCCAGCGCCACCCCCCCCCCTGCCGCCAGGTCAGCCCACTCACCGGTCTGTCCCCCGAACGGCGTGCCGGCGCTGAAGCCGACCACCACCCCGCGCGCGCCGTTCACCAGGCCAGCGCGCACGTCCAGGTTTTTGGCGAGCATCACCTGCGCGCCGGGTCGGAGCCGCAGCCGGCCGGCCACCGGAGTCAGCGTGTCCAGCACGGTGGCGGACGCACCGACAGAGTCCTCCGCCAGGTACTGACGCTCCAGACCTGGTTATGGAGGGAGAACGGGAGAGGGGTGAATTCTCCTGTACTGGCTACCAAGGGAAGGGGAGGAGATGGATGAGTTTTATATGCCCCGCGATTGAATATGAGAAATGTCAGTGGGTACATACGTTGAGAGATGTTATAGCTAACCTCGTGAAAATGAGACTCAGTAGCTGCGGGCTGGTCAAATGAAAACTATGTAAAGGCCAGAAATGAGATATCGTAGTCTGGGCGGTAGGCAGCGGCAGTAAACGCTAGCTAGAGCCGCTCATTTGAGGCAAAGGGTCCGCGGGTAGATTCGAGTCTCTCGATATGGTAATAAGATGATGAGTTTGTAATCGGGTCTCCGGACGAAAGCTCGGTTATACTACTAAAACTTCCCGGTTACGACCGTTGAGTGGCGATCCGGCAGCGCGCCACCGACCTGTGAGGGCGGCCAGCTTGTGTTGGTTGATTTGGTCCACGTCAGCCCGGTGAGTGCAGAGCCGGGTGGCGGCGATACCGGCCGGCAGCTCCATCGAGTTGGTGGCCGTGGCGGCCAGGCGGCGGGCGTCCTCCTCAGTGCACCTAGCGGGGTACGAACAGACGTCAGTGGATATCTAAGGGAGACGATGAAACAGTGAACATACACAGATTTTCTGACGAATAGTTACAGTCGGGCTAAGACTGGACATCACAGAATGTCGGTCTTCTCACTATAGGTTGCGTCATCGACAGAGATCGTTTCATCGACATCCATAAGCGGCAGAGGTCAACATTGATTAGGTAGCAGACCGATATCCTCAGCTTCTATACGGGATGCACTACAAGACGTAACCGAATAACGCGCCCGAAACGCATATTACTTTAACCAGCGAGTACCGGGAACCAGACATGCAGGTAGATTCCCACCCCTCAGTCATGACCCATGGGTCCACGTCCTACTCAGGGGTACGGATAAGTCCTCAGTACCATTATGAATTGATGGACTTCTACGACAGAGGACAAAGGCACTCACCTGCCGACACGGACGTTCTGCAGGATGCGGATGAACTCGGGGTCGTCCTGCCGGTGTATCTGCCGCAGCTCCATCGTCACATCTATACAGCGGGTCCAGGCATCCGACTCGAAACAGAACCGGCCACCGCCGCCGCCTGACGAGGAGCCGCTCGAGCCTGCGGGATGAGGAAGACATTCATTGCCGATGTGGGGGTAGATGGAGAGATAATCTCCAATCCGCCAGCTCATGTCAAGTTTATATGACAAATTTAGTCAACTTCCAGATTAGTAGCTAAATATGTAAGCGAGCGGTAGGCAGACACAACACAACAAGTTACAAAGTAAGCAAGATACAAAAAAGAACAGTAGTCCGGCCCTATGTTCCTTGATCCTTCTTTGACAAATAAAACTGGATGTCCTCAGCCGTGCCTCAGCGGTCACTCCTCGCGATCAGCGCCACTAGTCGGACGATCCCCGCCTCCCACTGAGCGGCAGGCGGCGCCACATACCGGGTTTGTCCGTCCCACGCCGTTCGCCCTGTGATAGACAGCGCCACGTACCGGGTTTGTCGCTCCTGGCGACGACCGGCGGCAGCTGGAGGAAGTCGCCGCACAACACCAGGTGGATGCCGCCGAACGGAGCCGTGCTGCCGCGCACCATCCGCGCCACGTACTCCAGTTTCTGCCGACGGAGCAGGGTGGGAACACGAAGTCAGACGGCGTACATAATCAGACGACGGAAAGCTCAAAGACGGAATACGGTGCGAACGCACTCCGTGATATGGTGAGACGGTATGGTTTAAGAAAGTTGAGATTGAGACGGCACGCCGGAAAAAGCCCGACAGTATGAACAGGCAGCAAATCGTCAAGCAGTGCTTCGGTAAAATTACGTAATATTACCTAACAGTGGTACTAGTCTGCTAACTGTGGCACTAGTCAGTTAACTAGCTTAGGTAATATTAGCACACTGTGCAGTCAGGTGAATTCTATGCTAAAGAGAAATAGCTCAAGGAAACATCTAGCTCGACTGTCATGCTGTCGGTACGCGTTTCCCACCTGGAAGAAGTCGGCGTCGACCATGGAGATCTCGTCGATGACGAGGTGTTTGCAGCGCTTCCAGTGCTGCAGCACGCCCGGCCTGGAGGCCAGCTCGACACACTGCTCCAGGGAGGCGGTGCCGCGGCCCAGACCGGCGAACGAGTGCAGCGTGACGCCCTGCACCTGACAGGCGGCGGCGCCCGTGCTGGCCGTCACCCAGGTGCTCTCCGGCGGCAGGGCAGAGATGATCCGCTGCAACAGGAACGACTTGCCCGTGCCGGCGCCGCCTGGGGACGCAGCATGAGTTAGACGGATGCAAATCACCCTACATCCAGTGAAAGGTGGCAGTGACAATATTCGAAATGATTAAGTGTTCAAGAGAATTCATTTATGCTCCGTAGTCTGTGTCAATGAGTTAAGACTCGACTCGTTACTAACCCGTGAAGAACACGTTTCTGTTGCTGGTGGCCACCTCGAGCACGGCGCGCTGCTCCTTGGTGATGGGCAGTGGGTTCAGGAATTGACTCATGGTCAGAACCTTCGCCGGCCTCTTCGCCTGAGGACAGACACACATAAGTAACCGATACCTATCTAACATGTAAATTGTAACTTACATATAAATCAATTCTCCGACATCTAATAATGTTGCCAGAAGGCAGAAATGTTGATCCTTTACAGCCCACCCCCATAAATCCCTCACGTTCACCTTCCTCACCCGTACCTGGTTCTCGGCGCCGGAGGCGGCGGCCGGCCGTTTCCCGGCCCGCGGCGCCGCCGGTACGTTGGTGTCCCGTGCCGTGAGTGGCGCCGGCCCCGCCTGCTGTGGCTGCTGGCCGCCCGCCTGCTGTCCCTGCAGCTTTCCCAGCTGGTCGGCGGTGAGCGGACTGACCTCGTCCAGCCTGCGGTCGGCCGGCGCCCGCAGCAGACGGTCCCGGACGCAGGCCGGCCGGCCCGCCGCTGTCTGCAGCGCCAGTTTGGCCGACAGCACGCGGAGGAAGGTGAGCAGCTGCGCGGGCGGCGCGTTCGAGACGAGCAGCCGCAGCTGCTGGCCGCGCACCACCAGCGTGGCCTTGCCCTCGCGCAGGAAGCGCCGGTGCAGCGTCACCTCTTTGAGCACCACCTTGATCTGGTGCTGGCGCGCCGTCTGCAGCAGCAGCACCAGCTCGCGCTGCTCGCTGCGGCACAGCGACAGCGAGGCGGTCGGGTGGCGCGCCGAGCGCAGCACGCTCCCCTTGCCGTCCAGCTGGTCGATCGTCACAGAGGCCGAGATCACCGGGCACGAGAGCGAGCTCTTCGGAGACTCGCCCGTCGCCACCGACATGGCGACCCGCAACACTGTGGGGGTGGGGTTCCTGTGAGGATGTGTCGCACAGACTTCAGCTTGCTATGGAATGACTGAACTTAAAATCTTTCCAGTTTCCTTCAACCATTTCCTGAAATCTCTCCAATGCCACCTGCCTAGACAGGAAAAGTCATAACTATTTAACTTCTAGTGAAATAACCTTTCTTTTTTCCCTTTTTTACTACCACACCATCCATCATCTAACTGCTAATTTGAAGGGTGATCAAAAAGATTGACTAAATACATACTGTATCACTGATGTGAATTGACTGTGATGCATGTGTATTATATACATTGAGGGATGGTACCAACTACTAATGGTTGGTGAAAGTTATCACTTAGGTAATTGTTTTGTGCAATAATTATAGTTAGATAAAGTTTCATCATGGAAAAATCTGCATTTGTTTATCTTTTAGATTAGATACTGAATTCAATCACAGGTAGGACAGCTAAGTCTGAAGGCTGTTGATGTTGTTGAGAAGGTTAGGTTTGGGCAGGTAAAAACAAGGTTTGGGCAGGTCAAAGTGAAAAAAATGTGATGTAACCTAGCATTTGTGATGGGGCTAATTAGCTTTCACATGCTACTTCATGCTAAAACACATCAATTGGAATGGTTTTCAATTATTACAGCACAATATAACCACACAAACCTAAAAAAAAACCTACAAAATATGCCACAGATTTACTCATTCCCGCTCATCGGTCATCCCTCTTCTTTTTCCGCAAATGCAATTCTAATGATTGATTGAGGGACGGTATTAATGAATTATGATAATTTTTGAAATAAAAACTATCTCAATTCAAAATAGTTAAGTAGTAAAAGTTGGGGTTTTCATAAGCTCGTAAGAACTCATTACTCATAGAATGTAAAATTGAAATTGAAATTCATTGCTGACTGTGACCAAACCAAAATTAAGCAAGTCCTTTATTGAAATATGAGCGGAAAAGGGTAAACGTTTGGATGGCAGCTTAAAACCTTGTTTTTAGAAATGCGACAACCTAAAACATTTAGGCAAATTGCATCTCAACCTAGAGCACACAAAACTACAACTGTTTACATAAATGGCGCGGATAGGCAATCCCGGTATCTTTTGACCACGATTTCTGCAAAATAAGAACGGAGGGAAAGGAAATTTACTAACTTAAACGCATTTTCGACATTCAGAGTAACCAGTTAACCACAAATACGAACCTCAGAGAAAGATATAAAAGAAAGAAACCAGCTATCAAAACACGGAACACCGCAGCAGACATTCGCGACTTTTAAATGTAAACTACTGCCATATCGCCTCGATAGGGTAAAAATGCTGCCACATGAAGGCATTACTCTACGTTTCTTTAGATTTCTTTGCCAGTGCCCTTGACGTGGGCCGACCAAACCAAAATCGGCAGAACTGTTTGGAATACGGAGCGAGATACCGAGAATATCACCGAGAATACGGCGGTGAAACTACTAGAGGGGGATGGGGAGGGGGTTGTTAGGTTCTTTATGGACTATTCTACACGGACCAAACAATCTTGCGTGACTTCAATGTGGGGTGTGCCAGTTATTTGCCATTTTACGGCAGGACGATGGGATCAAACGGGCAACGGCGATCAGTGATGCCATGATTCTGGACCCAGTGCGATACACCGATACCAGAGGCCGTGGCCAATCGAAGTCACACCATTGAAGAACAGAGTGGAAAACACAGCTACGACTTACGAGTATTGAGCACGACTCGCTCAGTCAATTGTCCAGTGTAACTTTCATCAAACGTCGAACAGCAGCTCAGTTTCCGCCTCTCCCGAGCCCAAAGCGTTACAGCCCAAGAGTGAAACATCTATCAGACATTCATTGAATCATGTATTTACCACCACACCACATGTCAGTGTCGCGACTGGCACACAGTAATTCAACCCGCGTACCCTCCGACAGTTCAAAAACGCTCACGCGAACCCGCGAGTCACTGGCAGAAATGGCAGCTCGATGTCACTTGTCAGTCGGCAGTTCCGGTAGACGACTTTGTATCAGCTGCATGACGTGCCTCTCTGAGGACCTGGCAACAGACAGAACTGACGATGACGATGATGTTGATAGATATAGGTTGATTGAACGATACCCAGACTACAGTCATGGTCACTGGTCAGTGGTCATCAGCGCTCCACAGATTGCCAACAGAACCATGACAACAATAACACAGCACCAACTAACACAGGACGGCTCATAGACTGCTACCAGAACCTAGAGGCGTCTGTTATAGCGACTCGCGATTCATAAACCTATAACTTACCGGGATCGTGCGTTGTCCACTGTCCAGGTTAGCCGAAAGCCGATAGTTTTGGTTTCGAGCAGTTCTGGACCCATCTGGGGCGGAGGTTCCCTCCTAGGTCAGCTGGGCACCTCCTTCCGTTTCCATCATCCGGCAAACCTGTGTAGGTTCCAGTAAGTCACCGACATACAAAATCAACGCACGAGAAAAAGAAAAAAGAAATGAAAGATATGCCATCAGAAATTACAGTTAGCAACACTTGACCGCGAAATAAGAAAGCCGTAATTGCCACGCTATATGTCGAAGGCTTTTGCTGGCAATACATACATACATACATACATGATACGTATTACGTAGTCTTACAAGTTTTAACTCACCTTCTTTCGAAGATCAGCTCTCTAGGCTGTTCTAGGATCTCGAGACCCAAACCGGAGTCCATCCTCCTTCTGATCTGGTACTCTGATCTCTTCGCACTGCAGTCCAAACGCCTGCCATCCCCGTGCCGGATCGTTCTCAGGGCTAACGATCGGCTAGTGTCTCCTCCCAGTTCTATCTCCGCTGCTGGTCTGTGCCGGGTCGGTAGGCCAGTCCCCGCAGCCGCTCAGCCGCCCGGCGCCCGGTACAGCCGCTCCACCCTGGCCAGCTCGTGTCGCAGCTGTACCGGGTCGCCCCAGTCGGCCAGCTGTGCCCTCACGGCCGCCAGCAGGTCAGCGTCAGAGCGGCCCTCGCTCAGCGCGGTGGCTATCGCCAGCTGGGGACACACAGGAGCGGCCGGGGTTACAGGACGTCACGACTCACGACCGTTAGAGACACAGACACAAGGAGACATAACTGCATCACACGACACTCGAAAGTGCCAGCCACCGAACCTGGTTGGCGGTATTACATATACTAAATCACAAATTGATCCACTAACATAGCCAGTTAGCAAACGAAAATTCCGAGAATCTTAAGTGCTGTCGCCATGTTATTAGTCATCACTACGGCCGGAGATCATGCACGCCCGCATGCACCACACAGCCGGTGCCGATGAACAAGAAAGGGGGTCAGGTATGCATTGCATGCACTGATCAGTACAATTTCCAACGCTCCCTCGACTCTGCTCACCATCAGCCGCTGCCGGCTGGCCATGAGCGGGTTGGCGGCGGCGGCCAGTCCGGGCGGTATCAGAGCCACCCGCCGGCCGGCAGCGGCCGCCTGGCTGCGCAGCTGCTCGGGCCGCGGCGCGCAGCAGCTGTTGAGCAGCAGCAGCTGCGCTGGGCCGCGGCAGCCGACCAGCTGCAGCCAGAGGCCGGCGCGGGCGGCGTCCAGCCGTCCGTCCTCCTGCTGAGCCGTCAGCAGCCCGCTGCTGTCCGAGTAAACCTGACGGCCGCCGCCCTGAAATACGACTCAGTCACTACAGCTACCGGTCGCCGCCATGCAAATACACAACACACTACACAGTACACAATCACTACAACTGGGTGTAACACAAGCAGACTGCTCAGGTTCAAGGTTGCACCTACCAATGGCGAGTTATGAGTATCGGCGTTCCTAAAAACATCAGTGACGTTTTAAAACGCAAAGTCAGCTCGTTTACCAGATTTGTACCACAGAGCCATGTCCGGCAGGCCTCTATACCGCACTACTAACCTTCATTATGAGCATCGGTGGCTGCACGGATCCTTCCAGCGTGCAGCTGATGAGCAGTGTGGCCAGATGTTCCGAGTCCTCCGACCTCCAAACGGCGCACGGCGCTGAAAATGAAAATAAAGGGGATGCGTGGCGTTGATGTCAGAAATAAGAGCCACTTTGCGTAAAATGGCAATTAAGTGCCAGGACCAGAAAGAAGTTTGTAGGTAAGCAAAGGTATACCACATATGCTACGATACACACCAATAACACAAAGAACAGAAGATTGAGTGAATTTACTACAATAAAAAACAATCGCCCATAAAACATCGCCGTACCTGGCCTGGTTGAGATGGGTACGTCCACCATGACGACGACTGCGTGCGGCGGCGGTGGCTGCAGCCTGCCGGCCCACAGCTCTGCCTCCGCCAGCAGCAGCTCGGGCAGCTGCATCTGCCAGGTGGCCAGCGGGCGGCCGAGCGGCCGGTGGCGCGCCAGCAGCCGCGCCGCCCAAAACTGGCCGCCCGGCTGCTGGCCGTACTCGGCTAGCGCCGGCCGGCTGGTGGCGCGGCCCTGCTCGAACTCGGTCAGCAGCCAGCGGACGGCGGTGTGCTCGCGGCGCCGGTCCGTCACGTCCGGCACCTGACGCTGCCAGTGGCGGCTGTGCGGCACGCT
This sequence comes from Amphibalanus amphitrite, assembly GCF_019059575.1. Lineage (NCBI taxonomy): Eukaryota > Metazoa > Arthropoda > Thecostraca > Balanomorpha > Balanidae > Amphibalanus > Amphibalanus amphitrite. Next base: position 299,490 of record NW_024882101.1, read on the forward strand.
CAGGCCGGCGTCTTTGTACATCCGTCGGGCCACGCGCCGCACCTCCTGGTAGGTGGGCGGTGCGGCGGTGTCCCGCCGGCGGCGCCGCAGCCAGTCGGCGAACTCGGCGTCCACTTCCGTGGGGCGCCGCTTCTTGCCGCCGCCCTTGGCTCTCACACACACGGCTGCCGAGGCAGCCATTCCGGCAAGCTGCCGCCGAGCCGCGCGCCACTTGTAGACGACGGCCAGCGGCACGCAGAACGCAGCAGCCACCTCCTCCGCCGTCATGAACTCGACGAACCGCAGCAGCAGCAGTTTGAACTGGGGCGGGTAACCTATCCGCACCGGTTTTCCCCCGGAGCCATTCTCAGTGACTCTCTTCCCCTGCACAGAGGCCAGTCTGTCGAGCCACAGCGCCAGGTAGGAGCCGTCCTTAGACAGCCGGCGGCGGCCGTCGGGGCCGAGCAGAGCGGCCAGCTCGGCGCTCAGGCCGGCCCGGGTCACCGGCTGCTGGGCGGCGGCGCGCTGCCTCAGCCAGGCGAGCACCGCGGTCGCCGGGTCACGCTCCGGCAGTCGCGGCGGAGAGAGGTCATCGGCCGCAGGCCGAGAGATAACTATGTTGGTGGAGAGGCACGGTGGTGTCTTGGTCACAGAAGGAGCTGCTGATCGTGCGGGCTGTAACTGTGCTGGCGCTGTCGCGTCTGGGCACTGTGATACTGCCGCAGCGGTTATGGACTCTGCAGCTTCGGCTGACCAGTCGCGGCCGTAAGACATGGCGGACGAGACCGCAGTTTCGAATGGAGTACTCTGGGGGTGTAGCGGAGCACAGGCGGCATCCTGCAACGGTGGAGGGTCCGTGATTGTACCTGCCTCCACGAGCTCGGTCGGCGGAGCGCACGACGTTTCGACCGGGAAATCATCCAAGACATTTGATGCAACCGAGGCCAGAGCGGCGAGTGCCGATAGGTTATCAGTTGCCAGAGTGGACGTTGCTGACTTGTTGGCCGTGCGATCTGACTGACCGGTCAAGGGAAGGTGTAACACCTCAGCCTCAGCTTCTGTGTCAGACTTCCGCGACTGGACCGAGCTCAGAGACGGCTCAGCCTCTATCGTCGGGACCTCACTCTCGGAGGAGAGCAGCGCGGAGCCAGCCACGGCCCACAACAGCTGGGTAAGCTCCGAGTCGGATTCTGAGACCGCTGGAACGGAGCCGACGGGACGGGCGGGCGTCCCTGCCGGTGCCAAAGTCTTCTTATCAACGGGCGCCGGCTCAGCGTCACTTATACCACTATCCTGCCACTCCACACGAGTGGCCTCATTCAGCTCTTCTTCACTCGGTTGGACCACATCAAGGACCAGGTATTTCTCGCCCTCTTCATCCAACACCTCCAGTCCCGACTCCCAGAGAGCCTCGTCAAGAAACACAGCGTCGGCTCCGTCCAGCAGGTTCGCTGTTCCTTCCTCAGCCTCGTCCCCTGCACCGACCTCCTCTTCCCGCTGCCACCCGGAGGTGAGACCCATCACCAGGTTAGGGTCCACCCAGTGGCCGGCCGGCTCGTCCAGCATCGGCTCCCAGTCCGGCGGACAAGACTCCGTCACCAGACTCGGCTCCGGGACCCGCTCCTGTGGCGGCTCCTGCGGCGGCTCCGTGCTCTGGCTCGGAGCGGCCGGAGCCGGCGGCGACTGTGGAGCGGCGGGCGCCGCCGCTGGGCCCTGTCGCTGCGAGTAGCCGTGGTCCTGGGGCAGGCCGAGCTGGTCCGAGATGCTGCGGATCAGGTCCTCCTCAGTGAGCGCCGCCGGCGGGCTGTAGGCGTACCGGTGGTCGGTGGCCGAGCACGCGTCGCCGCCCGGGGAGGCCGGCCGCGAGGCGTACTGGTGGTCGGCGCTGGGACGCACCTCGCCGGCCACCAGCGGCTCCAGCGGGTAGTCGTAGTTGTGCTCCTGGTAGGGGGTCGGCTCCCCGGACGGCGGCACGCTGCCCGGCGGCGCCACCTCCTGCTCCGTCTCCTCGCTGACGGTCAGCTCACACTCGACCTCGGAGAGTCGCGCCGCGGCCGGCGGCGTCCAGACGGCGCGACCCTCTGACGGCGCGGGATACTGGAGACGGGAGTGGCTGAACTCCCGGGATACGGAGCTGGCAGGGATATCCACTGGTGCCTGACACACCTGGTGACCCAGGAGTGGGGAGGGACCATCGTGGCGCTCTGCCCAGCTGGAAGATGTCGGCACTGGTATGGGAGAGGACGATGGTCGGAGTTGACCAGAGGCACTGAAACAGTCCCTGACTTCTGCTTGGTGGGTTTCTGGAGTACACTGGACCACATGAGGCTGAACAGAATCTGTGGCATCATGTTGTGCGTCTATCTCTGCCTCACTAATGGCAGACATGGGTGGGCTGTCTTCTTCTGTTGGCTCATTTTCCAGCATCTGAAAATGTCCGGCCTCCAAATTTTCCAGTGACATGGGTTCCTGAACATTTTCCTGAAAGATTATCCTGTCCCAGCTCTCCACTGAGACCATGCTAGGGGCCAGCAATGCCAAACCATCCTCAGCCTCTGTAAGAGTACTGGAATCATGGATGACATCTAGTGTCTGCACACACTGCTCAATGAACTCTGAGGAAAGACCAACAGGCCACAGCTCATCAGCTGTAGCATCAGTTACCAGGAGCTGAGTGTATTCTGTACATGGCTGGTTCAAAAGCAGCTCAGTGCATTCTGCCTCCAACTGATTTTGAGGTGGTGCTTGTGTATGCTGCATGTCTGAGCTTGCCACATCTTCAAAAGCAGCATGATTAGATTCTTCCATAAGCATCTGGGGAGAAATTGTACTGCATGCTTCATCTGGATGTTGTGGAGAAACTATATCATATTTTGTGTCACTCCTTCCTGCATCCATTTTTCATCCTGGAAGAATTAAGATAATTTGGTAAGTGTCACATGTGGAATCTGGCCATTCATGGAAGCAGTGAGGATCAATGTTAAGACATGTTCAAACTGAGAAAAGAACTATTTCAACAATTTTCAGAAAAATACAGCATAAATAAGAAAATAAATTGATACCTAACTTACAACTACTATGTATTTCAGACCCCGTGAGACCCTGTTTTTTGGCGATAATTTCTTCAGTTTTTGTCTAATTGGCTTCAAATTTTGACATTAGACATTTCAGCTCAAGCGCCGATTTTCATCAATATGGTCTCTTAACAAAATGTAATTATTTAGAGCACTTGTCATTGGCTCGTAATGCTAATTAGATTTTGCACCCGGATAGAGGCTCGTTCGCTACCGCAGCGGATTGGATGGGAGCACTGGCCAATCACGTTGCGCCGGGCCCAACTAAGCTCCGCCCACTGGCCGTGACCGCGCTGTGTCTATGCAGGCTCAGTCGGCGGCAGCACCGCGGAGAGGTCGCACGGGGGCCGTGCACTGGAAACATACATGGAATCGACAGGAAGTGCCTGAGCGAAAGCTTGCTCTTCATTTGGGGGAGTTGGTAACCGCTTCTCTCTTTTTGGTATATCAACACCGATCCAGCTCAGAATATGAAGAATAATCAAAATGAGGGTATTAACCTCCCCAGAACCAACATTAAATAGAGAGCTGAGTCATGCACTATCTCAATATCTGAATGAATGCACATTCTGGCGCCTACCTCATGGTCAGGTCGTGCCACTATTCTGTCACCGATGACATATTTCATATTTTAACCAGACTTCTTAAATGCTACGGTGTAACTGTTTACCATGTCTTGCAAATTTGACGTAGGCTGACCTTGGGCTGACCGACGTCTTGCATCAGCTCACAGTCAATTGACATCAACGGCCTTTTTTAATGACGTTCAATCAAGCAAAAATGCAGTCACTAGCCCTGAACTTAGTATTAAAGTAGATATATCTTTATTGATTGACAAGGTGCAGGTTAATTTGCGATAAATGCAATACCGAAGGCTAGTGCGCTAATAACGAGCGCTAGGGCCTGTTCCAGCGCCTCCAGAAGAAATTCTTGACTGGAGGCTCTACCAGAGGTTTTACTGGAGGCGCTGGAACGCAATCTGGAGATTTCTGGAGATTAGCGTCATAGATACCAAAAGAATGACGATTGTTCTCTCTTGAAACGCAAAATTTGTTTTCAATTTTAGTTAAAAAGATAAATAAAATTATAGCATTGTAATTTTCTTTACATTCAAGTTGTAAAATAATCAGTCAAATGTCCTTTGTTTACATTCGTGATTGTCACATGTGCACCATAATTGTAGACCAGAGCCTCCAGAGAAATTTGGACCTCTCAACTCTCTGGAGGCTACTGGAGGTTTCTGGAGCTTTGGCGAGAGCTTTCTGGAGCTTTCTGGAGGCGCTGGAACGCTCTCTGGAGGATTCTAGAGCTTTCTGGAGCTTTCTGGAGGTTTCTGGAGGCGCTGGAACAGGCCCATAGTTTCTGCTGTATCGTCATTACTGCAACGGCACCCGCAAGGCAGCCACGTCCAGCCACGTCCAATGCGAGCCGCCCGGTCCGGCATACGGCCTTGGGTGCGGCGGCTACTGCCCCGTCGGCTCCACGCATCCGACTCACGGTCATAGAATACTAAGGTAACACGGAGCCGAAGCTTCAAGCCAGGGGACACGGGAGGCATGCCGTCAGCTGTCCATTTATAAATAATCGGTTTCTTTGACTTAATTTCTAATGTTTTTCTGATGTTTTGCATCAATGAGGTACATCAAAAATTAAGTTTTAATTTTTTTGAGGTCGAAAATATTTTGTTGTCCAAACTATCCCCGTTTAAAGAAAATAGACAAAGGGAGAGTTTACCCAGGACCCTATGGAGAGAGTCAACCCAGGGCCCTATGGGAGAGAGTTAAAGGGACCCTCCCACCTTAACATTAGTTTTGAGTTGAGATAGCCAAGTTTGCGGCCAGGCTCAGAAACCACCATTTATCCTGGTCGCAACCCCCGCAGCTTTATGGTATTCAAGAAATTTCTTCCCTTTACTTGCAGGGTGGGACCAGCTTGGTCCCTATCTCTTAACCATTACGGGAATCTGATGACGTCATCAGGCTTTCGAACGTCCGTCATTAAGTTTGACTAAAACGTTTTGTAGCACGCGGTGGTATATGCTATTTGCGCGCAACATCTGCCGCAAACGCCGCACTTCTAAAATAAAGTCGCTAGAAACAGCGGAGATCCCAAAAAGTAAACAAAAGTAAAAGTCTAATATCTTGAAAACCGGTGAATATTTTTCGGTGAAATTTGGTAGATATTCGTTTTCGCTCTTTCTGAACCGAGCGACATCACTTTCATGCCAATTCATAAACTTTTTTGAAGGTGGGAGGGTCCCTTTAACACGTGCTTCTATGGGGCGAATTCGATGCAACAATGGCGCAGTAGCGACATTACTCTTGTTCGATGTTTTTCGGACGACAAAGATTCTACGCCATTCGGCCAATCACATTCCATAATTGCAGCCGAGCCCCCGTTGATCTAGAACGGGATTGGCCGGACGACGTACAATCTTCGTCGTCTGAGAGACATCGAACGAGGGGTACATCGACTGAACATACATTGCGATTCAATATTCAGTATTTTATGACCGTGATTGCAATCCAAATTTGCATTTGAGCTCAGCAGTCGAGTGTGGTGCCAAAAATACCAGAAGCGATGTCCTATATACGGCCTTGACCAGAAGTGTTGCATGCCCTGGATGCAGAAAAACAAGATTGAGATGAGTGGATCAAGATGTATCTTTCGTGCAGATGTATCAAAATCCTTTCACTTAAGATCCATGCAGGTGAGGTTCCAGTGAAATTTGAATTCGATAGGTAGCTATTTTTGATTTTGCTTTGATACTTGTGGTAAGGAAACATGATTATGGTTGCATGAACCGCCCACTGCTCATTGCTGTCTTGTCTCACGTTCGATATCCGATCACCATTCTTAAATAGCTCACCCCATATGGAAATCAGGTTTCAGGAGGCCACTAGGCTTGTGGGGCCTGGTCTCAATGAGCTCCCAGTGCTAAGGACAGTCAGGCTCATATGCTGGGTAAGGTCAGGTTCAGGTAGGCCAGTATGCACTCTGCAAAGCATGGCAATTTCGACAAGATCTCGTCTGTGCTGGCTTGTCCGGCTGGTGAGGCTTTGGTGTGGCGTGGATTTAGTTTGGTGCAGTGCGGATTTTGTGTAGCGCGGTGCAGATTTGGTCTGGTGTGGTCAGGTGGTGGGGGATGTAGTGTAGTGCATTTTAAATGTGGCTGATAGGTGTGCGGTGGTCAGAACGGACTGTGCCAGTGCTGGTGCCTGGTGGTCCCACCAATCACGGGGGTCATCTCCTGTTGTGACCCAGGGCCCAGGGGGTCTAGTCAAAACCTTACCTATTTCTGCTAACCTAAACCTATTTCTTACAAATTAGGCATAAATGTGATTATGGTATAATGATAATTAAACCTGGCCCTTTTTCAGGCGCAAGCTTTGGATGAACTTCTGCTTCTGCGGTCGGCATTCTTACAGGAGAACCCAAGATTCATTGTACCTACCTGTATGCATTTCAAAACTGAATAATTGATAGCAACAAGTAAATATTTGAAGTTGCAGCCAAATGCTGTGCCTTCTCTGCTGCAAGAGCTACATGTCACCATTGAAGCAAGGTAAGTGTTAAAAGAAATTGTTCACCTTCTGTGAGTAACTTGATAAATAAAATTTAAAAAGGTGTGTTAAAAATGTGATGAATAAAATTTAAATGTATTCTAACTTGGAATTACACACTTCTTCTAAAGGGATTTCATTATTTTAATGATTAGAGTTATGAACACTTACAGCTGAACAACCTATCAGCTGCAAGGGATTCTGCTCCTGTAAGTGCTCTCATCGCTGATTGGCCACTGTGTGTGTTGAAGAGGTTTCTGCTTGCTGTAAATGAGCACTAGAACATTAATTTAAGCACCAATATTCACTGATAAAAGGTGAATATCTCAAACGGTTCAAATATAAGGCATACACAAATCTGCTCTATCAGACTGCTATCTCAGTTTAAAATCCCATGTTAAATGTGAACTATTTCCTCGACAGGACCAGCTCGACTCCTGCAGTAGGAGTCCAGCCTCGTCCAGTCGTCGCCGCTCGCCAAGACCAGCCGGACTCCTGCAATAGGGGTCCAGGCTGACCCGTTCGTCCAGTAACCGCCGCTCGTCAGCACCAGCTGGGCTCCTGTAGTAGGGGTCCAGCCTCGTCCAGTCGCCGCCGCTCGCCAAGACCAGCTGGGCTCCTGTAGTATGGGGCTAGGATGGCCCGTTCATCAACCGGTCCTGAAGTCACATCGCCGTCAGCCAGCCGAACTCAGTACATAAGTCACCAACCCTGAATGTTGCCAGCCAAAGTCGGCAGTTTCCTTCGGACAGTCATCTCACCAGTGTTGTACAGTGTACGAGGTTAGTGACGCAGTTAAATGCGTCAATTAAATGCGAGGACGTGCGCTTGTATGCAGCGTTTTGTCATGTTGAGCTGCATGGGTGTCGATTTTCACCGAATTGAGGGTGCCCACTGCCCGGGCGCAGCAAATCCGCCGCTGCCTTAGCGGTGACCTTGACCCGCACCGTCTGTTGGGGCTCCAAAGCCAAGCCAGCCGAGCCGGCGGGGAATCTAAAGAGCTTGAGCACCCCCAACCCGGCGGAAATTGACACCTATGTTGAGCTGTATGGATGCGTTTTAGCCTTCCGCCGTGGTGGTAAATAGCAGCCTACATGCAGAATTAGGCAGGCTTATTAGCGGACTCATTATTGGATTCATTGTGTCACGTTTGTCGGCACGTGTAAGATGTGCTTAACTGCCATTAGCTCTCGGCCTGGCGACTTCTGGGGACCACGTAATGGGGATGACAATTGGGATCCTGTGCCTTAAGCCGGCCATTTACGTCCATGGCTATATACCCCCGTACTAGGGCTAGTTATGACGTATATAGGGATCCACGAGATCTTTTTTGATGAATGTGTTGTGCAGTGTTGAGATCCGCGTGTAACGTCACTGTTTGGCCAGTCTGCCCTCAAACGCGTCATCTTTACTCGTATTTTATTTACTGAACGCTTTGCATGGTCCAGTGGTTTATATAGACATCTTCCTTGCACTAGCTAGTTTTATGTGGCCAGGTTGATTGCCTGTCAGCGCGGTCACGCTGTCGTCTTTCGATTGGTGCGTTTAAATGCGGCGAGATGAATATAGGATTTCCTTTGATGCCATTTAGTACCTGCGCCCAGCTCAACTGGGGAAGGGGGGGGGGGGGGCACTGCCGACTTTTGGTCCCATTCTTTCCATGTAACGCCCATAGAGCCCATTGTTAAAATGCCAAAATCAAAGGGGGGCACGGTGCCCCGGTGCCCTCCCCGTTCCGCCGCCTATGCGCGAAAGTACCAACTACCAACAGTTTCCAGTTGTTTGTGTCCCAAAGTTTTTTTTTATGAGTTGGACGATTGGGCTTTTCCCATCGCTCGTTATGCAATTATTTTGTTAAACGCTCTAAAATTGTTTCTCTACAAGTCATTAGAACTTAGAAGCAAATAGATATTGATGGATACGATCTCAAGGGGGCCGATAAGAAGGAAGAGCGCGCGGCGCAATGATTGTGGAGCACAGCACACGATTAATGTGAGGCGCATTTAAGCGAGAAATAACTTCATTGAACAGAAATGAGCAGAGTACCAGCATTGAAACTGCACCAGTACCAGCATTGAAACTAAATATAAGATATCTCAGAAGGTTGCGCTTTTGGGGCCGAGTTGTGGTGCTTTACGCCGTACATCATGCTTAATGAATGTGACCGTCGTGTTTGTGGGATCCCCGTCGGTACTAGTCAGCCCCACGAATCGTGGTAGATCATAAAGATAATCTTCGCCTCCGGTTATGATTTTGATATATCTACGAAACGGGTGCTGGGTGGTACACGAAAGCAGCTTTTTCAGGTGAGTTGAAAGGGGAAGAGGTTCTTTGAATTACCATTTCGGACCATGGTTCTAAAAAGCGCTAGTTTAAAACTATTGTTATAATTCCTATCGTAAACCATCGGACGCTCGACGCTGCATTGGCATTGGTACGATGTGCCGGTAATCGCTTCGCTCGCCGAGAATGATAGCGTGGCAGGTTTACTGATATGTAGGATTATCAAATAAATGTAATAGAAACGATATTAAATCCACTACCTCTTTAGAAGCTCTTGAAATAAACCTGGCTATCTGGTTGTCGAAGCCAGGCAAATTATATGCTTGGAATGGCTAAATGTCCATTGTCCATGACATCATTAAATTGAATTATTTTCCTTCTTAGCACTTAAAATACATTTCAGCGACACAAAACTCCCAAAAGTCTGATATCTTGCCCGTGGTATCGTGGTACGATCGGCGAGTACCTAAACCTTCCTACGCAATGTCCATGGCTATGCGAAGTCTAAGGTTGGCCTACATAAGCCTTGGGTTGGCCTGTTTATCCTGTTTCATATCGTATCTATGATAATAAAGTGTTCACGATCGCATAGCCAAACTGAGAACAAAATATTTATTTGCAAAACTCCAGCAATACCCCTCGCTTGATACTATAAAAAAATATTGCACACGATCATGCGAAGCCGTGAATCCTACCGCCTTTATTTAGCGCCGGCGTTCCCGCGTTAATAATTTCTCCTGAATCGGAGGAACAATAATCAGCTGACGCACCGTTGTTTTGATGTCGGCGGACCGTGCCAGCCTGATCCGACTGACCGGCCAAGATCACCGCTCCGTCCGCCGGGAGGGCGGAGCTTAATGGTCACGTGCCTGTGACGTCACGCCTACGTTCGGATAGCCTCTACTCCACTGACGGATTTACGGAGCTGATTTTAACATTACGAGGCAACGACAAGTACCCTAACAATTGATATTTTGTTAAGAGACCATATTAGCGAAAATTGGCGCTTGAGCTGAAATGTGCTATGCGAAAATTTGAAGCCAATCGGATAATTATTAAATAAATTATCGCCGAAAAACAGGGTCTCATGGGGTCTGAAATGCATAGTAGATTGAGACGATAAAAATCAGCAGTAAAAAAAATATCAGCTTTGGGAGCTGCAACATATTGTCATGGGATGCAGCTCAAATTGAAGAAGCATCTGCATCTCTGGACATGCAAGTTATGGGTGGGGGTGGGGGACCAAGGAGAAGGACAAGACTAACCCCGCGTTCGATGTCTCTCGGACCATAGAGATCTTATATACATAGAGATGACATGCACTTAAAATCGTGGCGATTCAGTGGGTCTTTTTAAGCAACTTATTTTCAGCCAGTAGCGTGCCAATATGGCTGAGGCATTGTTAGTCTGAAGAAATTAATACGTAGCGAGCGAAGCAAGCGTAGTCTTTCGTAGATTAAAGGGACCCTCCCACCTTCAAAAAAGTTTATGAATTGGCATTAAAGTGATGTCGCTCGGTTCAGAAAGAGCGAAAACGAATATCTACCAAATTTCACCGAAAAATATTCACCGGTTTTCAAGATATTAGACTTTTACTTTTGTTTACTTTTTTGGGATCTCCGCTGTTTCTAGCGACTTTATTTTAGAAGTGCGGCGTTTGCGGCAGATGTTGCGCGCAAATAGCATATACCACCGCGTGCTACAAAACGTTTTAGTCAAACATTTAAAAATCGTTAGATATTTGCGCTGACGTCACATATTCAGAGGGGTATTCCTAAGCATTAGCCCCTCTGAATCAAAATGCTGCAATTTTGAAATTCAATATTTCCGATTTAAGGCATTTCTCGATGTTGTGAGTGCCGAAACCGGTAATTGTGAGCCAGGGACCCCATTTTGGCTATCTCAACTCAAATCTAATGTTAAGGTGGGAGGGTCCCTTTAACGGAAATTTCTGAGTATGAGCGGCCGGCCGGCCGTGGTTACGCTTTTGCGAGGCTTATATCTCAGCAACCACTTGACCGATTTACATTCGATGATTTTTCTAGGGTAGCTTCATTCCTTCTACCAAGTATTGGACTATTCTCGATGCATGTGGGTGACCGCTTATGCACGTGCCACGTGCAAAACGAAGAGGTGTCAGTTTTGCAATTGTTGCAATATCTTGGTAACTACTTGGCCGATTGCGCTGAAAGTTGGTATGTAGGTAGGCACCCACTAGGCAATGCATATCCATGTGCCACAGTTGGGGTGCTGCTGCACGTGCGCACGTGCAGGGGTCGATTCCAGATCTCGAGAACGGCTGAACCGATTGTGCTGAAATTTGGTACATGGTTAGGGACCAGTTAGTAGGGTGCCGTGCAAAAGTCAGTTGTGACCCATTTTGCACGTGTGCACGTGCAGGGTGCCGCTTCCAGATCTCGAGAACGGCTAGGCCGATTGCGCTCAAATTTGGCACATCGCTAGGGACCGGTTGGTAGGGTGCAGTGCACAAGTTAGTTGGAGGTGTCCCTTGCAAATTCGCTTGTCCAAGGCCCACCCTCTCGCTCGCTCCGTTGGTCGCCCCAAAACGCGTTTTACTGGTTAAAAATATTGCTGTTCTTTCCTTGCTGATTTCATTCCTGAGGTAAGCAATTAATTTGTAACATGATTTCATTTTGTGTGTTTTTTTTGAATTCCTTAAAAGCTCGCCTAAAAACATTCTCTCTCATTCAGGCTCTCATCAACCCGGCAGGCAGTGGTCCTCCCGGCCACCTTCCGCGCGGTGGGGGGGGGGGGGGGGCGGGGGGTCATTTTTTTGCCCCTCCCGTATCTCCGAAACTACTGGACGGATCCGTAACATTCAAACGATGTTCGATAGCCCTGTCAAATTTGTCGACGGAACTCCAACTTCATTGACCTCGGGGTCACCGATGACGTCACAGGTCAGGTCAAAGATAAAATGTTTCGCGTACGTTAAAAATAGGGCGTACGTTGCCTAGTACATATATGTTGCTATTAGAGGTCACTGATAATACCATGTCAGATCACAGGTCAGGTCACCAAGGGTCAGCACATGAACCAACTTTACTATTTACTAGGGTTGTGCGATGCATGTTTTATGGCCACCCTGACATGGTCCCCCCAAAAAGGTTACAGGTCTAAGGTCATTTGGGTCAGGTTCATGGAATTTTCAGGGTAGGTTCCTTGAGCTTTGGTCAAGTTTGGCGCTTTCGATCAACCGTCGCGAAAACGGCTGTTCTGAACCTTTCTGAGCACGGTGCAAGCTCAAATATACATATGTTGCATGTTCCCATTCAATGATACATTAACCCTCGCCGGACCTATTGGTTTTCTACATACGCGCCGGCCGGGGGGGGGGGGGGGGGGTTGGTACGATTTCCCTCTCGCCGTTTCGCCCCTGATGAAGCTAGAGCGTCGCGGAAAAACAAGCGTGTGCGCCGTTACAAGACGCAGGGACTGGTACCCGATTTTAAGGTCTCATGAGGTCAGGTCAAGTGACCAAGGGCCAGGGTTCAGTTTTTCATAACTTCGCAAAAAAAAAAAAAAACGGTCGGAGAGCAGGGGCGGCGGATTCGGGGGGCAGGGGGGCAGCTGCCCCCTGGCAAACTCGTGGGGGGGCAAAAGTATCTTTTTGCCCCCCATAATTTGTGACAAAGCTTAGACAAGAAACCATGTACCTGATTATTCTGTTCGATCATCTGAAGATGTAACCAGATGCCCATAACTTTATCATACGTTGCCTTTCTTAAATGGCAAGCGTTCACGTTCAATTGAAGTTTTCCTCTCTTCAACCTAGTTTTGGAGGCTTTATAAGCGTCAACGTGACGCAGCGGAAACCCAGGCCTTCAGTGACCGCTTCAGGAGCGACGGATACGGGGTGGCAGAGGAGGCATCGTTCCCTAAGAAACTTTTGGAGGAGGGGCAAACGTATATTCTTGCCCCTCCATATTGTGCCCTAAACATGAGGAAAATTTCCATAACCTGATATTGCAGCTATGCGCTCCTACAGTTTGTCCAACGGTGCCTTTTGAATATGTGTAAATGCTAACCATTTCCGCTTTATATCATTTTGTTTTGTCTTTTCAGATTCGATTTATAGATGCGTGCAAGAGACGCAACTCATACCTTCAGTGGTCGTTTGCCTCTATTTTGTACCTACATAAATGCCAAATCGCAAGCGAGCGGAGACGGAATGGCTAGCCATTCGCTTGCGGGTAGTTAGGACTGATGAGCGCTCATAATAAGCCACTCCCCTGATTTCTTCGAGCGCAACAGTTTCCAGCGCATAAAATGGTAAACGCCGAGGTCGTACACATTGACGACATTGACCAATGCACGGTATGGTATGACACCCAAAGGCCAGTCATCAGAGATCTGCTTTGGGCATTCGGAGGCTTGTGTGGGGCCAGTGTAAAAACTGGATGTTCACAGTTCAGTATCCGCTTTATTTCAGTTTTCACTATTAAAAAAGTAAAAATTAGTGTTGGAAACTTTTGAGGGTTAGGGCACTGATCATTAGTGGCCCCCCTCTGTCTAAAGGCTGACTATAGAATAAAGAGCATCAAACACGAACAGTAGCGGCGGAACACCTTCAATTAAGGGCCTGCCGACTTTTGGTCCCATTCTTTCCATGCAACGCCCATAGCGCTAACGTTAAAATGCCAAAATCAAAGGGGGGCACGGTGCCCCGGTGCGCTCCCCGTTCCGCCGCCTATGAACACGAAAGCGAAATCCTCTGAGGCATTTTGGAAAAATGAGTATGCCCCGCAGCGTCCGATAACTACCACCTTCCGGTGGGTCAAGCCAACGGGGCCTAAGGCTATAATGGCACTTTTATAACGATAGCACTAACCTTGTCTCACTTTTTGTTGAAGTCTGTTCCGAATGGTTTCGGCGACAGACTGGCTGCACTGAGGTATGTGCAACTTTAATTAAAGCCACCTGAGGCACCCTGACACCAGGCTGAATCTGGGTTGGAAATGCTCTTGCAGATATCACTGACCGCTGATTCTCGAGTGCCTGAATCGGTAGATGTCGTGGCAAAATTTGGTGTGATAATTTGGACCTTACCGCAGTCAGCGCACCCTAAAAGAAACGCCCTACCCAGAGCTTCTGGATTCTCGTTTCAGTCCACCGTTCCTTCACCCCAGCCCACCGCCACGCTCCCTCACCTCAGCCCTCCGTTCCCAGCTTGACGAGCATTTGGGCCTTAGTTAAGCCTTGGTGTAGGCTAACTGTATAAACCCATCGAGACAGCCCGTCTCGGTGGGCTTAGTTGGCGAGCTACTGCCTTGGGGAGGGTTTCTGGCGGATCGCTGTCCCAATAGGTTTAGATGCGACCGACTGTCTCTGAATGTTTGAGCGCTCTCCTCCCGCTGTGAGCTAGTTGATATCTGTCTCAGAAATACTTTTTAAAGGAAGGTTAAACGGAAATCGAACGTAAAATGAACAGAGGAAATGCTAACGAGTTACCTCATTGAAGGAAAGCGCTCGCCTACTTCAAAAGGTTTGGAACCGTTCTTCAACATCTAATATGCGATCGGGTTATGGCACAACTTTTCCCATTGAAACTTTTTTTTCTAATACAGCGATACGAAAAGCGTTACATCGTCCACTGGCGGATCCAGGGAGCGGGCATTTAAAGCAAATATTTACTCTCCCTCCCCTGGCCCCTGCATCGCCCGAAATAGACAAAGTGTACCTTATGTTTCCTAATAATAACACTTTTATCAGGATTTTTTTTTTTTTTTTTTGCTTCATACTGTTCAGCAGTAGATCCGTAAGGAATCGGAATCCGAGGAGTTTTTGGATTTGGGACACTTTTTCGGGGGGTATGTCCCCTACAGTGTCGGAAACGTCTTTCTGGATCCGCCTATGACATCATCTCGACTGGGATCTTGCCCCCCCCCCACGCCAAAATCGAATCCGCCGCCACTGTCGGAGAGCCGCGATTTTGGCATCATCGTGTTCGCCTCGCTCAGGCGCGTCGAATGGTACCTATACTTTTTGTTCGGGTGAGGTCAACGTGAGGTGTTGACCTCGGGTCAAGGGCAGGTCAGCTCCCCCCAGATCACGAAGCTGGTTGAAAGAGGTCATGTTACATATTACTCGAATCGGCAGGTCTTCCTGAATTTATTGGTGGCTTTCCCGACTCGCTAACTCAATTTGATGGGGAGTTATTGATGAAAAACTCTAATGACCCAAGTATATAACTGCAATGAAAACCGTAAGCCTCATGCTAATAATTATATTCAAAATAGGGCCAAGAAAATGAGACATGTTGGCCAAACTGACAAACTGACTTTTGTCAAACCGTCTTACGGTTTTCATTGCAGTTATATATGTAATCATGAGCCTCAAAACCGCGCTTTCTTTAATCAATGACCCAAGTGACCATAAATGACGCCACGCAATGTCAACAATGCAAAAGTGAAGCATCGGACCTTGCAAGACGTGCATCAAATCACGATTCCATGTGCTGGAGACAGTTGGAGATAGTTCTCGGCGCTAACATAACAGTTTTCATTTTCCCCCATTGACTTATACCTAATGGTGAGGTCACGTGGCCGACCTGACCTCATGTGATTTTTAGGGAAAATCCGAGATATATGTACAAGTTGTGAGACCTCTGGATGATACTACATCCTGTAAGTTTCATCTCCCTGTGAAAGTTCCTCTGGCACTGACGGCGTTGCGAAGTTGCGACATCTGATCTGAGGACTGTGCAGAGGTTCTCTTATGACGTCACAGGTCAGTGACCTGACCTGACCTGAAAATGCGGTTGGTGTCACAAGATGCGGCTTGGATCAAAGGTCAGGTATGCCAAGTTTCAGCTCTCTATTGCCTGCGTGTTCGGAGCTATCGTGAAAAACCCTATAGGGAGGCGGCACCCGCCCCCCCCCCCCGTCGGACGGCGAGGGTTATTGATACATGCTGTACCTGATACGAGCATAAGGTTAAAACATGCCTAATTTCATTTCAATAATAACGCTCGAAAGCGCCACAGCTATGCAAAAAAGAAAAACTGTACTTAAAATAAGCGGATGTGAACACTAATCTCCTTGACCGAATCCTTACAAAATGCAAGTCACGGGCCATGGCACCCCAGAAAACCTTGCTTAAAAAGACCCACTGAATCGCCACGAAATCAAGTGCTTTAACATAGGCGTGTCATCTCTATGTATATAAGATCTCTATGTCTCGGACGGCGAAGATTCTACGCCGTCCGGCCAATCACGTTTCATAACCGCAGCCGAGCCCCCGCTGACCTTGGACGTTATTGGCCGGACGGCAAAGAATATTTGCCGTCCGGGAGACATCGAACGCCGCCTAAGTGTTAGTATTAAAGCAGGCATCACACCTACTGAAGCAACACCTTAATCAGGCTTAACTACAACAATATGAACATTCACAAAGCATGTCTCCATTGATGCCAGATTGAGATCAAATGAACCAATCAAATTGTCTGTCATGTCATGACAGACTGTCATTGTCATTTCACTGTCATTTAGTGGGCGAACGGCCGAAAAATTACCTTCCGTTCTCATAAATGGGAACGCCCGTTCCCATATTTGGGAACTCCGTTCCCAAAAATGGGAACGTTCCTATATTTGGGTACTCATGACCATAGTTCCACCTACTGAAATGATCGCAAACGCTTCAATTTTCACTTATATTGATATGAACTCAAGCAGATTAAAATTGCAGGTGTACTGATAATGGGGATGTTCGGCTTATTTCCTCACCAGGTGGCAGCACTGCCTTCTTTGGACACAGAAACTGTGGCGGCGAATGCGCCACTGTGTTTTGCACTGTGTGGAGTCCGTGCGGTGTCGGTCCGAGGGACTGAATTTCGGTGAATTTGATAGCAATTGATTTGAATTTTGCTCAGATGGGTTGTGAATTTATATTCAGCAAGTGTCACAAACATGGAAAGACAAGTTTACAAAGGACAGGAGACCTAGAAAGGCTTTAATTGACGTAGCCGAAGAGAGGCGAGAAGCCGAAGATAGACCGACTCCAAACGGTAATTCCATGGATGTAAACACGTTTCCAGACATTTTTTTTATGGCGAACTTAACTAAGAGTATAAAATAGTCAAACTTAACTCATAGCTGGATCTTGTATTGCCCATATGAGGTAATTTACCTGTATAAGTTTATGGGCATATCAATATAGGAAATCAAAATTAACCTGCCCTTTGAGAGAGGCAACTCAGGGTCACTGGCCATATCGATTTGGAACAGAAGCGCCGTTTGAAGAACAAAGGTGCACGTTTATGAAAGTTCTCATTTTTCGTCACAACTTTTAACAGTTGCCGTCTCGCGAACAAAATTATAGCGTAGTATCATGATAATAATTTCCGCGCGATAAGCTCACCCAACATTATTGGTCAAAACCCGGAAAAAAACATTGACGCGTTATCGCTTGAAATAGCATTGACGTGTTATTGACCTGCTGAGGGCTGTTCACGGGCCCTGTGTGCGGTCGGACCGCACACAGCCTCGAAGCTCCGCCCACTTCGTCCCTACGTCAGCCTTCCGTCACCGCACACAGCGATCGCTGTGGCCGGTCGGGACTGGCCACAGCGGACCGTCCACCGCACGCAGCCGTGACGTCAGAGCCGCCTACCCATCCCCTACCCCCACGCCTGCTGGACGCACCGCACACAGCGCACGCAGCAGTGTGCGGTGCCCGTGAACACCCCTCGGATTCCAGCAAAAACGTTTACGCACCGGATACTTCTTTTTTCAACCTTCTGAGATGTGCACGCTCGTCAAACAAACACACTCACTTAAAGGGATTATCAGGGTTTAAAAATTGAAAGGAATCGGCATAAATTTCCAATCAATGAACTCCCCAGACTCTGCCGATTCTAAAGATATGCATAAAATGTAAATCGGTACCAAAATTTGCGAGATATAGCCGTTTCAAAATTGACAAAATTGTACTTACTCACGCAAAACAAGTACTTGGGCGGCCAAGTTGGCCCATCGCTAAAATGTAAACAAAGAGCAGCCTGGGGAAATTTCGCCAAGGCCGCCGCACCGCACTGGCGATTTCCACAAGACTGTTTTGTTTTTGTCTGTTGTTTTTAGGGCCTTGCAACAAGATTTCAGTGCTTGGCATTGGATTTGGATATGAACAAATTGAAGATTTGCTTTTCAATAAGACAGCAAGAGTTATCAACATTGCCAAAATTATTATATGGGTGTGATTTGAATAGCTTGTTTGCTGATCATCAAAACATTGATGTTAATATCATTTAAATGTCAACAATTTTCAAGGGTAAATTTGAGTGTTTTATTTCAATAAATTGAAATGTAAGTGCATCAGGCACAAGAGCTAAGCTTCAATCTGATTATTTTGTCAAGAGTGGTGAATCTAATGTAACGTCTTGCGAGAAAGCTTACCTAAGTGACTGAAGAAAGCGCTACAGTTTTTCAAAATCAATGTTGATCTGTTTTTTCGAACAACAGGTTGTACAACATGATGTGACATGACCTCTGTGCCCTGTACGTCACCCCTGCTGCTGCAGCAGAGCCCCGGCTTCAACTATAGTTTGTTATGGGTGGGCTCTCCGTGAACGTCTTGGTGCGTTTCTACATATTGTTGCTGTGAAAGGACTGTACTTGAAAAAAAATATGTAAGTTGTATGTTTTTTATTGCCCTGGTACCTACTTAATGTATATTTTTGTTGTTTATGAGTGATAAATGAATATATTTTGAGGAAAATTGAGTCATTTCAGTTTTAGTTTGTGGAACAGAACAGAAGAAGCTGCTGAGTGTGGATCATGCTTCAATTGAGAGAATCATCCTCAGTTATCTACATATAAGCATGCTTTGTAAGCTCCTTGCATTTTGCCAGCTTCTACTTGCTAGTCAAAGTTGTAAGAAGGGTTAGGGAGAACAATTGGTACACATGCCACCATGTGCAATCACCAAACGAATGAACGTGAGGGCCAAGTCCTTCACACAGCATGGATACTTATAGGTACTGCACTAATGTATAATGTTCATTATGTTCATATTAGCAACTCACCCAGGCAGCCTGCCTTGTGGTATTTCTGAGTTTAAGATTTTGCAAGACTCACACTAATCAATAAGGTAAATTATATTGATATGTATGGATGAACAATGTGCAAAGGGGTCGCACGTGCCTGCTCAGTGCTCAGCCATGGATGCACGTGCCTTCTCAACAATGGTCGTGCTTGCAGACATCTCCATGGACGAACAATGTGCAAAGGGGGGGGGGGGCGGGGGGGCGTGCCTCCGCGGCCGCCTGTTGGCTCAGCCGCTGCTGCTGCTTGGCGCCGCTGCTGAGCACTGCCGGAGACGCCGCTCGCTGCCGGAGCTGCCGGAACAGTCACCGGAGCTGCCGCCCGCTGCCGGAGCTGCGGGAGCCGGGCCCGCCGCCCATCTGTCAGGACCGCCGACGGCAGCACGCCCGTCTGTCAGGGTCTGTCAGTGCCGGCAGTGGACGCGCGCGGGTGCGGGCCGGGTACGGACGCGCGCGAGTGCGCGCCAGGTACGGGTGCGCGCCGGCTATGGACGCGCGCGCGCTTGCGTGCCGACGATGGGCGCGCGCGCGTGTATGCCGACCATGGCTGCCGCCCGCTGCCGGAGCTGCGGGAGCCGGGCCCGCCGCCCATCTGTCAGGACCGCCGACGGCAGCACGCCCGTCGGTCAGGGTCTGTCAGTGCCGGCTGTGGACGCGCGCGGGTGCGCGCCGGGTACGGACGCGGCGTTCTCGCCGGGTAAGGACGCGGCGCGCGCGCCGGCTATGGACGCGCGCGCGCTTGCGTGCCGACGATGGGCGCGCGCGCGTGCATGCCGGCCATGGCCGCGCGCGTGCGCCCCAGCCATGGACGCGCGCTAATGCGCGCCGGCGATGGGCACGCACGTGCCTGCTCGGCAATGGATGAGCGACGAGCGTGCCTTCTCGGAAATGAGTATACATGCAGACATCTTCATGGATGGACGCTTTCAATATGTTCAATGTGTTGAGACGGATCTGAGTAAATTGGAGAGAAACTAGGATAGTTTTAGTCCTGCTCAACTGGTCTGCCAATAAGTACAAACACCACCTTGCTGCCAACTGCTTACCAAATACCGCATCTGTTGTACCCTTGCATGATGCATATGTACATACAGAAACAATTACAGTCTGTTGAAATCTGAAAACATGCACTGCTGAGCACTGTGGATGAATCTGTATGAACCGTGTGGCCCAGCGAAACCTTCTGGACCAGGTTATAATTGACAGTGAATTAGTAATCAATCCTTGCGAAGAGAAAATAGATAATTGTGCCTTAGATGAGCATAATGAAGAAGCGTTCCTAAAGTTGAGTTAGTGGCTTTCCATCATCCATGCCAGATGGCCAAAACACACCATTTCAATACTGTCCCAAAAATATATTTCAAAACACTTATTGCATGGCTATACACACCAGCTTACTCGGTCACCACACTCATGACTCAAACCAAGGCCATATAAGGGTAGTAGTATAGCAGGCGTCACACTTGTTTTTTTTTTTTGCAACCATGAACGAACGAAGAGAGGCGCTGTAGGTTAGGTTGTAGGTAAGGTTAGGTTTGGTTGGGTAAGGTTGGATGACAAAGCAACTCTGGGTATAGCGCTTCTCCTTGGTTGCAAAAAGAAGTGTGACGCCTGCTTTATGACTACCCATATAAGTAGACTCAAACACAGTCTACTGATACAAACGTCACTGGTCTCAAGTCTGTGCTCAATGCACCAGCTGTACACTACTCACAATACGTAAGGACTCAACGTCAGCCACCATCAAATTCACATCAGGTTTTCAAAGTAACAATGTATGTGCCACTTCTGTACTTTGTGCTACAAACACAGAATAAATGATATCAGTCAGCAATGCATTGCTCATTGTCAGCCAGTCTGCAAAGTCAGTCCGCAGGCTTTGCAAGTAAGTGCAAAGTCTGCGGAGATCAGTTGCTTTACACCACACCACCAATATCATGCTGCAATGTGCTCAAAATATGCCCATACACCAACAACAAAGCACAACCATGAAGCACCACTGATAACACTTAACCTCAAAGCACACAACATGATAATTTATTTATTTTGAGTACCTACAGAAACAGAATGTCTCAAGGCCACTTGTGCTCACTCCGAAATCTGCCAGTCGCTCAGCCTTGAACATTGACATTATTTCATCTGAAATCTATTTTCTTCACTTGATCAAAGTTGATCTGCGTCATACATCTTACAACGGATGTCTCGAATTATTGGTAACGTTCAGCACTTAGCATTAACATTTGCATTACAAATGATAGGTAACTTTGATTCAACGTTCCATCCAAGCTTCTTCATTGCTGGAGCTATATCACTTTCAAGTTAAATTGCTTGAACTAAGACATTCTTGAATTACACTCGGGATGAGCTTAGTTTGAAAGCACACAACATAATTTTTTAATTATTTTGATAACCCACAGGATATCTAGAAGCTACACGCACTGGCTACAAAGCCCACAAGTCTTGAACATTCAAATATGAATAGGAACAGCTTTGTTTCGCACAGATTTCGCACATGGCGGGATGGCGCCATTCCAGTCGGTGACACACCAGGGAAATAAGCTAAAATTAGAGCACTCTATTTATTGCTCCCGCTACTTCACCGTCTCCCATAGGGTCCTGTGTTGAGCTGGTGTCGAGGCTCTAAAAATGACGCCGATTTTTGCACCCTTCTCACGAAAACCGCTCGGACCGCCTGGAAACCAATTGTTCCGCTCTAAAAATTTCATGATCGACGGGAAAATGAGTGAGGAAAAGATTTGTCCTGAAATAATTCTGAACTCCCTGTAGAACATATCGAAATATGGCTGCAAACTAGGAGCATGTCAAAATCGACAAAACAATACAAATAAACTTACCGGGATTTTTTTATTTTCCATGCATCTGTGTATGAAATCAGTCGATTTTTCGGAAAGATCATCTTCTGTTTAATAAATAATTCCACAATTGCAATCGAGAAAAAAAACATTTCCGCTGTGACAGCAGTTTTGGCATTGTGCCAGTAGTGGGACAAGCAACCGCCGCCGCCCGACTGCGACGAAATTTCTGGGTTCCGATAAGGGATCAGAAAAGAGCCAAAATTCGCGCCGTAACGACGCTGGCAAGCTCAGAGAACAGATTGGAATCAGTGACAGCTGGACCGTGAGAAGAAGGTGACGCACGTGACTGGACTGCAACTTGGACTGCACGGCCTGGCAACCTGCATGCGCCTGCTTCATCTGCACTGCACATCAACTCACCGGTGGGGCATACCGAGACCGAGCAGCCTCCTTGTCCCTACCTTCTGCATGCCTCTGCTTCTCTTCCGCATTGCCTGCCATTGCCCGGGTCCTTTTATACGCACCGTGTCTGAGTCATGGCTCGGGGTCGTGTTCGTGGTGGTCGTGGTGGGCGAGGCAGGGGTGGAGCAACTGCAGGTGACGGCCAAAGCATTGCTGGCCCGTCTCAGGGGACTGATGGCACTCAACCCGTGAATGCTGAGGTGGCCCGGAGCGACGGACCTGGTGCTGCCGAACCTCTTCAAAGTGCATGTACACCAGCGGGGGAGGCTCCCAAGGATGCCAGTTCGAGTGTCTGTGGCATGTGTGATAGGGTGGTTGGTGATTCTGCTATAGGATGTGACAGATGCAGTGACTGGTTCTGTCCGTCTGAAATGTGCACAGGTCTGCCTGAAAATGCCATCGCTTTGATCTCCTCCCTGCGGGAGGAGAACTCTGTGTTGTTTGTCTGCACTGGGTGTCGTGTGAACCCTGGACCAGGCACATGGACTGAGGCAGCTGCTCGCAAAAAAAGGGGAGGTGAAAATGAAAGTATTAAACAGCTTTACATGACTGTCAAAGGCCTTACTGCTGAGATGGCCAAACTCACGGCAAAGCTGGAGGGTGCTATCTCTCAGGGTTCACTCAGCTATGCTGGGGTTGTCTCACAGCCCGGGTCTCGGCCTCAGCAGGGTGAGCAGCAGCATGGGGGCTCAGACGGGGAGGGCTCAAGTGCACAGAGGCGCACACAGGACACGGACATTCATCCAGAGTATAGAAATGTGGTAAGACAAGAAATCAGGGAGTTGCGGGAAAGAGAAAAACGTCGACTTTCACTGGTCATCAGGGGCCTAGTGTCCAACTCCCCAGCTGGGGTGATAGCTGAGTTTGGAGATGTGACATCTACCATGATGGGCACCAGAGTAACTCTATCTGAAGTGGTCAAGATCCCAAATAATGCAGGGCTATGGCGGGCAAAGGTCCTAAATGTAGAGCATAGGGAGCTAGTTCTGGAGAAATCCAAGAATCTCAAGGGGTCTCAATATGACCACATCTTCATCAGAAAGGATCTGACATTCACACAGAGAATGGAGCTAAAACAAAGGCGGGAGGGCCAGGGTCGGAGAGATGCCACAAGGGTGTTCAGGCCTTCTCACAACACCACAGTGCCTTCAGCACCTTCAGCCCCCCCACCTGCTCCGAACCAATCACTTGGAGCTAGTACTGATGTGGCTGCTGACACAGTGGCTGAGGTTTCAACTCCTGCTGCTCCCTCTCAGGCCCTTGATGCCCCAACTGCAGTGCTTAGTGGTGGTGAGGGTGACTCACACCACAGAGCACCAGCCCCTGCCACTCCCACATCCCCATCAGGGAATGCTCAGGTAAACTGAGTGGCCTGACACCTGTGTCACGACACTTTGTTTTGAAGTGCTGCACAGTAAATGTTAAAGGTTTGAGCACTAAAATGGACTCTGTAATAAACTTTATTGAGAAAAATAATATTATGGTATTGTGTATTACAGAGTCCCATTTAACATCAGCTGTAGCCAGTTCTTTTGTTAAGGTTCCTCATTTCAATTTGATAAGAAGTGATGTCAAAGGCCATGTACACAAACATGGAGTTTGTGCTTTTGTACATGAAGATATACTAATTGATAAGGTCAGTTATCCAATGTCAAATGCTTTATTATTCCGTCTGGCCAAGTATGATGTTTATTTTCTCGTGGTCTATCGGCCACCTTCGTACTCAGCTGCAGAAAATGATGAACTTGCATGCGTGCTGCAGGAAGTCATTTCTGGAAAGGAAATGATTATACTAGGGGATTTTAACCTTCCTAACATAGAATGGACATCACAGATAATCTCATCGAATCATATGCCTCCTTTGGATTCCATGTTCTTGGATGTTTTTACATCCTGTGGCTTGGTGCAGTGGGTGTCAGTGCCGACATTCCCCAGTTCAGGAAATACTTTGGACCTTCTATTGACAACGGAGAAGGACAGGGTGGGGAGGGTTGACGCTGTTGAACCGCTGCCAGCTTGCGACCACTGCCCAGTGCTCTTTGATTATGTGTTTGAAGGGGATCATGCTGATAGAGCTGCTGTTGGCCAGGAAAATTTTGCTTGGCACAGAGGTAACTATCTCAGACTGAATGCCATGTTTTCTGAGGTTGACTGGAGGTTTGAACTTACTCATCTAAATGCTTGTAGTTCTTTTGATAAGTTTGCAAGTATCGTCCAAACCAGTATCAAAGAATGCATTCCTCGTAAGAAAGTACAAGCAAAAGACAAGCCACCATGGCGATCAATTCCGCCTCCCAGCCTGATCAGAGTTAAACAAAAGGCGTGGGCAAAATATAAAAGGGCGAGACTGTGCAGTGGGCGCAAGTCTTCAGCAGCAATGGAGGCCTTTTCATCATTTGCTACTATTAATAAGGATTTGAGGTGTTTTGAAGTCAAGTCACGTGCGCAGTATGAGAATGGCCTCATTGACAGGTTCAAGGAAAACCCTAAGCTCCTCCATTCATACATTAGCAGTAAAAAATCTAATCCTTCATCGGTGGGCCCTCTTAGGCTCCCAAGTGGAGAGCTCTGCTCTGACCCATTAGCCATGGCCGAATGTTTAGCCTCGTCCTTTTCATCCGTGTTTTGCAAAGTTGTCCCAACACGTCAAGAGCCACATCAGGTACATGATGAACACATTGACCCTGTAAATGTGTCTGTTGAAGGTGTTGAAGCAAGGCTGTTATCACTTGATTCTAGTACTGCCATGGGGCCTGATGGTATTCACCCTCTGGTGTTGAAAAATTGTGCTAAACAGCTAGCCCGCCCTCTGAGCGTAATCTTCAAGCGCTCCTTGGGCGAGGGTTTGGTTCCCAAGGCATGGAAAAGGTCAGTGGTAATACCCATTTTCAAGAAAGGTCACAGATTTGTCCCCCTTAACTATAGACCTGTAAGTCTTACTCCTATATGCTGTAAAACTCTCGAGCACTTGATTGCTGATCATCTGATGGACTACCTGAGTGAACACAACATATTGTCCCACCACCAGTTTGGTTTTAGACGGGGAAGATCAACGGTTGAGCAATTGCTTCTGGTATATGAGGAAATCTACAGATTGGTTGACTCAGGGAAGACAGTGGACCTCATCTTGTTTGACTACAGTAAGGCCTTTGACAAAGTCTGTCATAAAATCCTGCTTGACAAGCTGAAATCTATTGGTATTGATGGGAAACTCTTAAAGTGGATCGCCAGTTTCTTGGAAGGACGGGAAATGCAGGTTGCTGTAAAAGGTCAGCTCAGTAGCTACAGACCAGTTGAAAGCGGGGTCCCTCAAGGTTCTGTGCTTGGTCCATTGTTATTTCTTATATATATAAACCATATCGGCTCGAATTTAACTTCTAGTTATAAGATCTTCGCTGATGACTTGAAGCTATATGCATGTGTTAATCCACCTATGTCAGATGCTTGTCCTGGTGCTGCTCAATCCATTCAAACAGATATTTGCACACTGCACCGTACATCCGAGTCTTGGGGGCTGACTTTAAACAGAGACAAATGTGCTGTGTTGCGCTTCACTCGTAATTCTAGAGAGCAGGCTCCTCCAGAGTACTTTTTGGATGGCAGCCCTTTACCGACCCGCAAGGCTCATGGCGACCTAGGCTTGCTGGTAGACGACAGGCTCAAATTTCATGAACATGTATCTTCTGTTTCGCACAAAGCATTTGGACTTTGTCAGAGCTTCTTAAAGTCAACTGTGTGCCGAACACCTGAATTTATGATGTTTTTGCTTACAACACATGTCAGACCGTTGATAGAATATGCGTCATGTTTATGGAACACCGGGTACAAAGAGGATCTCAGGAAACTTGAAAGGGTACAGCGCATGTGGACTAGGAATATCAGAGGTCTCGAGGGATTGTCCTATGGAGAGAGGCTGAGTGAACTGAACTTGTACTCAGTGCAAGGTAGGCTCTTGAGAGCTGATCTAATCCAATATTGGAAAATATTCCATGATCTTAGCTGTATTAAGCCTGAGGATATGTTCACTCGGCCTCCTCATAGTGGCACTAGAGGGCATCGCTTCAAAATCCATGTAACACGAGCGGTCTCAGATGTGCGCAAGCGATGTTTTTCACACAGAAGCGTAGCCCTCTGGAACGGACTGCCTGATAATGTAGTAGCCGCAGGAAGCCTGAGCTCCTTCAAAACTGCATTGTCTCGAGCGATACATGATGACCTGTACAAGTTTGCTGAGTGAGTTCCAACTCACTCAACTCACTTCAACGACTTGTTAAAAGCATTTATTATCAGGAAATCAGTGATTGTTCTACACAGACATGTTACCAGTGGACACATCAAATCCAGTTAAACCACAGCGACAGACGACGGGCAATGTTTGTTGGTGAACTGGCGTGTCCTTTGATCATGGGTTCCCATCATGTCTACTACCATATCCTTATGGCTGCTAGGCAAGGAGAACCCTACCAGGTGAGAGAACCAGGTGAGAGTGTGGCGTGCGCGGTGCTGCGTGGTCGTCGGGGCGGAGTTGTGAGTATTTTCGGTGTTTTAAATGGTTGATGGCCATTTGAACCAGCTTCATATTATTTCCTACAAATTTTTGCATCAAATTATTGCTTTGAAAGACCATTGAAACCCCTTATCTCTTCATGAAACACGATCATATTCATCGTCGACGAAAATGGCGCGGGACTCCATGTGCATTCCGATCGAAATAAATCGTAAATTAAATAATATTCGATGATAAGTATCATATTCTAGTGACACATTTTCATAAAATAAGGCATAAACTTTGCAAGGAAGTCAACATTGGATAATTGGATTCTTATTTTGCTCACATATCCTTGTAGTAGTCAAATGGCTCAATTGTTAGATAGATGTAAGTATATGTTTTGGCTTGATGTTTGCTGTGAAACCACCCAGCCACTTGCTGGTTGAGTGGTTTTCTGATAATTACCTGATAATCATTTCTCCTTTTCCTTAAAAGAAACTAAAATTCCTTTCAAAGTAATCCATTTTAAGGAAAGGCGGCTTGCTCATTGGCATTTCATGTTCTTGTTTTGTTATTGCTGGCAGTATTTTGATACAATAATGCAATATGAATTTTTTGCAATAATTAAACCTAAGACAAACTTAGTTAATGCGTCAATCAAACACCCAACAGAAAGATTGTGAGTCCTTGTGACGTGAAGTAGAATATTCTATGAATGTGTTATATAGAATATGCCAAATATTAAATTAATTATTATTTGATACTGATAGCTGAGCAGGTGAATTATGCCACAATATAATTTCATTTTCTGGTTTCGAAATAGCCGGCAGTATTTTACTTCAACAAATGTAATATACATAGAATACATGTTGTTATGTTACCTACATATGTTAAAAGTTTAATAACAGCCAACAGAAGGAGCTGTTTCAGCAGATAATGTTTGTACCTTATGCATTACCTTTCTTTTCTGCAGGACCATGCTTCCGCTGGGTGGTCGACATTTGCCTCCTGAAGAAGTTGAGCAACATGAAGACCACCAGATGAGGTGTCTGCAGTTCATGTGGAACTCTGCAGACTACAAGTGTTATGCCAACCACAACCAAAGTGCTATGATCATGGAGGCATGAACCTCATGACAACACTTCAGATTTGCAGTTGAACCAAAGTGTGATTCAAACCACCTGTGGCATCTCACTCAATGTGTGAACAGTGTGATTATTGTGCAGTGTTCAGCTGCAACTAAGACATTTATTAGTGACTTGTTTTGCAATTAGCCACCAAAAGCATTTTTTGGGCTGGCTGCTGTAATTTGGTTGTGCACTGCGCAATAGTGGTAGTGTTTTGTCACTTGTCAAGTTGTCAGTTGTGCATGTTGCATGTTTCTCTTCCCTCGGCCCTCATTATCAGTTAAGTGGTGAATTGGCATCACTCAGTCTCCCCAGATCTCCATTGACTGTCTGTCAACCACCTAACTTGAGATGGTATTTGCTAATAGTGTCAGAAAAGAAGTGATTGTAGACATTTTTAGGAATATGAGCTCCGTTTCATGCGTGTTCCAGTGGTCATTTTGTCAGATGTCCCATAGTGTAATAAATGGAAACTGTTGTTCCCTTTTGAAGGTACTCGCGGATGCAGAAAGCGTTGGGCCTAATTATTAAACGCACCCTCCTATCAGCGACGCACGAAATCGACAAATATCATCCTTTTTAGAACAGGAGGAAACGAAAACTTGTGAACATAGCTGTACCTACAACAGTGCATAAGGAATTGAAATTCTGGGAGTTTTTGAAATTCGGAGAAACTCAAGTTGTCGACAGGTATGCCCCCTTGCACGTCAAAGACCGCCTAAAAAACAAACGTCTACAAATGAAGGCAGTATTCGTATGTTCGTTGTAATTGCAGCAGCCTAGCAACATGTATTGCGGTCCGATGGCGAATTGCACTCGTGCTTTGCTCGTGCTCAAAAACTATGCCGGTAACTGCCAATGCACTTAGGTCATAGGTGAGGAGAGGAAGGGTTATGTCATATGTCAACATCATAGAAATGGCTTCATCTGAGCTGTGCCTATTGTACATAATTCAACCAATCTATGCATTTCGTTTCTTGCAATCTACTCATGCTTTCACTCCAGCTTCAGAGTAATCATCCCATATTGTATTGATTTCTATGGCGGTTTGCAATTACTAGCCACGTCTCACCTCAGTTTGGTGGCCCCGCATCGGCCCACTCGGCCGCTCTAAAATTGACTTACGGAGGAGGATGGTGGCTTTTATTTTAGCTTCTCCGCCGACTGCGGGGAGCGCCGTCGCCGAGGTAGGAGCAATAATTAGCTTATGTTTGGGACTAATTTCCACGCTTAATTAACATTTTAATGTTTTTTTAATTAATTCATGTTAATCCTTGACGCATTCTCTTTCTATTGATACCATCCACCGGTCTGAGAATTACTGCCTTGCTGCGTAAGGGCCGATAAAAGATCACGCTTTTAGGGGTATCTCTTCAACATGGGGCAGGAGCAATAAATAGAGTGCTCTAATTTTAGCTTATTTCCCTGGTATGTCACCAACTGATTCCGTCCAACTCATACAGCCTCAGAAATTACAACAACACACTCAACTTACGGAATATACGTCAAACAAATCTTATTTACGACGACACGAGCCAATGCTAACAACGCTTGCCAGTTGCGCTAGAGATATTGGAGTGGAGACGTCAGAGAAAAAAAGTCTTTAGGTATAGGTATAGGTATAGGTATATAGATAATGGACTTGGGGTAGCAGTATGCTATTTGTTGTCCATGTCATTGTTGGCAAGGAAACATGTCAGGGTACTCATTGAGGTTGGAGGTCACAGGTCACAGTTGGCTTTGAGCTGGAGGTGCTTATCTAGCTTAGCTTTAAATGTAGCAGTGGTGTCAGCAGACACAACATCATCTGGTAGCTTGTTCCAGTCATTAGCCACCCTCTGTGAGAAGAACCTTTGTCTGGCTTGATGGACTGACTGCTCCTTGTGTAATTTCATATGGTGACCTCTTGTATTTGTCGTCCTCAGTTTGAAAAACTTCTCTCTCCTCACATTGAGCTTCCCTGACATGATTTTATACGTCTCAATCAAGTCGCCTCTTTTTATCCTGTCTTTAATAGATACGGTCTTCAGGACTTTTAGTCTTTCTTGGTATGGCCTGTGCTTTAACCCCCTCACCAATCTTGTAGCTCTGCGCTGGATGTTTTCGAGGAGACTGATATCTTGAACAGCTTGGGGACCCACAGCTTGTATACAGTAGTCCAGGTGTGGTCTCACATATGAGTTGAAGAGGCTGGTGAAGTTTGTTGCTGTGATTTGGTCAAAGGACCTCTTTATCATTCGGAGAGCTACCATTGCTTTGCTCGCAGCTCTTTGACAGTGACTAGTAGGTCGAAGGTCGTTTGTTATAGTCACCCCCAGGTCTCGCTCCTTATCTGTGACTTCTAGTTTGACTCCTCTAATACTGTAAGATCTTTTTGGGTTTTGTGGTCCACAGTGCATCACTTTACACTTTTGGGGGTTGAATTCAAGAAGCCATTGTTCAGTCCATTGCGAGAGTCTATCTAGGTCTGCCTGAAGTCGTTCTGAGTCCTCTGAATTTCTGACCTTACGATAAATCTTCATGTCATCTGCAAACAGTTTAGCGTCGCACTGGACCAATGTGGGCAATTCATTGACATATATCACAAACAGGATGGGTCCCAATACTGAGCCCTGCGGAACTCCGCTGGTCACAGCCTCTTCTCTAGATTCTTGGTCCTGAACTACTACCTTCTGAGTCCTGTCCTGAAGAAAGTTTGTGATCCATTGAAGCACTCCTGCTTTGACACCATAGGCAGCCAGCTTCTTAACAAGTCTTCGGTGGGGCACAGAATCAAAGGCCTTTTTAAAGTCACAATAGATGATGTCCAGTCCAGTGCTGCTGTCCAGTATGTGTGTCCAATCCTCCAGAGCCTCTAGAAGATTGGTCAAACATGATTTTCTGGGTACAAAGCCATGCTGTTCTTTGCAGATGAGATCTTTCTCTAATAGATGGTTGAGCAGGTGCCTTTTGATAATTCTTTCCATGACCTTACATGCATGACTAGTCAGACTCACAGGCCTGTAGTTACTTGCTATTTTTTTGGAGCCTCCCTTGAAGAGTGGTACCACTGCTGCTCTCTTCCAAGCTGTTGGTAGCTGTCCGCTTGTCATGGACTTTTGGAATATCTGCCTGAGTGGGTATGCTAGCTCAGGTGCACAGTTTTTCAAGAGAAAGGGGGAAACATCATCTGGTCCTGATGTCTTGTCTTCAGTCAACGTTTGAAGTTCATGGAGTACTTCCTGAAAAGTAATGTTAATATCCTCGAGTGATTCTCCTTCTTCCACCTGACTTTCAAAAGCTGGCAAAACACCACCTTGTTCTTTTACAAAAACTGAGCAAAAGAATGTTTGTAGTTCATCTGCAATCTCTTTCTTTGTTGCTATCACAGTGCCATCAGGTTTGACTAGTTCCATCACTTTGTCTCTTGTTTTGCTTTGCAGTCTTACATATTTGGCTATCTTCTTTGGCATTATCTTAGCTGACCTTGCCAGCTCTTCCTCATACAACCTTCTTGTCTGCCGGATGTGACTCGTGGTCTCGTTTCTGATCCTGGTAAACTTCTTCAGATTCTCTGCTGTTTGTTCTTTTCTGTACTGCTTGTAGGCTTTATATTTGCGTTTTACTTGCTTATCTAGTGCTTTATTCCACCACGGTGGTGACAGTTTTGTTTTTCTTCTGCCTTTGAATAGAGGAACATACTTCTTTCTGCAATCGTGTAACTTATCAACAAAGAATGTCCATGCTGCTTCAACATCCATGTTTTCTATCACATCCCACTGCACCTGTGCTAGCTCATGACGGATAGAATCATAGTTACCAGCTCTGTAATTGTATCTGAGTTGTTTCTTGGCCTCCCTGTTTTCAGAGTGTATTCTTTAGATTTCTCCCATTTCCCCACGTAACGTTGAACGGCCGTTGCGGCCTTATCTGGTATGCGACGGCCTTATCTGGCATAAAAAATATCTCTAGAAGTCTCTAGCTAGTGTTAAGCCTATGGACTTATAGGGAAATGTATCCGAGTACTTGGTACTGCCTCCTCCAGGTACTGGCTGGCAGACGGATCAACTTTGGAGGCCCACCATTTGGAAATTAGGCAATTTTGAGACGAATGACTTCGGATTGGGGCCTCAGCCACCTTCTTCTACACGTTTCACTGAGTAACTTCGAAATTTCGGAAAAAACCCTGATAATACCTTTAAAAGATGATACATGCTGCTGAGAATGATTATATAAATTCAATGCATTTTTATAAGATTCATTGCAAGCATTTTAGCAGTGTTCTACTTTGGTACCAAAGATATTGCATGCAGATAAAGGTTATGATGGAAAAAGACAAATAGGATCTATTTTGACACCAGCAACCAGGAGGTATATGTAATAGAACACTAAGCTAACTACTATTTATGAATTGTTATAAGTATTGATAATCCTACATGGTGTTACAGATGCCCATTGCCCAGTGCAATCATGCTTCTGGTCACTGGTGCGGAGTTGTCAGTATGGAGTCCGAGGAATCAAGGAAGGTAGAGGACCTGCGTATGAAGGAACCAGCCCTGCGGATGAAGTTCTGAGGTGCATACAGAGGGATCCCACTGAAAGACCAGGTAGGAATTGGTGAACAGCTTGTGCTTTGCAGTATATCATCCAGAAGTAACTGATAGCCTTTCTTGCAAAATGTTTTTTTTTTAACTCATCACCATCTAAAGCTAACTCATTATTGATATAATATCTTCATTTCATCAGGTCAATAATTGTTTACTCTAAGCTTTGATTCACACTGAAGTGAACACTTTGAACACTTTTTAGAATATTCACTCAGCTTTTTTAGCAACTAAATACGGGCAAGTTTTTTGTTGTTTTTTAGAATAAATTTTCACCTAGAATATTTGTATAGGTAACTGGCACTGCAATAAAAGTGCATTTCAAAATTGCAAATACTTTGTGTAAAGTTCACTTTGTGTACTCTAAATTTGATGATGTCACTGTATCCAGATCATCATATCAGATTTCAACTGTGCTTAAACTGCAATGTTTTACTAATTGCTTCAGTATATAATGTCCTTTTATCCATGCATGTTAAACATGTGTATCTCATTATGACTTGCCAAGATCTTTCCCTACTGTCTTATGCCATTTTTCATTTATTCACAGGTGCAATGCTGCATTGATAAGATCCAGATTCAAGAGCATGGATGCTACCAGATCCTGTGATTTGAAGTTACCAGTGTCACTGCTGCTACAAATGACATCAGCAACACTTCCTTTGGTGAAAGTTTAGAGGAGCAAACAGTTAGTGCTCTGTGTAGTCAAGCAGTGGAGTTTTGCCACAATCATGAAGTTGATTAAGGAGTCAATTTTTGCTCTGGCTTCTGGGACACCTTTAATCTACATTGCAACCTATGCTAGTGTTCAACATTTCGTATCATAGTGTCACTGATGCAAAGCGTGTTGCATCATACACAAATGAGAGCCAGCAAATTGTCAGATATTTTCTAATGATAGAGAACTGCATGCCTTAAGCAATTGTTGAGTGGTGAATGGTAGGGCTCAGCCACTCAGCTCCTTCCTTCAAAAGCTATCAATCAGCTCTGGAAGAGTAGTCATAGCAATGCTTCATATGTGAAGGCTACTTGCCTGAACAGAACATTGTGGATTTGTTAATTAAGTACCTCTTTATTACAAGTTTGTGCCCATTACAAGCCAAGCTTAGTTTACTTAGTTTGATGCAAGTTTTCCAGGCAGCCTTCACACTTGTGTCGCTGAACATTAAACTTCAACTGATAGACCGACGAGATATTGTCCCTCATCAGATTGTAATCAGTCAGTCGTGTTGGTAGAAGGTACAGTCTGTCTTAAAGTACCGCGCAAAGTGACGGTGGATCCATCAAGCCTGACCGAGGAAGGGCCTGCTATAATTTGAAAGTCACCGAACCAATTGACCTGGGGAACGGACGAGGATGTCATATAGAGCCACGCAGAAATCGCCGGTGATTCGTTGCCCATCATAACAGAATGGACGCATGCCGGATGAAGGGTTAAGTCAATAGTCTGTACAAACTACAGGGATGTGATTGACTTATCTGACAGTGACGAGCGCTAGAGGTCAACTTAAGACCGTAGGCATGCGTTCTTGTCATGGAATGTGTGCTGTAAATCGATTGTTTCATGCGTGTGAATATATGTCTGAATGTAATAAGATTTTTAATTTCAACTGTGTAAGTTAAAATATGTGATAACATCGTATCTTTCGTACTCCGTAGCTTTTGGTGACCGTTCGATCAGCTGCCTTTCCTTCCGCTCAATGACGATGTAGTAGTTTGCCTTTCACACGCGTCATTGTCTTCCTAATACTGAAATCAACTGTAGCTACTCATTTTAGCAAAATGATGAACCTGAAAAAGACATGAAACGCAGTTTCCGTTCGCGGTGCGTCGGCCGCCGTCGCCGCCCGCAGTGTTATCCCCGGCCCGGCCGGCGCCCGGCCGGCGCGTTGTGTCCAAAGCATACCGTGCTGCCACCTGGCGAGACTTTTCGGAACTCTTAGCGCGAACATCCCCATTCCATAAGAATAAAAGTAATCGCATTGCTATTAAGCGTAAAACCTGCTTACCCCTTCTCAATTTCGATTTTTATCCCCTAAATCCGCCGCCGCCGACCACAATTCAAAATAAAAACAACAACGCGCAAATTCCAAACAAAAATCTATTCAACTGCTGTTCACTACTTATCTCACAGGAGAACGCTGCCAGGCTGCAGATGACTCTCGTCTTTTCATTGGTGAAATTTTCTTACGAGAGGCGTTTGACCGCGTATTTACAAATTGCAACCGAGCTCCGCCGTAGGGTATTTTATTTCCGCCGTAGTGTATTTCACTTGGGGGATTTTCTACCATACATCTGCCTGAGCTTAGGGTAATTACAATTTGTCGGCGACGTTCGAAAATGATGCACCTTTTTTCGCAGTATAGGATATCGCATGTGCATATTTCTGCCTTTTTGGGTGCGCTATATCGGTTTTTCGCGAGTAACTCGCGTAAAAACCGTCCGATCGCGACGAAACTTTCAATACCCCCGATTTTATCAATTTTACACCTACCCTGAAAATTTAATGACCCTGACCCAAATGACCTTTGACCTGTGACCTATTTCTCGAGACCATGTTTGGCCCGAATCGCGATTCGGCGTATGTCGGCTCGCATTAGCCGCGCGGTTGCAGTTTTCACGTGGTTTCAAGCGTTGAAACATGTGATATGATGCTGGTCCCATGCATTATGGTGGGTGTCAAGGTCACCTGAAGGTCAGGTCAGCTCAATGACCTTTGATGACCTCGGTTCACTTTTTCGAGTATTACATGTTTCTAGGCTAGTTTTTGGAGCTGATTTCGAATTTAGCAACCATTTGAACATCACAGCGGGTGTAACGAAATTATCCAGACACCTTTCTTCCCGCTGTAAAAGCAAAACAATCTGGTACTTTTTCTTTTAACTGAGCTTGTAGCCACCTTTCATAAAAACACAGTTTACTCACCTCGTTGGTTTCTGCATATCTTTGGAGTGGTTTCAAAGGACAGTCAGAGAGGAAATGAGGAACCCACACAGTGGCGAATGTTCTGGAGCATTTCAGCCAATGGATTCTCCAGCACACTGGCTTTGATGCGGACCACCGCCGTCTAAACCTGTGCCTGCGGTTGAGCAGTGCTTATGGCGGGTGGCTCTTCATACACCTCCTGCTGAACAAGAGCCCACAGGTTTTCGATTGAATTGGGATCGCGACTTTTTCCAAGTCATAAGCGTTAGCCCAGAATGATTGAAGGTTCTATCGGCATCACTTCCCGTTCTTTTAGGCATGGGTGTAGGAGCGCCAAAAATATTGGTGAAGGATGCCACCTGAACCTTATGAAAAGGGACAGGACCGTGCCAACCAACACGCACAGTGCAAGCGGGGGGGGGGGGGCGAATTTCGCCAACCCCTTGTTTTTTGCAGATATCTTACGCCCTTATCATCCCATTAACGTCAAATTTTCAATGCCTGCCTAAAACTGAATTGTGCATCTTGCCATGACAGCAAGATGTAAATCAGGGCCTCGGCTAAGGAATTTTGACTACTGGGGCAAATGGTCAAAGTGTGTTAACCCGCGCCCTGCTGGGAGGGGGGGGGGGGAGGTTTTTGAACACCCCCCCCCCTGCGGTTTTCGCGGATATCTGAAAAACGGCGGCACCTTATCATCTATCAATTTTATACATTTTGTGAAAATTTCAGACCAGGGTCCTTCAAGGTCAGGTCACCAGGTCGCTACAAGTGACCTCACTTCATAAACACATCATAAAATGTTTCAATGTATGCCATAGCTACACCAAGTGACGGATCGCTTTGAAGCTTTCAGCAATTGATAAGTGCAACAGTATGTACAAAATTCGGAATTTTCATATCGGTGACCTAAGGTCGGGTCAATTTTGCGACCTCTCTAGGTATTATAAGTCAATGGGAGAAAATTCAAAACCGTCTTTTTCGGACAAAAGTCATTCTAAACACTCTCAAACACTAAATTACAAGTAACTTTGACACACTGAACATGAAAACGGCACCCGTGACCCCTGTTTATGCCCCTAAGGTCATCTCAGGTCACGAATGGTATCTAACAGTTTTTTGCGACTAACTTTTGAAAGAGGCATGCTAGAGCGATGAAAACGCCTTATATATGTTCAGCTCGACGATACAGATCCACTAATATGCAACATGACAATGTCCGGTCAGGTCATGACCTTGACCTGAGGTCAAATTTTCAAGTTGACCTTTCAAGGTCAAGTTATAGTTCATTCGATGCGTCTTGACGAGAGGAACTCGATGCCGGTAAAAGTAAGCTCGTACAAGGCTTGGGTCAAAAGTTATTGCAGAAAAACTTTCCGAAAAAATCGGCTATTTTTGCAGTTTTTGCCCCCTGCAGGCAAAACCGTTGACGTTAGGTCAAATCTGAGAGAATTACTCAGAAAGGGCGTTAATAGGGCTATCGAATGCGCTTTTCCGTGGCGCTGTAGCTCTATTGGTTCCCGAGCTATGCGTTGGTTTCTTGGAAATTGTCGACATTCGACCTGGAAATCGGCGAAATTTTGCCTTCAATGACCTCTGGTGACCTGACCTTTGACCTGACCAAAAAAGTGACCGAAGTGATTTCGTCATTATTTTTGGCGCTCTTTCGAACGCCGCCTTCTGCGTATCGCTACGTGGCCCAGGAGCCGAGTTAGAAGGGGGGTGTTCAAACACCCCCCCCCCCCAGCAGGGCGTGGAAATCCAGGACCCCCAGCCGGGCGCGGGTTAAAAAACAGACATTTGATCAACCGTCGAATCCAGTAGTTCTAAGCATAGGTAGGTGAAGACCCTCCCTTGCATTGTCCAAGATTGGTGAAGGATCCTTCACCAATCTGAAACTTTGGTGAAAGGTATCCTTCACCAAAGAGATACGTTGCTACACCTATGCTTTTAGGGACTTTTAAGTAGCGCGCCGCCACGCATGAAGACAGCGTGGCTTGAATCAGGCATCAGTGCGCGTTCAGAAACCGTGCCCTCCTATGCCGTCTGGTTGAGCGCCTCCAATCATGCTCCTGACCACCTTCCCTGGAAAAGCTCCACCCTTGCCTATGGGGCAAAATAAAAGGGACAAAAACACAAAACAAGACAGATAAAAACAAAGCAAAATTAACTCATTACATAATGAAATTCAGGCTGGAGCAAAAACATAGGTAATAGGTTATGTCAAATTAGAATGAAAGATTGAAATCAACCTCACCAGGCCTTACGGTCCGACCGGGTCCTAACCACCTTACTTCGCCTAACTTGACCCAGTTCAACCTAGCCTACCACAACACCTGCAGAGTGCAGAGGTACCTTCCTGGAAAAATGACGCCCAGGGAGATGACTGTCCAACTTATTGAAACACTACCATGATTGCTTGTCAAAATGTGTGTCATCATGCTCTTGTTTGACAAGTGATGCATAATAAATGTGATATTCAATAATTACTCCTGACTGTTGACTGTTGTGTGCACTGCTATGTGCACCTAAGTAAAAAAGTGACTGGTGGTACATGACAAAAGGTTGAGCAACTGTGAAGTTCATGCCCTTGGTCTTGCTGGTGCCAAATGCCTATAGCTAGGATCAGTGAGGGTTGTAGACATGCTACATACATTGTGCATTGAAGATATTGGCACAAAGTTCATCCGTAATTACTATGCTTAACACCTAATGCAAGAAGCGACATAAATGCCCAGATGATAAAGCTCTCTGGTCAACAACACACAAATTTATTGACATATTTTGCAGGTACATATTTACATTCATGGCAAATACTTTCGATTTGATTCAGAAACTAGTTGCTAGTAAGCTTGCATTTTTGTAGGCACATCAACGACCATATATTAAATCATAAAAAACCTTCTCATGGCATTCATCAATACCTTTCTACCGAACAAGTACCTTATACCTAGCTTCCATGCAATGATTATAAAATTTGTCCGCAATCCATCTATATCTCGACTGACACAATGAATTTCAAATACCCTAACAACACCTATAACTGTACATAAGAAGAATGAAATACTACAAGAATTGTGAATTTATGAAGTTATTCTCACATGCGGAATGATGAAACTCTACTTTTGTCGTCCATTTCCATGTTTGATTGAGCCATCATATAGAACTGTTTCCGTTCTACAGTCACAAGCTTTCCCACAAATCTTGAATTTTTACACATCATCTTGAACCATGCTCCAGTCTTTCCAACAAAGCAATTTTGATTTGTTGCAACAGCTTCAGATCATGATATGCTTGAGGTTTGTTACACCATTTGTCAGACAAATCTCTACAAAATGTGTATCAATTCCCAAACTAAGTAATTGATCATATCAGTATTTGCAGTTTCCACACAATGTTTCATAATACTATTTTATGTTTATATAAAGAAACTCAAATAATCCACAAATTGTTATTGAAACACTCCCACTTCAAGAATTCACAGCAATAACAGTAGAAGTTCAGAAGCAAACAAACATTGCGCCACATTTCGTATGAAACGCGCCATCGCCCTGAAGTTTCTACCACAGACGGTAGTTCAACCGCAGCCGTAGTGCGAAAACCCCTGCCCACCTTACCCCACGGCGGAGCTCGGTTGCAATTTGTAAATACGCCGTTTGACCATACGTTTGACCAATAAGAGGCCGACACTGACAAGCATCATACCAAACGTCGAACAGCAGACACATTTTACAGAAATGGCGCACAAGAAACATAAACGGAGGATGACACAACTGTGTAGGCTGCTAAATAGAAAATACCTTTTGTGAAGTGGAAATATTTCAATTTACAATTCGTGCCCCAGTTCTCTATATACCGTGCGTGCCACTAGTTCAAGTTCAAGGGCATAGGCCAATATTGTGCTTCAGGGAATTCTGAACTCTGCCGAAGCGTTAAATATCTTTTAAGATTTGCTTTCACCAGGCATTCTTAGATTTCCCATTCAAACAATTCACCGAATTTTGCCAAGGCAACACACTCACTGCACCAGCACTGCGATCAGCAATGGTAAGCTTTAGAAAATTCGAATATAAATTCCACTGAAATACTATCCACAATGCATTGATTTTACCTGGTACGTGAAAGGTTGTCAACGGTATCATCCATCAATGCAGAACTTACGTGCAAGGGCTCCGCCACCGGGGGGGACGGGTGGGACATGTCCCCCCCAACCAAAATGTTGGGTGGGACATACTATCTTTTGTCCCCCCCAATAATCGGCTCTCCCGCTGGTAGATAAATTGACTCTTGTTCCTGACACCGAAAACAGAACATATAGGTGCAAAGAATCTCCGAAGAAAAATGTGATGGGAATCTAATTAACCTGTCGTCGATAATTATATTGTCGCTGTGCTTTTAGTCTTTTTCTGTTATGGGGGCCACGGCCCACAGATTTGTTTTTTTAGTAGAACATATCGACAGGCGTTTTCGCGTTAGGTATATCAACGTGAGTCTACTGACGAATGTTCGCAATCACACGTGCCATTCCGATGATGAATCCAGTAGGTACCTATATCCAGTAGGTAATTACGGAGCGAGCGAAGCGAGCGTAGTCTTTCCTTAGATTAACAGAAATTTCTGAGTATGAGCGGCCGGCCGGCCGGCCGGCCGTGCGGACGCTTTTGCGAGGCTTATATCTCAGCAACCACTTGACCGATTTACATGCGGTAATTTTTGTAGGGTAGCTTCATTCCTTCTACCAAGTATTGGACTATTCCCGATGCATGTGGGTGACCCCTTATGCACGTGCCACGTGCAAAACGAAGAGGTGTCAGTTTGGTAATTGTTGCAATATCTCGGTAACTACTTGGCCGATTGCGCTGAAAGTTGGCATGTAGGTAAGCACCCACTAGGCACTGCATATCCATGTGCCAGAGTTGGGGTGCTGCTGCACGTGCGCACGTGCAGGGGTCGATTCCAGATCTCGAGAACGGCTGGACCTATTGCGCTCAAATTTGGTACACAGTTAGGGACCGGTTAGTAGGGTGCCGTGCAAAAGTCAGTCGGGACCCATTTTGCACGTGCGCACGTGCAGGGTGCCGCTTCCAGATCTCGAGAACGGCTGGGCCGATTGTGCTCAAATTTGGCACATCGTTAGAGACCGGTTAGTAGGGTGCCGTGCACAAGTCAGCTGGAGGTACTCCCTCGAAATTTCGCACGTGCAAGGCTCACCCTCTCGCTCGCTCCGTTAGTCGCCCCAAAAGGCGTTATACTGGTCCAGTAGGTATATCAGATAAGGATCTCTCAATCAGTTAAACGCTCAATACGGAGATTATTCTTTCGGGTAAACGCGTTCGTTCTTTTAGATGAAACTTCCATCGGTCAAATAACTAAATAAGAATATCGCAGAACTGTAGGTTGAGAGAAGCTGTTTGCTTCCAGTGTTTGAGAGGTTAGCCCTCGTTCTTATGGTGGGTCGGATTGACCCACCCCTCAGTTTTTCGCAAATAACTCGCGTAAAAAGTGGTTTATCAAGACGAAACTATTAGTTTTTCCCAGGAATTTTACACATCTTCTTAAAATGTATTGATCCTAACTTCCATGGACCATGACTTTTGGGCCTGTGGTATATTTCTCCAGACCATGTCAGGCCGAAACACCGATTCGGCGTATGTTAGCGCGCATTATCTATACGTTTCCAGACTTGTTGTGTCATAAAACCGAGCCAACATGTGAAATGACGGTAGACGCATGCATTATGGTAGGTGTCAAGGTCACGTGAATATCAGGTCAAGGTCATTACCGTTAGATGAATTTGGCTCTCTTTTTCGAGTTAGGCAATAGGCATGTTACTATATAGGAAACTTTTAGGAGATGATGTCGAATTAAGCATCCATTTGAACATTGAGAAGTAGTTTTGGTACCAATGCAACATGTTACAAAGCTGTCTGTGGTGGCTGACACCTACTTTGGCTAGCCGGCGGGACACGCACTTGTCGATCTCACCTAACCTGACCCGACCTTTGCCAAATGCTAAAAACGGACTCAGATTCAGCGCAAAACTATGAGCCAAATACCATTAAAAATTGAAGTTTGTTTACCTATCAAGTTTTTTCTGTCTGGTTTGTCAATATGATAAAGGTACAATCTAATATTGGGTACCTAATATGGCATGGGTCAGGTGGCCTACCATTTC
Organism: Amphibalanus amphitrite; assembly: GCF_019059575.1. Taxonomy (NCBI): domain Eukaryota; kingdom Metazoa; phylum Arthropoda; class Thecostraca; order Balanomorpha; family Balanidae; genus Amphibalanus; species Amphibalanus amphitrite. Next base: position 341,026 of record NW_024882101.1, read on the forward strand.
TCTATTTTTTTTTTTAGCCAAAAAAATCATCGTATCAGGGCTATGACGAAAAACAAGTGGCCTAAATCCGATGAGAAAACTGGATTTGGGGGTACCCTAGCTTTAGAGGAGACACTAAGGCGATGGGCGAAGAGCAGACCGTCCCCCCCAACCAAAAGTCCGTGGCGGAGCCCTTGCTTACGTGGTAGGTAGAACCCATGAATCTTGCATTGGCAACACACCTGCGAGCCATCCTTTCCTTACCTTCTTTTATATAGTATGCAGGATTTATTTAGATAGACCAATTGGTCTATAGGGCGAGGTCTAGTCAAGCAACTCAAGCACCTTGTCCAATGTCCACCTTCTGTTCATCTGCATAAGGTCTGGTGCAAGTTTGGTGTAAGCTATGTTTAGGTGTCAGGTGTGTCCATTGTGTCATAGCTGGACGCTGGTTTTGAACCTGGAAAGCATGTTAGGGGCTAGTACTGGTGTTGGCAGTAGTCTGTTTCAGCCATTTAGCACCCTGACAGAGAAGGCATTGCTACTGTTTCTGACTGCTCTGGCATTTAGTTTATCCATTGTTGAGTTGTCATGTCTGATAACAAGTGCTTTGTCCCTTTTCAGTCAGCCATCTTCAACTTCCAGTCTCTTCTGACAGTGGTGTTACTGATGATCTGCACCTGCACATTCATCCATGCCATTTTTCCAAGCATACTGGACCGAAACAAGACAGGGTAGGCATAAGTGTTAAAACTGGTGGCATTGCTTGGCACACCAGCCCAATGACTAGCTACACACACTGATTTTCGTGACATGGTTGCCCCCAATGCCCATACCTATACTTGTCCATTTCACTATTCAAGAGGTACCCATTTAATGCCCACCTTTAATAGGGCTTCCCATTAGCAATACTTACCCTATATGCTTACTCCCAAGAACATGTCCCGCTGAGAACAGTCTGGCGTGCAACCGATTCCCTCTGGTCCCTGCCGCGCTTCTGACTGCCTCCCTCCTCCCCGGCAGTGTGGTGGGCACCTTCTGGAAGTTTGCGCGCATCGGAGAGCGTCTCAGCCCGTATGTCTGCGTGGCCTGCTGCATGATGGCCTTCTCAGTGCTGTTCCTGTCGTGACCTCGGTGCGCCGGTGGCTTATTTATATACACTTACACCCTGGTGGCGAGGCCAGGCCTCGCGGCGCGGTATCAGAAAAGAACTGAGAAGTGTCAGCCGACCGCGGTCGGTCGGCGGCCGGGACCAACTGTGATGTAACCGACACCCGAGCGCCGTCAGACGGTAACGCTACCGTGCTGACTGGACGGGTCAGCGAGACCCAACGCGGACGACAATGTGGGGGTTATATTCATCGGTTAAAATACTACAAAACAATGAACACAAATGAATACAAATGATGGTATGACTGCGTGACTGACTGCCACTCGCCCGCGTTCACACACACGCCGACGCGGCCAGGCGGCGCCCGCAGCTCCCTGCGGCTCGGGCTGCGGCTACAGGAAAGCAATACGTATCACGGAGCGGTCGGGCGGGGCCGCGGCGCCCGACGCACGGGGAGACGGAACACGACGCCAACTGAGCGGACACCGGCGAGCGCCGCGCCGGAACCTGAGAGCACCATTATGACGCCAGCGCGCAAGCATCGACACCGAAAGGTGCGCAAAGACAGCGGGAAAAGACTGAGGCAACAGATCTGTTCGGCACAACACAGCGGAACCGCGACGTCGAAAGCGCCGCCAACGATTGGAAACACCTAATTCATGCGCTTGAAGCGTTTCAAACTAAGGTTTCACCCGATTATGACAGACCGTTACACCGACACGGGGCCATGCGCACACGTAAATCGAGGCGATTCCAACCTGTCGCGGCGCGGTGCGTTCACCTCCGACTCTGCCTGCCGCACTCGCCGACCGCGCAGCCACTCGGCGCCGACTCGCACCAACCAACACATTTGGCACAGCAAACAAACGCTCTCGCTCGCTCGCGCCAGTAGAAAACAGCCAGTCCGGGCCGGAGCGGCCCCGATAATATCGCGTTGGGCGCGCACGTGCGCGTGGGTGCGCGCCCGGTCTGTCCGCCAGCCACTCGGTCTCTCAGTCGCTCTGTGCGTGAAGTGTCTGAGGCGGGAGGGCCGGTCAGACGAGCGGCGTGGAGGGCGCCGGCGGCCGCGAGCCCATCGTGCTGCCCGTGGTCGCGCCGCTCGCCGCCTGCCGGATCATCTCCTGGTACGTCTTCTTGTGCTTGTCCAGGATCTGAGTGACCGTCACCAGCTTCCGCAGGCTCGGCTGTGGGACGGACGGTGGAGGTGGCGTTACGAAACGTGCGCGGTAAACAGGAGGGTGGGATCACAGTTCAGCAGCTACATCGAATGGAATCAGCGCTAGACTTCCTTTCAGATAGCCAGCATGGCGAGCGACAACAATTGTGTCTACGTGTTACGAGTCACTCAGAAATCTCCTCTAATGAGAACATGCAATGCTAAACCTAATTTATTCCTTCCTTCATTCGTTCGCCCATTGAGGACATTCAATACTCTATATTTAGCATGCGTTCTATCAATAACTCAAGGTACGGGAAATATTACTAGTCATTCATGAATCGATTCGTCGATTAATTGATCGTTGATTCGTGCATCCATTTACCCATCCTCCCATTCTGTTGCCATCACCTGTGTCCTGCACTGGTCCTGGATGTGTTTGAGATGCTGTGAGCAGATCTGGTGGATGATGCCCAGCTCCCTGGCCGGGTCTCCTTTGAGCGGCAGGTCCTCCGGCTCGGGCCGAACCTGTACGTTCTGTGGAGTCACAGTGGCGAGGTCAGTTGAGAAAACGGCATGGCGGAGAGCTGGGTACATACAATGGCACAACGAATCTGTAATTATTTTCGCACGCTCAAAATATCCACATACAATAGAATGCTGCAACTGGTCTTTATCCTTCGTACCTATAATGAACATGCTTCGTTTCAAGGAAAGACTGAATCATACCTCCCGTTGTGGGAGGTCGTGTGAGCGCCACGCGGCGCCGCCTCCCCCCGACTCACCGAGAGGTGGTCCAGGAAGCCGACCATACGCTCGCGGTTTTTGATGATGAACGGGTTGACCACCTCCATGTAGGGCTCCTTGCCGCCGAACTCGACCAGATTGGCCAGGTTCTGCAGACACTTGGCGACCATGACCAGCGAGCGGGCGCCCTGCAGCGGCGGCGGCTCTGAGAGGAAGAGACACGCAACGGTCACATCAGCGGGGACTGAGCAGGACGTCAGAGCTAACGCAGGCAGGATAATAAACATCGAGCCCATTTACACGGCAGCACTTCCAATCCGCTCTTTCTAATTATAGTTCTCCGCTTCCGTTCGCCTCGTTTACCTCACAACCCGAACAATGCGGCGGTGGCAACTCACCACTCTCTCACAACACTCACCGGTTAGCAGTCCGAACTGCCGCGGGTTCAGGATGGCCGGACAGATGAGCCGCAGGAACACGAAGCCGGACACGACCCGCGTGCGCACCAGCTTCTCGTTGGGCCACTTGGCGGCCACGCTGCGCTGCAGGCAGCCGCAGATGTAGCGCAGAGTCCTGTAGGATGGGGAGGGGGTGGATAGTCGTCAAAATCGGACACCGGTACAGACCACCGCCTTGGCAGGCGCGTGCACTTTATGAACAGTAGACGCACAGAGACGCACCGAGAGAAAACTCGTTGACCAGCACCATGGGTAATCACAATGCAGCACGGAGATTGAACGATACAAAATTTTCCGAAAGACTGCAATCTTCGGTCGGTCCTGGTCCCGAATTCAATCCTTATGAAAAACACCGTTCCTTTTCGTCACTGGCCATGCCACTGTCCTGGAACCCATCAGCTGTCACCATCTCTGTTGTCGTACAATACTTGCCTACCCTGTCACCTTCCGCGGCCGCCGGTGACCATGACCCACCTGGGACAGTCCTCTGCGGACAGGAAGATGGAGTCGGTGATCCTGTCCAGAACCTCCAGCAGGTACTCGGCGTTACTACACGCGTCGTCCTGGTGGTCCATCTTGGACGGGTTCAGCTGGGAGAACAAAGCGAGATGGTGCGTCACATACGGGGTGAATGAGCAACTGGTACGGCTATTTATTAATGTGCAACGGCGAACTGCAGCCGACGTGACTACAACTGGCAGCAGCGGCGGCTTTTAAAGTGTAACCCACTGCCCACAACGCGCTGGAACATCACGCTCACGGGCCACACAATAAGCTTGAAATCTTATCACTAACCGCAATCCTATCCCAAGCATCAAATCAACCAGCTACGCCAGTATCCTCCGACCTCCTCCTCAACACTGCTCTCACCCCATCCCATGGCCTCGCTATTCGTCTCTCACCTCACACGTCTGTTTGGACTCGACGATCTTGTTGACCATGTCGGAGATGGCCACGTGGAGGAAGCCGGTGCAGACCGACTTCATGTAGAGGTCGAGCAGCGCCGTGGTGAGCGTGGCGCCGCGGAACAGCGTCGACTTGTCCTCCTCCGTCTCGATCTCCAGGTCGTTGAGCGTCTGTAGCAGTTCGGCCTCCTTCTTTTCGAACCTGAACAGACGGCGAGGCCAGAGGTCAGGGGTCAGTCAGAGGGACAATATGGCCGGTCAGACGGCTGGTCAAACATTTTGGAGCCGAGAATGGATCACTCGTGCATTTACAATGCTGACGCCAAATAAAACACTAAACTTGCGACGATAATCTTCAAAATGCACTAACCGACTCGAGCCTTCATAACACTCCTGCCAGCACCCCTTACCTCCCGTTCTAGCAGCCTGTCAAGCCACGCCGTAGGCGGCCTGCTGGAACTGACCTGAAGACCTTGAGTACTGAGCACTGAGCAGTGAGCAGGGCGGTTGAGGCAGTAGGAACTGACCTGAACACCTTGAGCAGGGCGGCCGCCAGCGGCAGCCGGTCGACGTGCCGCAGTCCGGCCAGGGCGCGCACCACCTCCAGTTGACCGTCGAGCAGCAGCTCCTTGAGTGACGAGTACTCGTCGCAGGGCATGGCCAGGTCGTGACTGTAGCGCAGCCGCAGCCGCAGCGAGCCCCACTCGCCGATCGGCGTAATGCCCGACAGCTGGTACCAGTTCTCCGTCTGGGCAAACGACAGCGGAGGAGAGTGAACAACTAGACCAATCGTGAGCGAATAACACCCCAAGCGGCAGTCTCTAGTGGATCAAAGTCTGAGAATATAATTATACAGCCATTGATAATAAGAGGCATAGCGATCCATAAAAGCCATAAGCCTCTCAAATGTGGGCGGTTAATTTTATCAGTCTACTCCTCAGCTATATTCTACGAGGCTAGGCACAATGCTAAAGGTATCGTTGCGCGCCCCAACCCATGAATCTTCAATTCTAGCCACGGCTACTTTGCAGCGCTACCACCCCGGTCTCACCTCCTCGCCGCTGGTGAGGTCCTTCAGTTCGACGGTGACCTCGGCCACCTCGCTGTCCTTGGAGCGCTTGCCCTTGTTGTAGATCATGGCGCTGAACGTCAGCACGTCCGGTGGAAGGTCGCTGCGGAACACATCGGACATATACATGATTAGACAATAGATGCGTAGACACGAAGCCTATGAACGGGACATGATGAGTATGACCTACTATCCAACAGGGTAAGCATAAAACAAACGAGACGAGGTTTTCTCAGCTCGTCGTGATGAAAGTGTTCCTGCATTCCAGCACAAACACGTTATGGTCTCGTTAGTTGAGTTCCGTCGTACTACGAAAAAAAAGAAGAAAATATAGCACAACGCATTGTTTCTTTTCGAAGTTAGATACAATGTCACCTAACCGGCCTCATCCTCCCACACCAGCCGCTGACGCCGCCTACCACGTCCACCACCCACCCTACGGGTTTTGGGCGTCCGGACCGCAGGGGCCTACTCACTCTAGAACAAAGTCCTCTCCCCAGACAGGGTCGGGTCCAGTTTTGACCTTGGTGCGCGCCACCTTGACCTGATTGACGGCGATCACACAGAAGGGACTGGGCACCAGCTTCAGCGGCAGCCGGTACGCCTCGAGAACGGTGATCTGCAGACAGCGCAGCTCGCGCAGGTTGGCCACCTTGGGCAGCCGCGCGTTCTGCGGCACGCACAGCGGCTTCAGCGCCGACACCCAGTCCTGCCGGAGGGGGGAAGGGGAGGGTCAGTCCTGCCGAATGCCAGCGTCAGTGTCGTACAGCTTCGATGCATTAATGGTATTAGCGTAATTAACAACGCCGATATCCTTAAATTCTGTCGGAGAACTCTAGAAACCGGGTGAGCGAACAACCGATGGAACATTCGGCGTTTAATACGCCTTCCATTGCGCCCGAGTCCCAGCTCCGACACCCGTAACTGTCTCGGCCTATCTAGAGATTGCAATCTCGGGATCGGGATCCCGGCAGGATTTTAATCCCGATCCCGATCCCGAAATTCCGCCAATACCGGGATCTAGAAAAAAACGTTTTTCACCACAAAAAGAATGCAGCCGCTGCACGAGTCTTGTTTACACTGTTCATGGTGCTGCGTGACATAAAGCAGAGAAACTATTTAGCTGGCGCCCCGTCTTGGCCGTCCACGGTCGACCGTGTTGGTAGCTCCCGGGTATCACCCACAGCGGATAAGCCGCTTAAATGCGTACGAAAAAGGGTCCCCGAACGCCAAAAACAAAACAAAAATGCAACATAAGTGCTGCAACATCTTTATCAGGATCACGGATCTTTCCGCGATTCTGACTTATTCGTCCGTGGCCGGAACAAAAGAGGCCATCAAGACAGTCTTTGAGCTCGTGTCGCAGAAAGATGTCACATGTCACGCATGCCGCAAGTGACGGCAGAGCTCACTGATTCAAACGTTGAAGACGGTAGAGTGGAGCTCTCCCAGTCAGTGACTCTGCCCTCAAAGCGACTTTGGAGCAAAGTCTGAGAGACATTAGTGATGAAAGCGGAACCGGAAGGAGGTGAAGTGACCAAGCGACGTCTTGAAAACATTGTGAAATAGGGAGCTGCCAAATTTGGCGTACACTGGTCGCGAGTTTTAAAATAGACAGACTTACCAACAATGGCTTAAAACTGCCGCGCCAACTACGAGTAGCGTAGACGAAGAGTGAGTGAGGCGTGGATGTGCTGGAACCCGTCTTAATGACAAGATAGTAAACGCACTGGTCGACGCACAGTTTTATAAAGGCTAATTAGGAATAAATACTAATCAAATAGAAACGTTTCCTTCGCAAATTTAATCGTTTTTAATGCAAATGACATGGTCTAAGGATGGCTTTTGGTTGCCTCTTTGTTTGTGGTAAGCTAAAAGACGCAAAATATGTCAGTAGAAAATCATTCTTACAACCTTTAGCGACAAGACTGGGATCCCGGGATCCCGAAATAAAACTTTTTTCGGGATCCCGGGATTGGCAAAACGTTCCGGGACTGTAATCTCTAGGCCTATCCCCCCCAAAACTCCCCCCTCCCTCACTCGGGTGTGTTCCCACCAGCATCGAGTCCTGGCAGCCAGCGCACAGGTAGGTGACGGTGGCCAGGCATCCGTAATTGTCTCTCCCTATCCCTCCCCACATTCCCCCTCCCCTCAGGTGTGTTCCCACCTGCATCGAGTCCTGGCAGCCGGCGCACAGGTAGGTGACGGTGGCCAGGCACGGCAGCGCCTTCTCGACGATTTGGAAGCAGAAGGACCGGTCGAACAGCGAGTCGTCCACCGGATACACATAGGCACAGCTGAGGTCCATCAGACCCTTGGGCTTCATACGCTGCCAGGCCACACACACGGGGTCAGACCGCCGCCGGCCAACAAACAGTGAAATTTATTTAAAAAAAAAACATGTTGATGTAGATCTTATTCGTTTGGTGCAGACACCTAGTAAGATCAGCCACGTTTACAGCCTGATCTTATGGACTGACTTGATCTCAGACAATTTACTGAGTGGTCCTTTACTGCGATAATTTTTCTTAAAACTACTAAAGAGACATTGGTCGCTGTTTTACGGCAATGAGTAACATCGGTGACTTACCTTGGGGTTATCATAAAACAGAAGATGAGTATCGGTGCCCTCCACTTGCAACACAAAGTACATGGTCTTCCACTTCTTATTCTTCTCATTTTTCTTGCTAAGATATCCCTGCATTTTAATACCTGAAGAAAACAAGTACATCAGTAAGGTCACGATCAAACACAGACTCATAAAAATAAACATTTCCATGGTAACCAAATAAATAATGAAATCGTATCATCCCACTCGTGCAAAAGTGGCTGCCGACCTGTGAGCTGACATCCATGAGACGTTCACATCTTCATTCTGTATCTGTCCTTTACCTCCCAAGCAAACACCACGTCCATCTATAAATTACATTTTATGCATTCTTACGCAACTCTGGGCTATAACACCCGTGCTGACCTTTGCTCTTTTTGAGTCCCTGCATCTCCCTGCACTCGCGCAGTGTGGCGTAGATCTCGTCGGCGTGGTGGACGACCCGCGATTGGACGGGGCCGTCCAGCTCCGAGCTGACCTTCTGCGGGTCACATGAGGTCACAGCGGTGTCATACAGGGTTACGACGTCGCACATAGCATCACGAGCCAGTGCACAGGGCTGACATTGCTGGCGATATGGGTGCTTGAGTTACAATCGCAGGGGTTTGGCCGGCTTAGCGGAGCCAATGATGAAGCGCCTTGATAATGACGGGTTAAAGGGCTCGAAACAAAACCGATTATAGGATAAAAGCCAGCTTATTACGGATAGGCAACGGGAAATGCAATAATCGCTTCTAACTAGACGTATCATAACCCGGTGCCTCCCAGCCCTGAGCGATCCCTACCGCTGCGCAAAGCCGCCCTGCTGTGCAGCTGACCGGGGGCAGAGCCACACCAACCGGACGGCCGCCTGCTGACCCCACAATGCCTACTGACCTACGGCGGCCGCTTACTGACCTTGACCGGCTGCGAGAGCGTGTGTCCCTCGACGATCTGCTCGACCTTGTAGCGGTTGATGACCGCCTCCAGACACTCGAACGTCCGGCCGCCCATCACGTACCTGGCGACATAGTGAGGGAGGGTCAGAGTGAATGCAGCCACAGGAAAGGACGTGATGTCAGATTATACTTAAATCATATAAGGTAAAGGAAGAAGCTCAGACGGCGACTTACTGGGCGTGGTAAAATAGTCCATTTAACGCAGCGAAATGCCACGTTTTTTTTTTTGCCGGTAGCACAAGGCTATTGCCGGGAAAATGCTGCCATTTTCTTGGATAAAACGTTAAAACCCGTGCAGTGTTGCATCAGCCATGCCTATGCGTAGGCCACACAGCAGCGCCATGCCGCCATCGACAACGGAATGCTGTCCGTGTGCGGTGTCGGCGCTAATCCGGGCACTCACCGGACGCCGCGTTTCTCTATCCGGAAGCGCTGGATCTGGTTGTTGATGTGGAAGAACAGAGAGTAGTCGCCGGGAGAGTTGTCGCTGGGACGGACCAGGTAGCTGCCCGGACCAGCTGAAAAACGATAGAGTACACACGTCAACGAGGTGGTTGAAGTAGCTGCAACTATACGTTAAATGTTCTAGGTAAGACGCATAAACAATCAGCTGTGCAGCTTACAGTCCGTGTCAAATATTTTTTTACGAAAAAAAAAAACACCAGTCATGCAGTCTATATATCCTTACGCAGCGATATGCTTAAAGTGAGCTGATAAGCAAACGGCAGACATCAATTGACCTATGCGCGGTCCATCACTTGACAACATCTGACAATCCGCACGATAACACAAACAGACCACTGTCTGTTTCACAATCATAACACAGACCTCCGAGACAAAAACACGGCACCGAGACAATATACAGCTGTCCTGCTGAGGGGACGAGATTCAAGACCCAACAGAGAGATGCGAATATACTGAACTTTGCCTGCAACCAAATGCGTTCACACAAACTTTTATACATGTGCTGTGATGTGTTTTATACTTTTTTTGACGACATGAACTGAATCGCTCAAACTACCCGATTTATTGTCGCACTTCGTCGAAAGTGCGACAATATCGGCAATATTCCATCGACACTATTCATGAACCATCGACAATATTCATTGATAACTTGTGTCTGTGTGTCCCAAAAACTGTTGGCAACACACATAAAGTCGCTTCAGTCAAAACGTTCCTTTTCACAAAGCGCTTGTACTGACACGTGCCAGAGTCACACAACGAGCCACAGTCCATGGTTTCACGGGCCGGGTGGGCCACCGAGCCCCAGCTCACCTTTGACTAGAAGATCGACGGCCTCGTTTTTAGATACGGTGCCGTGGAACCAGGGGTAGACCGAGTTGGGGTCGACCGTCTCGTCCAGGGTCTCGGTCAGCTCCTGGAAGATGAGGCCCTGCTCGCCGGAGCGGTGTGCCGTCACCCACAGCCAGCCGTCGCCGCAGTCGTTGTGCACGAAGAAGATGTCGCCCTTCTGGAAACTGCGCCGAGAAGGAACGAGGAGAGAAACAAAAGTCAGATGAGGATATGTGAACGAAAATACTTATTGCCTGGTGACATTCACTTGAAGCTGATTGTAAACTCGATGTTTTTTATGTCACTAACAAAAGACCAGAAGCATCGAGTGCAAACGGTGCAATTACGCACCTTGTTGTGAACAGGGCAGGTAAATCAGCTTTCACACATTCCGATCACAGATATCCATATAAAAATAATAAAACTCTGTGAAGGCATGCCAATGTCCGAATACAGCTAGGAATCCTAATTCCTAACAGCATTTATACCTCACCATTGTCATGCGTTGTACACACGTCAACGATCATACTAACGGCGACCGATGGAAAAATCCACCGGTCGACAATCACAACTCGAAACAATGCCGCGCCAGCGGCTGATCCCCGCCCCCTGCGGCACTTAGAGGCGATAAACATCAGGTAAGAACGTCCCAGTATCGCGGTAATCCACCCTCAGCACGGATTACTCAGTCAGCAGCACACCTGGTAGACGGTAAACAAACCTCTTCAACACAGGTCTGCACCAGTACCACTCGGGGTCTCAGTGCTCTGTATGATAACTAAGTCCCAGACCAGCTGCCACGGCGAACAACAACAAGCCATCAACCCAGCCCCTCTGACCAGCTGACCGACTCATGAGGTCTTTTCCCGTTTACCTAACCTCTACTTTACGCACCATTGCAATTCAGCTCATCAAGCGCCAGCCGCCCCCTTAATTCCACCCACCACCGCCCCCTTATCTCTCAAGCTCTTTACCGCAACACCCCTCGGAGTCGGCACCCACCTGAGCTCCTCAGTGTCGGGCATCTTGGTATAGGGCAGCACTGCGACGGCCTTCCTGCGGTCATTGACGGGCTCCGGCGGCGGCACCGGGTGCTCCAGCCGCTCCCGTTTCAGCAGGTCCGAGTACTGCGTGTAGTAGCCGATCAGGTCCGAGAGCGAGGCGAACTGGCGGCCGCCGATGTAAAAGTCGCCGTACACGGCCGTGATCCTGACGCGAGACGGAAAACGTCAACACGTGTGTATGGTCGGGGAAGGCGGGTGATGGGACGCAAATTACATACCATGGGTGTAAAGGACGGTCTAAGATGGTTGCAGCGATAATGAACATCGGGCCACGTTGTGTTGCCCTGTGCCTTGTTGTTAAACACAACCAGCATATAGTAAGAGATATGGTTATATGCTTAACTTTAGTAGTTAAATGCGTGTGTATTAAGAAGTCACGTCTACGAATGAGGATAAATAACCAACAGCCACCTAGCCACATGATTCACGCTATCGTTTATCCGCGGCTGTTGCAGAATTATGCGACATCCGATATCGTCATCTCGGTGCCCCCCACTGCACAAGGTCACTGCGGACCGTTCGGGATACCACGCCATCAGATAACCCCACCCCCGCTAAGAGACAGAGACCGGCGGCGTCTCGGGCCTACTCACCAGCTGCAGCCCCCCCCCCCCCACTCTCCCCCCGCCAGTCACCCTGCGGGTGTGAGTCAGCGGCAAAAACGGCCGGTTACACCGCCGAACCGGGCCGGCCGACGGCGATAAAACGGCGCCCGCCTCCCGCCGAGTGCCGCCGGCTGGAAGGCCGCGGGCGGTGTCGGACGGCCGTGGTGGGGAGCGCCGAACACTCAGACAGGGCGATTTGGGGGGACATACGAGTAAACATCGACCTGTGAGCCCGAGTCTTTCCGAGTTCTGACCGTGATAAACATCAGAAATAAACTGCCGTAGACTAAAATAAAAACTCATCAAAACAGCACAGGCGCACATTCCTAACGACACAAATACACGTTTCATAAGCGAATAAGTGACCGACTAGCAAACTGGTAAGCGGGCGACAGAACGTGTTAGCCGACGGGCCGTACCGGAAGTGATTGACGCCGGTGCGGCCGAGGAAGGAGAGCACGTAGGAGCCGGGCTTGCGGTCCGACTCGCGGATCAGGTAGGCGCCCGTCTTGCCGAAGTTGCGCAGCCTCTCCTCGGAGCCCTGCCGATCGAGACGGCCGTGGTACCATCTGCCGGGGGAGAGACGAGACGGGCGTCAATCACAGGCGCACAGGGTGTCTGTCTGTAACGGGCGCATGAGGTGTCGGACGGCACTAGACCGGAGCACGAACAGCACGCCGCAGAACAGCACGAGTTATTGGAGGTCAATACGAAGTGGAATAAGTACGGTAAACCGGAAGGGAGGGGAAAAGCACAATACAGGTGTTGCTTGAAGGAAAAGATGACCTGGATGTTAATGAGACCACTCAGTAAGCCTATATGGATACAGAGAACAGCAGGGAATATATTTAGAATAGAGCATTGCCGATAGGAATGCGCAGAGCTCAGCGGTGGTAACACGGTGCCGGAGCGTTACGACACGTGCCGATACCTACATGAGCTACATGAAGGGCAGAAGGACCCATGCAGCGACACGGGGCCGCCAAACTACCATTGGGGACACGAACAACGGGACAATGAAGCACCAGCTGTGCAACATTCCAGTCTGTCATCGGAAATCACATGGACAGATAAATTTATTCCATGGCCGGACAACCGAATCTATACCGTGTCCCGACGTGTGCAGTTACTGTGTGCGATATAATATGCTGATAAATCTGGCGCAATAACTGTTATCTTACCATGACGCTAAACGGACCCTGTTTGAAAACTGTATTCAAGTGTTAATATCCCATAAGTGAAGAGTGAGGACGCGTTTTGAAGTGCCAACAACCGTAAACAAGCAAGAAAACGCATGGAAATTCGTCAATCAAGGCAACTGATTCCCTGTCCTAGCGCAGAGTGCCATGCACGCGACACGCCGGCACTTTAGGCCGGTCCGTGTTTTCCTCGTGCCGACGACTCTTCCCGTTGCCGCCGGTCAGGGGATGACTCATGTGGCCGCCGGCAGGGAAGGATTGGGCAGGGTCCGGAAAGTCGGTCAGGCACCACTGGAAAGGAGCGGATGGACGCACAACAGATAGTGAGGCACAACGTAGGCGGAAGATAACGTCATAGTTCATACTCTACAGTTCTCAGGACGGCAGCCAACGCATTTGTTACCATTATACTAAAAAATAGGTGCTATGTGATACAAACGTTAACCAAAGGAATCTTCCCGAATGCTAGTATTACGCTAACTTTGGCTTCACGACCTTTAAGAAAGTTCAGTTCAGAATCATGGCTGATTCTACACAAAAGGTTTTGTAAATAATGTGCGGTGAAGTGAGTCTAGGAAAAGGAAAGGTATCTAAATATATGTATGATGCAGTCAAATGCTCTCAACGTCGAAACTTTCGTTACGAGCTTGAACACGAGTTACAGACTAAAAAGCTAAACAAATTAATCGTAATACCATGGATGAAAGAACCTGGATAGGAAACTCCTATTCCTTCAACATTACGGGCAGCGTTCCGGGCGATCGACCTGCCACCTAGCGTTCGGTAAGTATCGGGACTGGAAACTCCCGCCGTTAAGCATTACGGCCTATGGGGGACGCGGGGCGGCATGTCTTGAAACGGGTATTAGACCGCAATGCGGATTTATTTTTAGGTTTAGAAGCTACTTACGACAGACAAAATTGATCAGGCTATCGAATGAGACCAAAACTATTATTGTCCGTTCCGCACAAAAGTCGTACACGAGGGCCGAATACAGGCGACCTTGAAAAAGAGGGCCATTTCTAGTGTTTTTCTCTTACGCGGCGCCGGTGAACGCTTACGCGGCGCCAGTGAATGCGCGGCAGACGCGGCTCCCGCTGCCGCCGCGCGTGCCCTCGGGCACTTACCGAAGGGAACGCAATCAGCTGTTAGTTTCCAATCCAGGTTCTCCTTCATCCATGGTAATACTTTCCTGTGCACTTTTGTTCCAATACATTGAATCGGAAAATTGATAACGCCCCAGCCCACGTAATGCACGCTGGTCGTAAAGGCCCTGGCCTACACTGTCCCAAATGTGAAATTATGTGTTCTACCTAAGTCAAAATTTGTTGACATCAACCAGCTAAGTCTGCTTCCACCAAAGCTTGTGTAATGTGTTCGTGCAATCATCCATTTCGATTAAATCTCCAGAACGCGTAAAATGATGCCGCCAAAATTCGGACAGCTTACATTCTTTACACAAATAACCTGAATATCTCGATGCCCTACCAGGACAGGTCAGTCAGGTCATGCCCTGCCTAAATCGGCAGCTTTTGTGATCTGGGCGAGCTTCCTTGCCTTCTAGCATAAGTATGCTTTTGCATTTCAAGTGAGATTATTGGTGTTTATCGATATCCAGGTCCGTGAACACTGAACAGCGCCCACGAGCAAGGCTGCGGAGTCGATGTTTTTGTAATTCCTACTCCAGCTTCTATGGTCAACTCCGACTTTGAGTCCAGATCCGACTCCGGACATTTCTCTAAGTCGATATCATCATAGTAAAGCTCATGTCCAAGATCCATATTTTTATCTTTCTATCTAGCATCTTTTATCTAGCCTTTTTATTTGAGCTCTCACTCGAAGCTTGCTAATGAAACAAACGTGAAATGCGCGGATGGACGTCTACGCAACTACCGCATATTTGTGAGAGTGCTCAGTGCTGCGCTGTTCATTGCGATTAAATGTGCGAATGTGACAGAAATTCCAGCGTTTTCACTGTGGCTGGCATAATATATGTGATTG
Source organism: Amphibalanus amphitrite (assembly GCF_019059575.1). Lineage (NCBI taxonomy): Eukaryota > Metazoa > Arthropoda > Thecostraca > Balanomorpha > Balanidae > Amphibalanus > Amphibalanus amphitrite. Next base: position 356,159 of record NW_024882101.1, read on the forward strand.
GGCGGAGGAACCTCTGTCTGACGGTGGACCTCGGTTCGGTCGGGCCCCTCCCGACCGCTCGACCCTTACCCTTTATCGAGATAGAGCCTTGCAGAAAAATAGAGCATTGCTGCTCCGTGACGAGAGGAAGCAAATGCTAACCGATCTTGAGATCTTACGATTGAGCATTGCAGATGGCTGATCTCCCAGGTCAGTTCAATGACCTATTTCATATGTCAGGAAAATCAGGACCTGCTCAATCTTCTTGGGGGTGGAGCAGATGAGTCTTTTCTTCTGTGGAGTATTTTGGGGTCTTGATTCTGATTTTCACACTAGTTTTGTTTGATAACGTATATGTGCATTTGGGATGGGCTGGGTGCTAGTGACTGGTCACTTCAGGTAAACCAGCATTTGTCCCACTAGTTATTCTCAGCAATATTTCTTATTTACCACCAATGATGCATTTACCAGTCAACCAAGGTCATCAAGTAACAACCTAGTCTGAGTTCGTCAGGCACATTGGAACCCTACCCCCACTATAAGTGTGATGGTTAGGTACCTACCTAATCTATGAAAGACACTGCTGACTTTAATCGCTGACTGACTTTGCTCAACATCACTTTCGACATCACTGGCTGTCACTAGCTGAGACTTTCTATGCCGTCTAGTCTTGTATGATGTTCAATATCATGCTTGTGTGGGGCATGTAAGCTTGAACTTGAAACGTCAGTCGGGGAAACTATGGTAAAATCTGCTATTTTTAGCAGTCTGCTATTTTTAGCAGAAATCTGCTAAAAATGGGTACGCATGTGACGTCATCGTACCCAAAAATAGCAGATTTGGGTACGGCCCCATACAAAAGCAGATCTGCACCCTAATTGAAGCAAATGCGCATCAAATGCCTGGCAGATTCATGATGAGAATAGTGCTGAGAATGTCCTCTGATATTTTTGTTCAGATCCGACTATTTTCAAATAATGAATTTGAAAATAGTCGGATCTGAACAAAAATAGCAGAGATCACTCTCAGCACTATTCTCATCATGAATCTGCCAGGCATTTGCTTCAATTAGGGTGCAGATCTGCTTTTGTATGGGGCCGTACCCAAATCTGCTATATTTGGGTACGATGACGTCACATGCGTACCTATTTTTAGCAGATTTCTGCTAAAAATAGCAGATTTTACCATAGTTTCCCCGACTGACGTTGCATGCCATCTGAGGCGTGCACTCAGTAGTCAGTCTCAGTCCCCCAGCAAACTTGGCGCACCTGGTGCGTGCACATGACATGCTTTGCAGTATGGGGTGAGGTTTATGAATTTGCAAACACAAATGCAAATAAACTGATCCAAACGATCACGAGGCAAGATCTAAATCGTAGATGCAAAGCATCTTTGCTTATTGCTCAGGCCAATATTGAAATAACATAAGAATAAATATGAAAAATGAAGTACTTACTCTTTTTCTGGTGGAGGCTCGTATGTAGGATCTTCATCGACATCTACATTATTCTGATCTTGAAATGGATCAAATTCGTCCACGACAGGCTCGGTGGGATCAATATCCACGCTTGTTACATGATGACCGGCCGACCGATGTCTTCCTGTTCCAGGTCTGGCGGAAGCCATGAGCTGTACTTGTATAGTGTATCTATGGCTTCAGCTGAATTAAAATACAAAGACACAACTAGGTACGTTCCAGCCCCGCCCCGACGCCCGATAGCTTTCAAAACTCTTCGGCGAGCAACAAGAGACACTCCGCCCAGCTGAGGGAAATGTTTATAAAGAAACTGTCGACAATTCTAACGCACATATGTCGAGAATTTCTCTAAAGGAATTACTTTACTCATTTTTAACGTTATAATTAACATAAGACATCTTAAATGTATTAGGAAATGAATAAAAAAATGGTCAAGGAATAAGTAAGAGAAAATGAGAATAAATTGATCTTTCAAGAAAAATTTTAACAGTTGATATCAAGTAAGATACAAGTAAGTTATACTTTCAAAGTAAAGTGGAAGGTCGTTAAAGAAAAACTGCTTCCATATATCGTAGTAGGACTACCAAATCAAAATAGCAAAGCTTTGAGACGTTTTGCAGAGTATATAGGGCCTTGTGCAGGGCATATTGCGAATGAGTTTGTGAGTTCATTGTGTTTATTGGATAAACAGCTACAAATATTGAAAAAACGTCCGGGGTCGTACGTCCCTGATCTGTCCATTTGGTCTTCGCCACCCTCTTGTTATCTGCTAGTCAATTTTGCCGCAATTAATACATAACATTGTGCATGTCCATAAAAAGCAGCAATTCTCCAGCTGTCTAAAAAAAATCAGTATAAAATCGAAAATGATCTAGATTTAGCACAGCAAATCAGAGGCCAGTTTTACCAACAGAAAAATAGCCGCCTGCCGGAACCTTTTGCCTAAAAGACTGCTTCACATACGGCACGTGAACAGTAAAGCCCTATCCGCTTAGGTACTGGCATGTGCCCATCGCGTTTATGCTCAGCATGTGAAGCAGTCTTGAGGCAAAAAATTCTGGCAGGTGGCTATTTTTCTGTTGGTAAAACTGGCATCAGATCAAGATTTCCTGTCCTGTTTCCAAGCACTTGCTTCAAAATGACCTAAACACAAATAACCTCCACATCATGACCTAATATCCCAATAGTGTGGTTACCTGCTTAAAAAAAGCAAGTTCTGATTTCCTTACTTTCCATAGATATTTATCTCAATCTTCAAGCACTTGCAAATCAGGGAACTCACCTGTTGAACTCACCTGTTAGGTTTCCTTGCTCATTGCCCAGATGGTGGTAGGGTTATTAGAGACAGGAAACCGTGTCGAAGAGAGACGTGCCAACCCGGACAATAGATAAGCAGGACATTCAGAACTGGACTGTGCAATTGTTAAGGGTTGGAATGGTACGTCTGCTTGGGTGTAGTTGTTGCTGATGGAGGTAGTCTTTGTGCAATTTGCAACAACAAAAGAAGTGTTGACTAAGATGTGCGATGAAGTGAGTAACATATGGAGAATGAGATGAATCAGAATGGATAGACAAGATAGTGAGGATTTGGGGAGGGAATTAGGAACAAGGGCGGGGATGGGAGTCCCTGGCGCGTATAACCCCACTCTTGCTTGATAAGAGGGGGCGCCTACCAGGGACAGGCAGGATTGATTGGGTGTGTTTCTTTTTCAGCTACTGGAGATAATCAAATAGTCGACTTCCGAGACAGGTTTCCAAGGCAGACTTGAACTCCTTCAGTGTCTTGGATGTGACCACCCAGGTCGGCAGGGAGTTCCAGTCTTGGACGACACGCTGGGAGAAGAAGCGGGCTCTGGCGTCAACTTGACTGCGGCTCACTCGGATTTTGAACGGATGACCTCTTGTACGAGTGTCACGGGAGATATCCCATAGATCTGCAGGTTGTATTGGACAGTTTCCGTTGAAGATTTTCCAGCATTTGATCAGGTCAGCCCTCAGTAGTCGTCCCTTTATGGAGTAAAGGTCGAGCGTTCGTAGCCTGTCCCCATACTCTTTGCCTTCAAGTCCCTTTATCTGGCGGGTCCATAGCCTTTGCACTGATTCCAGCCTTTTCCTGTCCTGGACATATCCAGTGTTCCAGACAGGCGACGCGTATTCCAGAATAGGCCTGATGTGCGTTTTAAGTATGTGTATCATAAATTCAGGTTCTCTACATACTGTGCCTTTCAGGAGGTTGTGGGCTACGCCGCCGGCTTTCCTTGTCACTGTTCTGCTGTGTTCATGGAACTTCAGTTGGTCGTCAACGAGTATTCCAAGATCAACCTGGGCGACTGAATCGGGAAGTTGACGTCCATCGAGGGTATAGCTGGGTCTATCCAAGATGTGTGAGCGTCTCTTGAAACGAAGAGTGACACACTTCTTTGAATTCATGTGTAATCCCCATGACTTGGCGGTTGCGTGGAGAAGGTTGATATCAGATTGCAGACTTGCAGTGTCACGGCCGATGTTCGAACTATCAATGCATGTGTATATTTTGAGATCGTCTGCGAATATCTTGTAGTGACATTTAAGGTTTGTCGCGATGTGGTTAATATATATTAGAAAAAGAACTGGGCCGAGGACTGACCCTTGGGGTACACCACTTTTGACGTATCTTGGTGCGCTGTATGCATCTTTGACGACCACTTGCATCGATCTGTCACATAGAAATTCTTTGAGCCACCTTAGAAGGTCTCCCCCGATGCCTATGTGCCCAAGCTTGTCTAGCAGAATATGGTGACAGACAACGTCGAATGCTTTTGCAAAGTCGAAGAGGATAAGATCAACTATTTTCCCTTTGTCGATCTCACTTGATATATACTCGTAAGTGGACAGAAGCTGGTCCTCCGTAGACATCCCTGGTCGAAAACCAAATTGGTGATCGATGAAGATGTTGTTTTCATTGAGGAAGATGTTCAAACCATTAGAGATCAGTCTTTCCAGGCATTTTGCGGGGACTGATGGCAAACAGATCGGCCGGTAGTTCAAAGGATCGACGTGAGACCCCTTCTTGAAGATTGGTACCACGATCGATAGCTTCCAGAGTGAGGGGAGTGATCCTTCTTCCAGTGAGAGATGAAATATCCTGGATAGAGGGCGAGCCAGGTGAGCTGCACACTCAGAAAACGGGGATGAAGACCGTCTGGGCCCATAGCAGAATTCACGTCGAGATCCATCAGCACCTTCTTCACCTCTGCAGAGTCGAAATCGACGGATTCAAGTGCTCCATCACACTGTTGGTGAGGTGCTGGGTGTGACGGCACTTCAGGTCGATACACACTGGCGAAAGCTTCGGCAAAACATTCTGCCATCTCAATTGGACTGTCAGTTGTGGTGCTGTCAGGAAGTCGAATTGGTCCTACTGAGGAGCGGAACTTCTTCTTGCTGCGGAGGTGAGCATGTAGTAGCTTTGGGTTCTCCTTCATCTTCAGAAGTAGCGACTTTTCATATTCCACTTGCGAGTAGAAAGTGAAGAGGTGAAGCTCCTTATTGATTCGCATAAATGAAGAGAGGAGATCTTGAGTGATGTGCGATTTACGACCATGTAGAGATCTAGCACGCTTGTATTGTTGCCATGCCCTGGTACGTCTCGTCTTGAGAGATGTCGGAGGATTAGTCTTCCAGGGGACTTTGCTCTTTGGTTTGTTGCGATTAGAGATGGGGATATATTGGCGTATCAGTTGCTGTAGGACTTGAAGTACCCTGTTGAAGGCCTCTTCTGCGTTCAGGTGCGCAAGTTCAACATCCCAATCCACCTCGCTGAGGGCGTTGTTGATATTATTGTATTGTCCTTTGTGCCAGAGTATGTGACCAGGCACGTGTGATGATGAGCAAATTTCTTTGTCGAATGTGTACTGACAGTGGATACTGCAGGGAAATTGTTTTATACCTGCCTAATGTTTGTTTGATTTGTGTTGCATTGAAAACTTCACAGAAAGGAATACCTAGCATTACATCCAGGAAAGGGAGGAAGATGGGATGATTATCTCGATCTCACTTCTACTTTTTCAGATATGTACCAGCATGGAGCCTGCCCAAAGTTGTACTGTATGTAGCAGTGAAAGGCCAAAGTACAGATGTCCAATCTGCAGACTGATGTAGTAAGTAGCTCAATGATTTAGTGTAATATTAATAGCACTACTTGTTCTCTCCATGTTCAATGATGGTAGGCATTTCAAGAAAAGTGAGAACTTGCAAGTTAAACATTATTCCTTCTTCAACCAGCAATTCAATAATCTTCAATTGTCAACCACAAATTATGTCCTGCATGTCTATGTTGAATAGCTCACAAACTGTACACTAATGTTTTTTTTTTTTTACTTATCACCAAACTGCACTGAACCAGTGTTAATGTTTTTTTTACTTATCACCAAACTGCACTGAACCAGTGTACTTTTCAATTTCAGCTGCTGCTCCAGCTGCTGTCAGGCCCACAAGTTGGCGTGTGTGGCTCCAGAGGCTGCCAAGAGCGGCCAGCCAGCCGAGAAGAGGGAGCAGCGTGTGCTCTGGGATGAGTCCTCGGACCAGGTGGTCTCTGCACAGGCTCTCAGCTGGCTCAGTGAGTCTGCCACGCCGGCTGGTGCCGTAACCCGGCGTAGCTGTAAAATTGAGCCACGTCAGTGCTGTGTTACTTGTCTCCAATCTCACCATCGTTTCACATCAGCAGTACGACTTTCGATCGCCCCACTTCAAGCCCCGATTTTCACCTGACGCCCGTCCCCTCCCCCGCAGGCGAGTCGCGGCGGCTGCGGCAGCTACTGAACAACCCTCACCTGCGGGAGCTGGTCCAACAGGCGGACACCACGCCGCACCCCGACGACGACCTGCGCCGGCTCATGGTTGAGCCGCTGTTTGTCGAGTTCGCCGACGAGTGTCTGCGTGTTGTAGAGGGTCGGCCCGAACCCATGGAGGAGAGCGACTGACAGAACGGTGTGAGTGGAGATGGAAGGGACGGGTACGATCTGACGGCGCGAAGACGAGCATCAGGTACGATGACGGGTTATGATATGGTTGTGGGGACTTCCAGCCTTAAGATGTGTCAAAACCGTCGAATACATTGAACTCTTTGTCGAAATGTGTTGATAGATGAGTGGTGATGTAGCACGGGTAGATGTAGCACGGGGTAGTTGACGCAAAATGTTAGCTTAGAAACTACCTACTCAATATTTCCCAATAGTATATTACCAAGCTCAACGTCTGGACCATATCAAATATAAATAACAGTCATCACAGCACACTGGTAACCTGCATATACGTCTCTGCGCACTTATTAACATCTGAACTTGAGAACTGGGTCATATCACATGCAGGAGGCCTGAAGCTTTGTACTGTGCGTGTGCGAGGCACGTTTGATCACGGGACGGCACGGCGCGGGTGGTCGTCAGGAGACCATCCTGTGCAGCTCCTCCAGGGTGCGCAGGAAGCCGGACAGCTGCTCCAGACCCTTTCCGAGCAGCAGTCTGAAACGCGCAGGTGCCGCCGGGTCAGTCTGCAGTCCGAACGTCATCGGGAAACGCGCCCAATTCTCGATACGCCGGCTCAGTGCCCGGTAAAAACACCCGACACACTAAAAACACCACTATTCGGTGCCCCGCCTCCGCTCATTAGCCAGCGCACTGTCCATAATCGGTAGATACACGGCATAATATATTAATCAAACACCGCTCAGGCGCCTTCTTTGAGGCATTAATGCCGAATATAATACCGTCGCTCTGCATGAATGGCATGAGCAACGTGAAAGCGTAAACTGGACCCAGCAAGTCTCGAGTGGCACCTGCACCCCATTGCGACCCTTTCCCGAGGCCGGTGGCCAGTACCTGTTGGCGGGTGACCGGAGGAACCGGAGTAGATTCAGGGGCGCCAGGGTGACCTCGTGGCCGGCGAGGGCCACCAGGGCACCCAGCGCGTCACACGCGGCCACCAGTGGTGCGTGGTCAGAGGTGAGCGCCACCACCGAGACCGACATCAGCCTGGGGGCAGGTCAGGGTTGGGATCATCCTTGGGACAGGTCAGGTCAGAGGTCAGAGGTGAGCGCCACCACCGAGACCGACATCAGCCTGGGGGACAGGGCAGGTCAGGGGTCAGATGGGACAGGTCAGAGGTCAGTGGTGAGAGCCACAACGAGACCGACATCAGCCTGGGGGCAGGTCAGGGTTGGGATCATCCTTGGGACAGGTCAGGTCAGAGGTCAGATGTGAGGGCCACCACCGAGACCGACATCAGCCTGGGGACGAGGCAGGTCAGGGGTCAGATGGGACAGGTCAGGTCAGGGGTCAGCCTGTGGACGGATCAGCCCGGGGACAGGACTGGCGGGGGTCAGCAACACAATGACACAACCATCAGTCTGGAGACAAGTCAAGTTCGGCGTGTTATTCGACCTAACATGAAATAGGGAAAGATGCAGTTAATTATGTCCTGGCCAGTGGCCACACCGATAGCTCAAACGGCCGTTGTGAATGACAACACACACCTCCATGAGTGCTCACCGTTTGAGCGCACCGTTGAGGTTTTGTACGGCGGTGCCCAGCTCTGGGAGGAACGCGGCGCACTGCTCTGGGCTGGGCGGTACCGACGGCCGCTCGTACTCGTACTGATGGGGTACTCCGGCGGCATCCAACAGCAGGCCGCTGTCGGGGCGGGAAAATATCAGTCAGCAGCACACCACCTGGCGCCCCGCCGCCACGGGCCCGCCACTCGTCAGCAGCGCTTACTTACTACGCAATATCTAACCAACGACCAGCCGCGTCCTCCCAGCTGAGACTGATGAGACCAGAAATTCTTCGATGCGACCAAAGCCTAGGCTAAACCCGGAATGAAAAAAAAAATCCAGGGTGATGTTTCTTTCGGGTTCTTTTCAAGTCAGAGCAGCTCATCGAGTCTCGAAGCATATGCTTTGTCACCTAATTTCTAATAATGTGCCGATCACTGAGCAAGCGATCTTGTGGCACGTAAAGGCGTACGCAAAAAGCGATATAACTACTGTAACTACTGTTACACTGCTGTACTAAAGAAACAGACTATGGCATCGGACGTCCCATCACCGCGTGGTCCATCCCCTCTTACCAGCACGTGTTGACGTATGCCCAGACGGCCTGGAACAGGTCGAGCACCTCGGCCGGGTCCATGTCCTGCTGCGACTCTCCACCGGACCCCATCACGGCGTCATCATCGTCGGGTGGCGGCGGCGTGCCGGCCGTCCTGTCGGCGTCCTCCTCCGCCGGGGCGGGGCTGCCCGGTCCCGGCGGGGGGCGCTCCGCGGAGCCGGCACCGTTCTGACGGTCCAGCTGCCGGACCGCCGCCGCCAGGGACACGGCACGACCCTCGGGAGGGTCGGAGGGACCGCCCTCGGCCGGAGCAGGGGACGGCTCGGAGTGCGCGGCAGCCCGGCCCCCCAGGGAGGGTCCCAGCGCGGCGAGCGCAGCGGCCGGCGGCGCGGCGCCCGAGCGGAGAGCCTCCACCAGCGGCTGGATCCGCGGCAGGTAGTGGTCGGAGGGCTGGAGCAGCGGCAGCAGCGTCACCAGACCGGAGCACAGCGAGAGCCGCTCCTCCGCCGACAGCACCGTCCGCACTGGCGGGACAGCGTGGAGCAGTCAGACAAACCCGACCGGCCGACTGAGACAAGGACAGCGCGCACAGAGCCGCAGTGGTCAGTATCGACAGCCGGAAAGTCAGACCCATCCGAAAGAGACAGGACGGGCACAGAGCACACAGGACCGAAGTAGACAGCACTGTCCCAATGGCGGGAGGGCAACGGGCCAAAGCGGTCAGCATGACCGAAACTGGTAGAACGAACAGGAACGGGCAATCTAACATAGACATAGCTAGTGCGGCTGGGGTACATTAAAATTCCAACGCCGTTGGCATCAATTATTTAACAGTCGCTACATCATCATGATAGCAATAAACTGGTGATGTCATACAGACAAACATCCGGGACAATTGAAAAAAAAAAATGTCCCATAAACTCTGAAGCGATCTAGCACCATTCGTCACGGCCAGCATCTCCACTTCACCAGGGCACCGACTGGGCGCGCTTTGGTCACTCACCGGATAGTTTGAGGACCTGCTGCCAGTGCGACCAGCGGTCTGCGAACGCGGCCTTGAACACGGTCCGGTGGCTGCAGACCACCGAGACCAGGTCCCTCAGGGACCACCAGGGCCGGCGGAGACCGGGCAGCGCCAGCCACGCGGTGCCGTAGGTGAGGGCCATCTCACGGCGGATCACCTGCGGGTCGGACAGTGGGGAGGGATGGTACGGGAGCCGGCGAGACACGGGCGGATATAGGGGCGAGGCAATCAGACGGCGAGAAATAACAGCCACCATATGAGGAGGGACGTCAGGGGAGGGAAGGTCGGGGAACGCCAGAGAGACAGGAAGACTGCCTTGGTGTGGACAGGGAAGGCTTAGAACCCAAGAAATGGAGGCAAGACAGCGGCCCGAGGAGCAAAAATGTCTGGGCGAGGTCGGAAAAGGAATCTCGAAATCTATTATGAACGCCGAATGTTTCTTGCACATGCACATAAGAAAGCGAGATGAAACGATACAATGCAACGTAACTGGCAACACTAAAAAACGTTCCTTATGAAAATGCATGCCATTTTTTGAATGGCATTGGGGAAGACAAAATAGCTTACATAGGACAGCACTTTCCGAAGCACGATCTTGGCGAAGCAGATCTGGTTCTCTTCCGTCATTGTTAGCTCATCCGTAATGCCTGTCAATACAGCGTTTATCGATGACAAAATTACATCGTTTCTTTACTCGCTCAATGCTCAACACATGTCGACAGCAATTGACTAGTGGTACAATGACGCTAATGCTCTGGCAGAAGGTGCCCAGGCTGCCTGCGACCAACTTGTTCTCCCTACACCCTCATGTCTCACGACAGAGCCACTGTGCACCCCGTCCCGTTCCCACCCGGCAATAGAGGCAACATCCACACTCCATCCCATTCCCAACTGACCACAGGAGGCACTATCCACCCCGTCCGCTCTCAACTCACCGCAGAGGTCGGTGTTCTCGAGCAGCTGCTGTCGGTTGACGCCGGTCAGACCGTGCAGCAGCACCTTGGTCAGCAGGTTCTTATCGTCGGAGACCAGCAGCAGGTGGTCGCGCCGGCCGGCCGCCAGGCAGCACTCGAGGATGGCGTCATCGGCCACGCGGCCCTCCATTCGACCGCGCGCCGCCGCCGCCTCCTCGGTCGTCTGGCCTGAGCGCCGCGGGCAAAGGCGAGCTCAGGATCATCGGATACCCAGAAGTGCAAAGTTACAAACAGATGTTTGAAAACAGAAGCTTGGCAAGTAGCTGAATTCCTGATTATCCACCTAATATCCGAAAGTGGTCAGCATCTCAGCAAGTTGATCTTTCGCTTTATCGTGTGAACTCGTTCACATCATGACAACTAGCCTACGATAGTGGGTTAATCATTACCCTGACCTGTAGGCTGTAACCTCTTCGATTTTACGGTAACTGACCTCTGACAGCGGGATGACGCGCCTGGAGACACTCGAGCAGGAAATTGATGGCGGCGCGCGCCTTCGTGCAGACAGTGGGGTCACGTGAGGGCCCGTCCTGCTTCAGTCGATCCAGCTCCTGGACGACTACCCAGGGTATCAGCAGCTGAGGCCGCATACCTGGACACAGACAAACATTAGCAACATGACGGAGAGCATTGCGGAAGAGGGAAACGGACCGATCTCATCGGAAAACAAGAAAAAATATTACACATAAGTCGATTCCGAAGAACAAACACGAATGACGAGCGTGCTATCTGACCAAGAACTAGAAAGTGAGGCCGACACAAACACAAACAAATTTTTATGTGCAAAAGCATGTCGCATCAGCCATCCTGGCTCGAGACGAACCTGAAATAACACTCCACGACCTTTAACCACAGCTCAAGAGTGCTCACCCTCTATGTATGATACATAAGTCGATTCCGAAGAACAAACACGAATGACGAGCGTGCTATCGGACCAAGAACTACATAGAAAGACTGAGGCCGACACTAACACAAACAAATTTGTATGTGCAAAAGCATGTCGCACCAGTCATCCTGGCTCGTGACAAACCTGAAATAACACTCCACAACCTTTAACCACAGTTAAAGAGTGCTCACCCTCTATGAACGAGTCTCGCAGGTCCAGCACGAAGCCCACGCCGTGGATCAGCACGTTCGTGTCCAGTACAACCGTGAGGTGTGTGGGCGCAGCCGGCTCGGCGGCCGGGGGAGCCGGCTGGGTGGGACTCCAGCCGGACTGAGGAGCCCCAGTACCGGCGGAGGCGAGCTGGTGACTCCAGGGCAGCTCGGCGACCGGGGCACCACCGTCGGCGTCCCGGACACAGGCGATCTGGCCGGAGTGAGGACGTGTCAATGAACGGAACCGTAACGCACGCATAAAGCGTAAAAACAGCTTTGAACATATTTAGGCTAATACAATTTACATTTTACATGAAAGAAACCAGATTAATTTTAAAAGTTCAAATGCATTATGTGACTGAGCGTCTCGATTACATTAGGCTTAAACTGCAGCTGAAACCAATGCAATATCAGAACATACACCCATCCGGAGTTCGAACGACCATCAGCTGCTGATGACACTAGCGCATAGCGACTTTCGGTCGCCAATCAAGGTGAACTCGCAAGTACTGTTCTAAATCTGTGGTCTACGCGTTTAACGTTGTTTAGCCGCGGGAACTGACCTGCGAGAGCACTTGGTCGTCGTTCAGGTCCGGCTCATCCAGCTCCATCAGTTCCTCCTCATCCAGCGCCTCCTCCTCTGGCGGGGGCGGGGGCGGTGGCGGGGGCGGCAGCAGGAGTGCAGGCGGCAGCAGTGGTGGTGGGAGCGGTGGCTGCAGCGTCGGAGGGGCCGGGGGAGGCGGCGGCGGAGGAGGCTGAGATGGAGGCTGCTGTGGGGGTAGCGGTGGCGGCAGTGGCGGCACGACAGTCTCCGCGCATATCGTCATGTCTGTAGCAGGCTGCTGCCGCCGCTGACTGGTTCCCACCGAGCCATTCACCCAGGAGGCCTCTGTCACAGCTGAGGCCGTGGCTGCCGCCCTCGCCGCCGCTGGGGAGCCGTCAGCGGGCGGCGCGGTGGGAGGGAGCGGCGGCACCACCGCCACCCGAGCAGGAGAGCCTGACGGAGCGGACCCATCAGCCCCCGGCACGGCGGACGGATGAGTCGGAGGGGCGCTTTGTGAAGGGACCCCCGGCTCCGAGACAGGCGGCCGCTTCGGGATGGTGTAGTGCTTGAGTGCGGCGCTGGGCTGCTGGGGGAGAGGCGGCACCGGAGGTTCCTGCGCCGGGCGTCTGGCTTTCGGCAATGGGATGTCGTCGTACAGCTGAGGACCCCTGCTGACCACCAGGCCACTTTTCTGGGCATTCAGAGCCCGTTTCGCTCCTGCTGTTGGAGTCTGTGTCGGCGCGGTGACCGCTCCCTTGGAGGGGGCGCCGGTCTGCGCGCCCTGAGCAGTCGTAGCCGGTACCGAGCCTGCACAGCTCGCCGCTTTGCTCGGTGGCGCAGAGTGAGAGCCGGACTTCTCAGGAGGTCGCCGTGCCTCAGTTCCACCGGCCGGGGACTGCGGTTTGCTGCTTGGAGCGATATACTGACTGGAGAAAGCATTGCTTTGACTGTCGATTCTAGCTCTGATTGCTGCTAACCTTTCTTGAATCTGTGATGCTTTTGTGACTGTCTGCTTCTGTGTCTTGTCATCAGTAGACTTTCCAGTGACTTTGGTTTTTCCTGGAAACAATTTGCCCCAAAGCTTGGATGCAGAAGCACCCACCTGAGATGCACGGATTTCGACCGCCGGCTTTTTCTTGTTGTTACCAGGCGGCGATTTCTGAGCGTGTTTAGTGGTTTCATCTTCCTTGCATGTGTCTGAAAAAGATCGTTTTCCCGATGATGTTGGCGAAGACAGTCCTTTCTGTTTCTTTGAGACAACTTTGTCAGATGAATCCTGTTTCAAATATTTTGAGGGTAGCTTAGCTGCTGTAGCCTCATCACTAGCTGAGTAGCACACTTCTGCTTCAGAATTGCAGTCCTTGAGGGTTGGCTTTGATAGTGGCAGCTTTCTTGCTGCTTTCAACACCATTCTGAATGGTTTTTGCTCTTGTTTTGTACAGCCATTAGATGACACTGCTGTTTCTGGACCAGTATCAGAGCTGGCAAGGTCCTTATCTTTTGCCTCAGAATTACTGGCCACAGGCTTAAACTTCTTAGATGGACTTGTCTGAAACACAAAAATTGTCATTACAATGGTAAAAGGAAAAAAGATACATTCATGCTGTGCATTGAATGTATCATCATAGGCTCTAAAAAAACTCAGATATGCATTGAGATTGAACATCAGTACCACTATTGAGATCTGTCTATGCTTGTATCCTGCATGTATTTGTAGTTTATCATGGAATGAATTGCCAGTTATGCACAAATGACAAATAAGTGATTTCATGCTTGATGAAACATCAGTAGAAAAAGATAACCAGTGACTTTACATGTTAAAGAGAGTAACAAATCAATCAAATCCTGGTTGCATGCACAGTACCTGTACCATCATTTTGTGGCTTATAAAAGTACAATATAAAAGCACTTAAAACAACATGCTTACATTTTCAAGTTGTTTGAGCCCACGCTCAAAGGCCAGCACTTCAGGAAGACTCCAGAGTGATATTTTCCTGCTGGGGTTGCAGAAATACTCTTTTCCTTTTTGAGAGCGAGATGTCTTGATAACCCATCCCTCAGGCAAAGACCCAATTACAGAATTATCCATTTTTTAATTCAAGATAATCATTTAATTTATATTTTAATACTGACCTACATAGCTTGTCTCCTGAAACAAAATCAATTAAACTTTCAACCAATTATTCTGTGTGTGTTCACTGTTCAGGATGGTGATAAAGATATCTGGCCATCTGGGGGCCAGGGGGGGGGGGGGCAGAAGTATGTACAAATCCATGGGTATGGCTAGCTAGCTTACACGCTACACGCTAGCTGGAGTATGGCTCCCAAATATCTGGAAAAACACAACACTTACATACAGAACAGAGATCCCACAAGTATATAAATTCTGATGAAACATAAACCACACATTGTTTCCCGCAGAGCTAAGCAAAGAAAAAGTAAACATTTGTTCAAATTGATAGTGACATTAAAGGGAACTTGCATGAGTTTCTGGAATCAGAAAAAAAATGTTCAAAGACTATGACTCAATGTTTTGAGCCGTGGTGCTGACTGGATTATTTGCCAGCTGGCGCTGTATGCTGGTGCAAGCAGAGCTTATTATATATCAATGTTAGGCATAAAAGACTAAATATCTCTGTCAATTTCTGTATTCAAAGCCATTTTTGTGTTTATATCTATCCACTACTATGCTTATATGTAAAAGCACAGTAGGTACGTACCTATCACATATTGCCAGCTAGCCAGCTAGCTGACGCAATCCAGATATTACCGAGGCCCAATGTTTTTAGTCAAGAATATCTTGCTGGTTGTCTGGTTCTGTAAATGTTAACTGTTAAGAGTGGCAGTGCTTTGACAAAACAAAAATATGGGCATGACCCCTGCATTGAAAAATACTACCTACTGATACGCTAATCCAGTCCCAGAGGTATCAGAGGCCTCACAATTAATCATTATCATCAACGCAATGTGAATGCTGAGATCATGAGATGAGATGAACTGACTTTCACCCAGTAGGTATCAATAATTTCGCAATTCCAATTCCACCCCACACGGCGAATGGCGATGTTGTTGATTTTTTGTGTGTTACCACGTTTACCAAGCTGGCAATAATTGAAGATATTTTAGCCTGATCCCTTTCATAAAAGGAAAGGCATGTTTCGCTCAATTCGCCAGTACAATTGGTTTATTTTATGAACTCACGCTTTCACTAACTGTAAAGTGTAAGTTAGAACATGTATCTAAATGCAATAGCTGCGCAGTATCTGCCTACATTTTGGAGTTCAATGCCAATAGGTGATTTACAAGTAGTTGCTTTGAAGTCCAGCTATTCTTTTGGCCTCCATATCAGAATTAAATACATTACTTTTTAATTTTATTTTTAGCTATTTTGCGCAACTTAAATAGATAAGCACGTAGAAAATAATAATAAGTTAAGAAACGCGTGGTAACGTAAGGAAGATGGCGCATTATTTCATTTGTGACGCAGCAGAAACGACCAGTAAAGAAACGAGAACGACAGTTATTTCGGTTTGATTTCAAGTCGGGTTGGGGATGAAATCGTAAATAGATTAGAAGAATAATAAATACCTTAACATATTCATTCTATAAGGCTCAGAATAACTATAAGACACAACTTCAAATCGAAATTAGCATCAAGAAGCCGCAAAATGTGTAACAATCAAGGTAAGTTTGCGTCGGTCTCCACTCTGGCTCTCTTCAACAGTTCTCAACGCCTTGTTGGGGCGCCATCCATAATGTGTTCCAGAATGTCCAACGTTTGTAGTTACAGAAAGTCTGGAAATGCATGGATAATGTGACTGACCTAAGTCAATCCGCTGTTCTGGTGGTTCTGGTCATGTTCTCGAGCAATACGTAAGTCGTTGGTCCGTCGGTTGGTCCGAGCTCATTTTGATTTAGGTTCTAGGGTCGTGAAGTTTTTAGAGAAGATGTGAATTTGAATAAGGGAGGTGCTGAAAGTATCGTCACGACCCGCCGCATTTAACACGAGTTATTCCCAAAGACTGGGGGGGGGGGTCCGTTCAACCCCCTTTACCTAAGTGCGAGGGTTAAGATCGTTCTGCCGGCCTATTAACATGCCTTCCGAGTTCCGATAGAAAGAGGCTGGCGTTCTGATTCTGATCCATAAGCTAGTCTCGGTGCCGGTGGTTCTGGTGATTCTGAATCTGGTGTCAGCCCCCCCCCCCGTACATCACGCTCAACAAATTTCAAGTGTCGCTGACGACCAACTATCACCCGAGGCAGCCGCCCACTTCACTTTTTTGACTTACCTACTGCACTTTCCCAGACTCGGTTGCAATGGGACCTAGACCAAAGTATTATGGGCTGCAACTGCACGCCGGTCATATTTATAGTCACCGTGGCACCGGGCACGCCGTTTATGGTCGCGTCTAACTCTGGTCTCTCCCAATTGGATTGATTGAGACCGCTGTTTGGTTTGAGGGTGGTGATGCAGGGTGCCTTGATCGTCCCATCGTTTCTTCCCGAGAGCGAGCGCCCCAGATCGCTCCTCCAAAAGATTATTCATTGGGCCGAACTTTGACTTCTGTAGCTAGCTGTCACCTCCAGGACTGAGGAGTGCAGAATCGATGGATTTTTGGTGACTCCGACTGCGCCTCCAACTTCCAAAAATCAACTCCGATTCCGGCTCCGACTACGGGGGCAGAATTGTCGCGACTCCGACTTCGTAGCCCTGGCTCAGCATTTGTGACCACGAGCGGAGTGATCTTTCTCTCCTCTGCTCTGAGACATAACAGTCATCTTCGTAACCCAGACTGCCTTCACAGTTCGTTTTAGCCTGCGTCACGCTGGGGGGCGGGGGAGGGCCAGTCTCGAGACTGAGCAGTGAGCACCTACAATATTTTGCAATTTGCAATATCTAGACCAGCATTTTTGCAGATGTCGGTGTCCATAATCGGTGTGAAACACTGTGAAGTATGTTTTGCTGCATCAGCTTTGTATCGGCTGTCCAGACCGTTTCATCGTGGCCGGGTCCTCCCGTATCGTTGCATTGCAGGTGCCATCGCCCCTTCTCAGCCTCTATCCCATAATCTGGTCTGTGTAGACGGCAAACAGGTATCTCGCTGACCCCAGGTGCAATGTTTTGGTACGTCGCGACAACTTTTTAAGTGGCGTTTCAGTTTGTTACACTGCAACTGGCGACCGACGGCTCTGCGGTCTGTAAGCCCCCTCAATCCTCATAGCCCGCTTATCGCAACGTCCTGACCGCCGACTTTCTCCTTATTTAAAAAAAAGATGTGTTCTTTGGAAAGGATTCGGTCGCGCTCTCACTTCTGATCTGTGTCTCGATTGGTAGTATCGTGGAGAAGAGAAGCAATATACGTTTTTGGTAATAATAAATTTTGTTGTTTTAGGTTATGCACTTAACTTGGCATCATTACTGATGAAGTTCAATTATGCTGTGAGAGGTTGAGTGCCGCAGTCTTACTAGTTTGAATTTCCGTTGCATGTACCTATCTGGTCGGGATTGGTTGCGTGGTGGATGACAGCAGCCAACAATTACAAAGCAAACGTTTGTGCTGATTTCAGATAAATTAAAGGTCTTTCCGTCAGTTACAACCTGTTTTTGGTTTTTGCAAGTCATTGTGACTGGTGTCTGCTAACCACATTCCGTTACGCTCGCCGTTGCATCAGTTTCTAGGTGGATATGAATCATGGCCGACATACGTCCACCGACATACGCGAACGGTGAACTTGTGGTTTATCGTTCAATTCATCATCATTCACTCGATCTCCTTCATGTCCTTCTACCCGTCCTTTACACCAACCCTAATCCACTGGATCTAAAGAGATAAGCAAAATATATTGCGATTTGCGAATACTAATAAAGCCAGGGTTTTGGTGTTTGTTTATTTTTCCAACTAAACAAACAAACAAACAAACTGTTCACGAACAATTGTGTTCGCGGACAAATGACGTCATCAGCCAAATTTTGGTAGGGGAAGTTATGGTAATTTGGCCGCGTTTTTTAGAAAACGATGTAACTTAAAATTGACAACACATTTCTGCATTTTCTCAACGCTGGCAGGTGTCGCATTCATTCTAATTTACTGGACAGTGAACTTGAAATGATAGAGTAATTACTTATATTGTAATTGTGACGTATTACAAAGGTCTGCAGGGCGGCCAAATTACCCCACTAGCAGGGTTATTTGGCCGGGGGTGTGGGGCAATTTGGCCGGTGTTAGTTTGAGGCCGAGATTTTTTGTTATAGGCGAGTCAGCTTCGCATTCAGCGATGACGTGTGTCCTACGACGCATCTGACGCATTTCGGAGGTTGACTTAACCAATTACAGGGGTCGAAAATTGTCAAAATAGTGGCTCTATATGCGATCACAGTTTTTTAACGAATAATTTTTGAAGCAATCAAGCTAGGTCAAAACTAAAAGATTCATCGTAATTCTCTCGTCAGTCCGCATCAAAATATATGTGTTGACCTCGAGAGGTCAAGGTCAAAGGTTGACTTAAGGTCACGCTACCTCAAGTCGCTTGACCTCAAGGTCACGTGATTTCAAGGTCATCATGCATATCATTCGATGCGCCTTGACGAGCTGAACACAATGAGACCATTTGCGCGGCTGTATCTTTTTTCTGTTAGGATTTATTAGCAAAAAAAAAAACGTTTGGTTGTCTTTGATGACGTCACCTGCTCTTACAGCTGTCCAATAGGAAATAAGGCATCAAGGTAGTCAAAGTTGGTCATGAATTATGTCACTTATGGTATAATTGACCATGACAACTCGGCCGTCCCAGCAAAGCGACCCTGAGCCAAGTTGCCCCGGTACTAGCGGGCGTTCCCGAATGTTCATGAACTGTTTGCAAACACGGTAACCAGGGGGTGGATAAGACCACCTCCTAAGCCGTTTTGCTTTTAATCGAGCTAGAACCTTGCATAAAAGTAGGGCGTTTGCGGCGCTACGAGATACAGTGGCTGTTATCCGATTTTAAGGTCTTAGGCTAAACGGTGACCCCTGGGTCAGGTCAAAGTCAAGTGCCCCAAAATAGAAGCTTGTTTTTTTTTTGGTAAATAACTTCGCCACACATGGGGTCAGAGCCGTGATTGTGGCACCATCGTGCCCGTAGGGGCCAGTCGAATGCCATATGCCTACTTTTGTTTGGGTTAGGTCATTTTATATATCGACTTCAGGTCAAGGTCAGATCAGATCAAAGCCACTCGGTTCACAAAACTGCTTGGAGGGTGTTAGGCTGCATATCATTCGATATGGCAGTTCGTTCTGAGTCAGTAGATGACTCAACCGACTCGCTAACTCAATTTGTTCGGGGGTTATTGGCGAAACTCCCAATGCACCTAACAACCTAAGTGACGTCTTATATGACGTCATGCAAGGTCCGAAATGCACAATTTAAGCTTCAGCATTGTAATGTAAGAGCATTATAAATTACGAATCCGTGTGCTTGAGATACGGTTGGCGCATTTTCACATGTAAAACATGCTTTCAACCGTGTGTGTCACTGTATGAGAAAAATAAAGCGAAATATAGGTATATAAGAAACGATTACTTGTTCATGAACGCTCATGAACGTTCACTAACTGCTCATGAACAGAGCATTGCTCGTGAACATGTGACCTTGAATGAAGGACTTCGTTAACTATCAAATAAACAAATAACCATTGTTCACGAACTGTTCACAACAAATATCCAAACATCAAACACTGAATAAATCCGATAGCCCAGTATGTCCGATGGGGCGAGTAAGTGCGAAATGGTAAATAGTCAGGATGAACCAAAAGAGCCGAAATGAGCAATGCCACCAATTACCAAATCAGTGGCTTGCTGGAGCAAAACAAGCCAAAGTACCAAAAGAATCCATGCCAAAACATAATCAAAGGAAGCCAAATTCAGGCATCGGAATGTGACATCCGAAACAGAGGAAACGAATCGTAATATCGAAACGTCCAAAAGTGCCGAAAACAGATTGAGTCGAATCCACACAAGCGAGATGAGACAACTGGTCGAATCACGCTGGCAGATACCGTGCCACGACCGGGGCATTCCACGTCAAATCGAACAAAAATCGGCTGTTTTGCACCTTACCATCAGCGATTTCATTATAAATTTGTAAGCGAGTTCCTGTGTCGCCCCGGACATTACATTGATGTTTTTTGCACATTCTGACCACAGGTCTTCTAAATATAGGGCATCAAATTTTTACAAAATGTTGCATCTTTATATTTTTGAACGACCATAACTTTGGTTGTACTTGTTTGATTTGAATGAAATAAACCTTACTGTTTAGGTAATTTCTTAAGCATTTGTTTAGAATTGCATCGACTTAAATATATGACCTTGAAATTTGCTTAACTCTGTTCTTAAGCACAAAAATTGAAATAGCAAAAAACACGCCACCTTCGATTTGGCTCATTTTCATATATTTTATTGCCTACCATATTCTTAACAACCTGTGAAAAAATTAGAGTGGGCCATTCATAAGTTTTGAAGAAAATGGCACATATGCAAACGTATGTTAGCACGCGCAGTGGAGGGGGAAGAGTGAATTTCGCCCCACCCCTCCTGTTTTTCGCCAATATCTCATAATATTGATGCGAAATTACTTATGGCTACCTGTCCAGAATTGAATTGCACATCTCATCGTGCAAGCAATAAGAAAATCGGTTCACAACTGTTCTAGTAATAGCGGTGTAAAGTGAACATCCTGTCGCCGCGGCGACGCGGCGACTCGGCAGCCGGCGCCGACCGCTACGCGCCGCCTGAATAATTGTAGACTGTGTGGGACCGATTCCCTTCTTCCATATCATGATAAAGAGAGTACACGTGCAAGCTTTGTTACATAGAAATAGCCGTCACTTTCCCCACGTGTCGGCACCGTCCACCGACCCGGCGGGTCGGCGGACCGGTCCTTCATTGTGCAACCACCCTGCATATAACGCACAGGCACTGGCGAATCAGAATCAGAACCACAGTTGGAATACAAGTCTCGGCCCGCTCAGTCGTCTCTCCATCCGCGCCTTCGCGATAATGGTGGCAGCGGCGGTCGAGGGGACTTGTGCCCCTCACAACGGACCCCAGCCTCTACATCTGCACTGACATCGCAGACTGGTTAGTCCGTGCTCCGTGACGGTGTATCGCCCCTACGTCACGTCATCGACTAGGGAGCTGACCATCCTGGACTCGTCAGACGTCATCGTCCAGCAGCACCGTCTCCAGTGAGTAGCTCTGCCCAGCAAGACTATCTGCCCTGCGGCAAGGTCATCAGCTACCCTGGACTACTACGGAGCCCGCCGACAGCGCACGGCTCATCAGCCCGCGCCGTCCTCCTCAGCATCATCGAGTGATGGACACCACCTCGCTGAAGGACTCAAGATCGGAGGAGAGAAGAGAAGAAAAAAAAATATCAACGCTAAATTCAAGACAACTTGGCACCGAAATCAAGAAAATTCACCCATTATGAACTTTTGCTATATTTTTTTCGTCAAAAAGTGACAGTGAAATTGTGCTGTGAAATTTGTGTCAACTTCGATTTGTTTCAAAACTGTTTCGTTATTCGTTTTCGTCAGTGCTCTGTCGTTTGTTGCATTTCATTGTGGTTGCTCACCCCAAAATTCACGGAGAAATTGCAAGTGCGTTTAAATTTTGCCTGCACTTTGCCGTGTCATTTTGACACTAGTAAACGTAAAGAAGAGCCTGTCCTCAAAGGTATGAACATTCAAATACGTTAATCGTGGTCAATTCACTGAAATTATATTGTATTGATATTCGGCCAGAGATGCCGAGGGCCATGGAGATGCCCAGGGACGGTCCCCGCCAAGAGTGCGGAGGGATCGCCCGGTAGTAGGTGTAATTGTCACGAAACTTACTTATCTGTTCATACCATTTGGTGATACGCTCATATGGAAATTTCTTTCTCCGTCAGCTAAACGTTTCCTCTCTTTGTTATGATCGCTTCGGTTCCCTGCGCTTCCCTGGGGGAGGGAAGATAATGTGGGACCGATTCCCTTCTTCCATATCATGATAAAGAGAGTACACGTGCAAGCTTTGTTACATAGAAATAGCCGTCACTTTCCCCACGTGTCGGCACCGTCCACCGACCCGGCGGGTCGGCGGACCGGTCCTTCATTGTGCAACCACCCTGCATATAACGCACAGGCACTGGCGAATCAGAATCAGAACCACAGTTGGAATACAAGTCTCGGCCCGCTCAGTCTTCTCTCCTTCCGCGCCTCCGCGACAACTGTGCCGGGACGGAACGGAACGGTTCCGTCTTTACATCGCGCTCCTTACCGCTGATTACGTTCGATTCGCGTCAAATTTTGTGAGAAGACTAAGAAATGTACAGGCAATCTTATGGTGAAAGAATTCTGAAAATATGTTGGTAAACAATTGAAATATGAACGTGTAAACACAAAATTGTGACTGCTGCGTTTCCCGCGTCGGCCGATCCCGCCTCAGCCGGCGACATGTTACTCAATTAGCAGGACTCTAACTGCCATATTTATTATCGGATTAACTAGAAATTCCCCATACATACTCAAAAATGTATGTTCTTTCGTATAGTGAAGATCAAAAGACGTGAAGATATCGTTGCGTGATAATGTTTTCGTTGAATTTATTTCATGATGCATTTCCACACGGCTCAAAATTCACCGCAAAATACCGTTTGCCTGAGACACTTTTACAATGGAACGTGAATGCTTGACTACGATGACTATGCATTTCCATTCTCGCAGAGTTTGGGATATCACTAATCAGCAATCATTCATTTCAGAAAGTGTACACAAGCAAGCATGTCTTGACTCTGTCTTTCAAGGTTACGCGCGGTTGCGTGATGTTGATGCATGAAAACGGCGTTTGCCGCGAAAGTTATGAATGGCCCACTCCAATTTTTTCACAGATGGTTAGGAACATTGTGACGGACATAATATGTAAAAATTACTCAAATCGAAGGTGGCGTGTTTTTTGCTATTTAAATTTTTCTGTTTTAATTCAAGGTCAAATGCATTTCAAGGTCACTTCAATTTAATTTTATAATTAAAAATCAAAGCCTTATCAATTGCCTACAAGACCCTGTTAATATCATTTTGATACCAGAAAAGGAACCAGAGTTATAAGCATTTAAAAAAATGATGTGTGGCATTTTTGGCTATATTCGATGACCTATATCTCGGCGATACGTTATCAAGTTTCGAAAATATTATACGTAACTCAGTTTTGAACCATGCCCAGTCCGCCTACAAATTTTCAGAAAAATCGAAGGGGATGACGGATTTCGGTGTTTGATTTGACGTGGAATGCCCCGACCATGAAAGTGTTTGTGGGGTGGGCGCCCTTGTCCAGTGATTCAACCAAATGGAGTCTCAAACCAAAAGGACCGCCTAAACCCTCTCAGTCCATCGGCTGAGTGACCGATAGCTACTAGGGCCCAATGCTGCCAATCGTGTAAGATCCGGCAAGGGCTGAATATGGAGCTCAGGTATGTACTTACATGTTGACAGTGTGGCAGATCCCACACCGTTCACTCTCGTCGGCTGCGACACCACAGCTTCCCTGAGCGCCTCTCCCTACACCACCGCGACTCTGAGTGAGCCACCCAAAGAGAATAGAAAGAGAGCCTGGAATGAGAGCCAGAAAGAGAATGTGCGCTACAAAGGGAATGTCCCCCGCCGCTCGAACGCACTCCTCTTATACCGTACGCGCATTTCCCAACGCAAGGCCAGGTCTGAGGTCATGGTCTCGCCAACAGACAACAGTGGTGAGTGGGGCTGGCTGGCCCGCCTCGCGGAGCCGTGTGGACGGTCACAAACTAAACGCATTACGACTATAACATACAAAAATTGTCACCATATGCGAGGGCGGGTTATGCTAGAAACCGCCCTTCATAGGTACGTAATACATGCATGATGCATTCATACATACATCTATAAAATGCATGCATATATACGTAAATATGTACGTGCATACATACAGACATTTATACATACATACGTATACATGCACACATAGTACATACATACATACATACATACATACATACATACATACATACATACATACATACATACATACATACATACATACATACGGGGGGATGCATACGGGGGAGGGGGCGGGGAGGGAGGAGAGGGAGAGGTGTTACGGCTTCGTAGATAACGTTCATACCAAGGCCCGTAGAACCCGCTAAGAAGTTTCAATCACCATCACATAAACCCGCGCCCCGTGGGGGGGGGGGGCGCGAAACGGCCCCTGTCCTTTTCCGAAGGTAACACATAAACGACTGCAGATATCGTCACCAAACTTTCAAGTTTTAGGACGCCTCCGGGCATCAATGTTACACATTGTGACAAAAAAAAAATCAAAGGCTATGATAGGCTGGCCACAAATGACGTCAGAATGACGTCATGTTCTGTCATTTTCGACCCCATAAAAGGTTTCGCGGGAAGAGCGGATTCAGATAGAACCTAGCTTTGCCGTGTTATACCTACCTATCTTTACCAGCCATATAAAGATTGAAGTGCGTTGGGAGCACTGCCACTGCCAAATAACACATGATGATTTAAGAATCAGGATTCATCCAGCCGTCTGATAGTCTGATGTTAACCATTTACCTTTGCCTTCACATTTTTACCAGATCTCGCAAGTCCTGATCGGTAGCGGGTAGCACTGCACGCCGTGCACGGTAAAGCCTCCGCGTGCGCCTGGGGTAGTTTTGTGAGTGAGAGCAAAGTCACCCTTACCCTGTTCCCGGGTCTCATAATTCTTCCGAGTCTATGCCAAAGTCCTTGTAACTTGTAAGTTACTTTCGAGATCTGCAAGATTTATTCAGTCTTTTTATATAAAAACTCACTTTTCAGATGTCACGTGGCGGTGAAGTCGCTCCATAGATATAATTAAATCATTATTTGTTTCACAAGCTTACGAAAACGCTGGAAAGCAGTCATGGCATCTCGCTGATGCGCACAAATAGCATCACCGTAATTATTCTGGGTTTGGCAATCTCCAAGCGTTGAGACTCGAGGACGAAGAACTAGGTCATCCTGGCGTTCAGCGCCTGTCCCTCACCGCACCAGAGTGGATGTGGGTGGGAGAGAGAGGGAGAGAGAGGGGGAGAGAGAGAGAGAGAGGGAGGGAGAGAGAGAGAGAGAGAGAGAGAGAGGGAGGGAGAGAAAGAAAGAGAGAGAGAGAGAGAGAGAGAGAGAGAGAGGGAGACAGACAGACAGACAGACAGACAGACAGACAGACAGACAGACAGACAGGCAGACAGACAGGCAGAGCACACCACTCGTCTGCTTTTCATTACGCCCATGTGTGAGGAGCTTTGCACCGTCTATCCGAGGCACAACTACGCTTTGTACTGGGTGCTCCGAAAGGTTTGCACTCCAACATAGCCAGGAACTAACTTTCTTGCATACGGCAACCTTTCTGTTGAAAAAATTAAACTGCAGAATTTTATCTTTTTACCGTGACCTGACCTGATATACCTACCTAAGTGACCTGACCTGAGCTATATTCGGAAAAAATGGCCTCAGATGGAAACAAACGACACCGAATTCGAAGTCTATCGCTGAAATGTATCATAAAACATATGTCACGTAACCCATGCATGATATCAAATTTCCGTGACCTAGACTGACCTAGCCTTGAGCTGAAAAATTCGAAGGACCTACAAGCTCGGTACCCTCAGGGCGTGTTAGGCATATATTCACGAGTGTGTAGGCCAAAAATGAGCTTGATATGACTTGTAAGCCGCGGCCATGGAGCCTAAAAGTATGAACAAGCCAAAAGGTTGTTTTACTTTGACCTGACTTGCGATGTCATTGGTGACCTCGAGGCCAATAAAATTAGTATTGATGAGCAGTTTTTCCAGGGCTATCTAACGCCGCTTGAATTTTGACGATCGGCCCAGTGGTTTCGAAGATAGGAGGGGGCTTTTTAGAGCCCCCCCCCCCTCCCCTAGTGTACGGCCTTATGAAAAATATCCCAGTCATGCGCGGGTTAATGAACTAGCCTCATGGGCCATGGCACAAGCACGGCGGTAGATGAGATTTTTCTAAGCCATGTAGCCACCGAACAAGTTATGTGAGCATATGGTCGAATCTGGTTGCAGTAGTCAACAGCTGGTCGTTGCATCAGCATTTCCGTCTGATGATCTCGTCAGTCTTGTCGCACGCCCGACGATCGCCGAACAAGCTACACAAATCTGAGAACCATCAGTCATCCGACCTACAGTTATCGCGGTGTCCCTCCCATGTCAATGTCCCCCGCGTTTCCCCAGCCCCGGTCACTTGGCCCCAGAGCTTGCACGGCAGTGGGCGGAGCCTACAGCTGACCAATTGGAGGAGGTCCGGTGTCTGCCGGGCCGGAGGCCTCCCAGCCCGGGGCTGCGGCACGGGGCAGGCAGTCGGCGGC
This sequence comes from Amphibalanus amphitrite, assembly GCF_019059575.1. Classification (NCBI taxonomy): domain Eukaryota; kingdom Metazoa; phylum Arthropoda; class Thecostraca; order Balanomorpha; family Balanidae; genus Amphibalanus; species Amphibalanus amphitrite. The sequence goes on from NW_024882101.1 coordinate 382,760, forward strand.
GGGTCTCAGCGGGCGGTAGTTGTGGTGGTCTCTGTCGCGTTACTCTCAGGTTAGTTTCTGGTCTAGTGGAGCTGTTTGGGAAGGGTGTGACTGGTGACAGACAAATGTGCAATTATTGGGTTAGCGACACCTTTGTTCGGTAACGGTTTTCCACTTTCTGAGTGCATAGTTTACATGTTGCGCTTTCTCAGCCTGCATTCGTTGAATACATGTTCATGGGCTTTTTATTACATGTATTTAACAAAGTCAAAAATAGATCGCAAAAACGGTTTAGCTCGAACACTGCTTGATATTTCCGGGCCTTCGACCGACATGACGGATTAATATTGCCTTGATACAAAACAACCCCATTTCGGCTGTCCATGATGTATAGTTACAGAAGGTTGAACCCATTGCCCACTTTTCTGGGCGTTCGAAGACGGCGCAGTCACTGTGCTGGCCTCGTGGGGGAGTCGGGAACACAGCGCTTTCCGTCCGGTCTCTGGAAGCCGGTTTCATGCTCGGATGATAATAGCCCCTCATCGCTGCCACCATGCGTCTAATATTGCATGTATGTTGCGTCAGCTCCGACTGAGTCGTCACGAAATTCTTCCTTGGAAACATACTTACTGTACAGATCGATGTCGGTGGATGTAATGCGCATTTCATTTGGTAATTGCTTGCGTGATCCTCTACTGCATGCGTGCACCTTGCTTTCGTGCACCGCCTACTTATATGACTGCGTTTGATATCGCCTTAATTTTCTTGAAGGTTATTTCGTGCCTTTGGAACACATTGTAATTCTAATATAGTTATTTCGCATGTAAACTTACTCAATTTCGAAGTAATGAATGTAGCCAAATATTTGGCGCATGTTTGTTGGCCACTGATGCAACCCAGTCCAACTAAAAAGCTAGTTATTGATAGCTTTGTCCAGTTTGTTTCCAATTGCGGTCAAATGCGAAGGCTGGTAATTGGCATCATACCGGGCAACCATATTCCTGGAGGTGGTCAGATTCATCTTGCCTCAATCATTTCATACCCTACATACTCTTCACTCTTGTGTAGAGCGTACTTATCTTACGCTGGTAGCTTACTAAGCTTACCCTCATGCTCGTCAGCTTCACTGATAGTCGTAATCGTTATCCTTGTCATTGATCGCGCTGATCGTCCGGAACTGTTGACACGATCGATCGAGATTACAAGCACTTCAATGGTGCAGAATTGTACCATAAATGCAGGTACTTGACCGAAACCCTGTGTTGCGTGCCCAGTATTCGAACCAAATTATGTCCGCCTTCAATGTTCTATAGGTTCAGTGGTGACCCTTTCCGACGGAGGTTTTCGGCCTCTATCGATCGATCGTACTCATCTGAGTGACCCCAGACCTCCTACCCGTGCGCCGTTGTATTGCATCAGACGCCAGATTTATCTCGGCACTGCCCCGGTCTGGTGCACACCATTGTCCAACTAGCTGAAGTGTTTTGCTTGCGTCCATACCCACCGGCTATCCGTCCCTCCGGCTCCGTCCCCCTCCCCTCCACACAATGCCCCATAATATCTCATTACACCTTCTCTAGTCTCATAAATATGATGCGTTTCCAGGGCCACTGACCTTTAGTTTCTCTATTCCCTTTAACAGTCGGCCTATAATTTCACAAGTATTGCCCTCGTTTGGTCCAATTTCTCCTGAATGGTCGGCAAGTGTCTCCTATTTCCCGTCTGATTTCACTTCATTCGGTATGTCAGGAATGAGGAGCGACTGGTCACTGTGTCCCGGTGCGTTGGTTCCGACGACCGGGAGAGTACGGCCAAATCCAGTTCTAGCATTAGGCTGTGATGAGCATCCGAGAAATATCCAGTTTTTGTTTATTCCTATCAAATTTTGTTATTCGCCAGCCCGTATGATTATTTGGTCTGGGTTTCTTGCATAAGTCTGCCTAAGTTTACTTATGTGGAGATTGAGCCAGAAGATTTGCCAATCGCAATATGAAGATTGTGAAATTATATTTACCGTGTGTGTCAGTCAGCCGTATCTGTTTTCAGTGGCAGTTCTTGCAATATAGTTGTGCTTTTCCAAGACGTTGCGTGTGCAATTTTGTGCTTTTGATAAAGCGTTTCATGTCCGCATGTCATAACGTCCTCCTGGCGCGCGACCGACTACCAGCCTGCAGCACTCCCAGTCAGACATATAAGCCGTCATTGAGGCAGACATCGCTGCTCTCGCATTCCGTCGGGCCGGCTGCGTTTTTGCCCCGGGACCGTTCAGTAGCGAGCCGTGCTCGTGTACAGTTTTTGCTACACGTCTGGCCACTGCCCTCCGACCCCAGGATCAATCACGGAGCATGTCGTCCCTGCCACACGCGCCAGATGCATCCAGACAGCTCCGTAATCTAATGAAACCATCTTTTGTCATTTTGTTTTCAATATGAAGCCACTTGTGACCCAATCTGAAACGCTGAACTCCTTGTGGTTAATGCGTGACCATTTTCTTGGTGATTTATGCATGCGTATAGGCGTATAGGTATACTTGAGAGACAATCCTTTCATGGAAAAAGAGCGGTACACCTAAATTTTGAATATGACATAGATAATTATTAAGTGATACATATTTCTCAGCCGAAACCGTATGAGCTTCTAACACTTACAAAGGGCATATTCGGATTTATAGCACAGTTTTACCACTTAGCTCCTATATCTACCGTGTTTACAACTCGGCCCTGCTACCGGGAGTTAGCTCATCAGTGTTTATGACGGCGCGGGATGCGGATGTAATCCCTCGTCTTATTTAGGCGGCACGGCGGTCACACATCACTGCCAATTTAGTCTGGCAGGCCGCAGATTGTCAGCGTTGCTCGTAGCTCGCCGTCTGTTTCACTGTTCACGTTTATTGGTGGACTTGTGCAATGCGTCATTTTAGCTCAATTCGCATGCACCGGTAATACTCGGTCGATTTTAGCGGCACGCAGGTGTAGCGCAGGGTATATTGGTGTAGCGTACCTACCAGGCGTAGTGGCACAAATTGCGTGGTCGCGACTCGCGAGTACCAAAGGAAGGGGAAGATTGCATGCTGCTTCGTTTCGTAAAATCAATATTAGGGTGTGTGGTGGACTGCACTGGTGTGCAGAGTGCAATGTGCATGTCTGAAGGTAACTGGCCCGCAGTATCGTTCGGCGCACCTAGCCGTTATCCTCCCCTGGCTGTTAGTTGTGTGTACCGTCCGTCGTTACGCGTGCTGACAGCTGGCTGCGGTCCCTGCTCCGGCTCCACCCCCATATTCCGGCTTGACGGGTCTATATGCTGACTGTGTTTATCCCTTGTGCTGTTTCAGCCAACATGGTGCTCCTGGGCGAGGTGTTCCCCAACTTTGAGGCCGAGACCACCGAGGGCCCGATCAAGTTTCACGACTGGCTCGGTGGATCGTGAGTAACTTGTCTGCGACACTTATTCGCGGCACTTTGTCTGCGACACTTATTCGCGGCACTTCTCCTGCTCGGAGACGACAGGTCCGGGATTTGAGCCTCTGGTAATAGGACGGTCTCTTTGCGGAACACGTTGCTAATTACCGATCGAGACTCCAACTTATATACCTGGCGTCACCGTGTTTGCCATGGGACCTACTTCAAACAAGCTGTTTGTTCGAACTTTCATCGCATTTACCGAGCATGACTGCTTCATCAGCGCCGTTAGCTTCTTTCTGGCTTATGTATTTTCCAGTTCACCGTCCACTGTAACAGAGCAAACTGCCCTAACCTTTTCTCGTTCAGTGACGCTGCTGTTCACCCTGTCACAGGTGGGGTATTTTGTTCTCCCACCCCGCCGACTTCACCCCCGTCTGCACCACGGAGCTCGGAGCCGCCGCACAGCTGGCCCCCGAGTTCGCCAAACGTGGCGTCAAGATGATCGCCGTCTCCTGCGATCCAGTGCAGTCGCACAAGTAAGCCGCCGGTCGCTCTGTGGGAAGTGGGAGAGTGAAGAGTGGTTTGGTTTGTGGGGAGGGCACTGAGCCAGGTATGTGTGTGGTCTGGTGGGTGGAAGTTATGGCATAATTTGCGGTAGATTGTGCGGCGTAACCAAGATGCTATTTTTGGAAGCGAGCTCGACAGCTCACTGCCACTAGGTTTCGCATGCATTTGTGACTTACGAAACATGTGCTTGTTTTGTTGGTTCGGTATTAATTTTGCTACCCAAAAGGTAATATGTGACTGCCAGCGAATTCGTTTGTGAAAATTTATGGGAAATGGATTTGCATCACAAAGGCGCATTTGTTACACAACCCTATTGCGTAGTTTGGATGCTGCCATGCATGTCCGTTTGCCCTTGATGACGCTGCGTCGTTCATCCATTGCGACCATGACTGTTGTGCTATTGACGGCTGCAGCGTGCAGCCGATGACTGAATGACATACGAGCGGTAGCGTCGGCGTGCTACGTCGCATGGCTGCACCGCTGCCAACTGTGACTCGCCCGGCCTGTCCACTGTCCAGTGTCCACCACCCGCCCGTCCCGTCGTATGTCCACGTGCTGTGCTGCGCAGGTGTGGGAACTGAGGATGGGCAAAAATTGCTGCCTTCCTCTCATCCCGCAACCGGTAGGGACCGAAAAATTCTGCGGCTACACGGACCAAATGATCCGGTAATCGTCATGGCTCCCCGTCTCACTCACCTCCCCTCCCGCGCCTCAGGGACTGGATCAAAGACATTGAGGCGTACAACCACCTGGCCGGCGCGTTCCCGTACCCGATTATTGCCGACGAGGAGCGGCGCCTGGCGGTGCAGCTGGGCATGCTCGACCCTGACGAGCGCACCGCCGAGGGACTCTGCCTGACGGCGCGCGCCGTGTTCGTCGTCGGGCCCGACAACCGACTGAAGCTGTCCATCCTGTACCCGGCCACCACCGGACGCAACTTCCAGTGAGTCGAGCTGCTGTAGTGGCGAGCCTGAAGTCGGGCAGTCGAGGTTTTAGCGTGAGGCATAGACTTAGCGGATTATACTGGTCTGACTACTTATGATAGTTGCATGCGGTGATGTTATTTTAGCATTGCCTGGGATGTAATTATGTCGCTCTCGTCGGTGCGCTCAGGGTCGTGTTGTGGTTTATTTTGCTCATCGCCTAGCGATGCGTCAGAGCCCTCATCAATCGGTCTGTATTTGCAGCGGAGGGTTGACGTTGCATCCTAATGACCGCCGTGTCAACATAGCATCAGTGCGGTTTACATTTGAGGTCATGATGTTATCCAAACACCGGATGCCTTTTGCGTCACCCTGCACCTCATCAGACGGTGGCTACATATTTCTAAGAGGAAGTTGAGACATTCAGTCCGCGTGTTTTGTAATAACTGTTGCCCCATCGAACTTTCTGCCTAGTCATGCAGAAAGTCATGTCGAGAGCTCTACCGTATTATCATTGTGCACGTTTTCCCGATGGTGAACACTGAACCGTCGTGCACGTGCATGTTGATCGCGGTTTGTTGCTGCAGAGGAGTCCGGTTTGGAGCCTGGCAAAGCGAGTCGCCGAGAATTGAATATCTGATGGGCCGCTATTACATAACAATAGGCTCACCTTGGGAGAGATGTCATGTCTCTCGCTCATAAGCTTATCTCAAGGAAGCATTCTGATGTTTTTTTTAGGCGTATGCGGTGCACTGTAAGAAATTTATAAATATGTTTTTTTCTGCCATGTGTCTGAATATGACCGTAAAACGTCTTCCGTACTGATTTCCATGCACTTCCGATAATCATTACGCGAGACATGGCCATGTAAACTTCGGACTGTAACCATTTGTTGATGAATTTTCATCCGAGCTTACTCACTCAGTGCCTGACGTGCCATTTTGACTGTGCGTTTCAGTGAGATTCTGAGGGCGATCGACTCACTGCAGTTGACAGCTCAGAAGAAGGTGGCCACCCCGGTCAACTGGAAGGTGAGAGAGCCAACATAACATCGTCATCAAACCTGGACGATACAGACGTGAACGTTTTCCCAGCAACATGTCAAAAAGCGGGCAGTTTTGTCCGCACCCGCCAACTATCCAGAAATCACTCTGAGTGAGGTGTAGACCGGTTAGAGCAGCTGGGCTTTACCAGTCTCCCGTTAGTGACGCCGCCGACCATGACTGGCAAAGATCGGAGCGGCGTGCAGGAAATAATACTCAGTCCGGTGAAACGGAGAGTCGCGTCGCCACTCCGGAAAGGTCGGTCTGATTTTGCCAGTCATCGCCGCTGGAAAACCGGCCGTCCTTTTGTCCGCCGGCGAACCGGCCGTTTCTGCAGCTGCGGAATAGAGCCGCGGAGGGGACGGGACGGGGCTGTGATAGGGGTCCGTGGGACTGGGACCAGGCTGGGGCGGACGGCCGGGCCGACTTATGTGGACCGGCGGATGCAGAGGTGTAGCGTCTCAAAGGAAACAGTTCACTTTCCTGAAATTAGTATTTTGCTATGGATTTACGATTTTTTATGCTCAAAATGATCAGAAAATAAAATAAAACCTTTTTGTAAAAACAATTATTTTCTATATTTTAATATAGGACGAACTATATTCTATGTAAAATAATGTTTGACGCGGAAGCTTATTACGCGTTGACCAATCATATTGCGTAGTTCAAACCTACGCATGCTGCATTAGCTGTAAGCAGCATGCTCATTGGCTGACGATGATGTGGCTGCATTCCTGTGCAAGGCACACATTCCTCTGCAAGGCACTCTTTTCGGAACGAGAAATGGAATATCTTCGTCTAGGGTGATCGTTGAGCCGTAAAAGCTCCTGATTTGTGCTAGTCTCAGCTCAAGCTACGAAACTGCTATTCCAGTTCAAAATCCCATGTTAAAAGTGAACTATTTCCTTTAAGATCTAGTTATCTTAGAAGCTGAGCTACTACCAATGCTCACCGGGTTCTGAAATTCGGCAATGTTTTGATTTTCGACATTATGACGCTGGTTGTCCTAAAATGTTGGGAATGCCGAGCCGACGGGCCAACCGTAAATAACTAACGATTACTTCTTTGGAACCGGCCTGACGTGCAACTGCGACGTTGCATTATTGCATAACTGCAACGCAGCGCTACTACGCTGGACGGTCTGGGACGGAATGCAACTGCCGCATCAATGTTCTTGATATAGCGGTTATGTTTGCTTTCAACGCTATTTTTAGCTCCATTGAGAGTGACGCACTGGAGGCATCAGCCGGCTTCGAGCTGACATATGAGCTGTCAGCGGTGTCGAGTGACGGGTGACCGTATCGGTTTCACCCCAGTCATCACATTACAACCGCGAGCCGCAGCCCACCCCTGCCTCGGCCGGCCCTACTGCGTCTCGGGTCGTTCCGATTCCTTATCAGAGACCCTTTCCGTGAGTCCATGGCTGGCCGGCCACGAGGGAGTCGGCTCCGAGTCCATGGCCGGCCAGTGGCCACGAGGGAGTCGGCTCCGAGTCCATGGCTGGCCGGCCACGAGGGAGTCGGCTCCCACAGTCCGCCGGCAGTCGCCGCGCCGTCTGACCTTGGGTTGCCCGCAGCTGGCGGCGGCGGCCGGCCCGCGTGGGGCAGTGACCCGCTGGGGCGGCGGTGCACCTCGGACCTGTGGAACGGGGAACGTTGGGCAGCGGGGGAAATGAATGACGCCAGGCGACACCGACTTATCCGATGCAGTGGGACATTATCATGCAGGCCGCACTTTAATCCGTTGTATTTGCTCAATCCACTCTCACTTACTGCTGCAGTCGGTTCTGAGTGACGGAGAAAGTGAGCGCCCGTAGCGTCTCACCGGTCTCCCATGTGTTTCCAGGCCGGCGATAAGTGCATGGTGCTGCCATCTATCAGCGAGGACGACGCCAAAAAGCTGTTCCCAGCCGGTGTCGAGGTGCACGAGGTGCCTTCAGGCAAGAAGTACATCCGCACCACGCCGCAGCCGCAGTGATCCGACGGGCCGGCGCCGCGCTGCGCACCAGTCCCGGCCGGACAGGTGCGGCGGCCGCGCCCCCTCCCGCCGGGACTGCTGACGTGTCAGAGGGGGCGGGGCAGCCCGGAGGACTTCGTGTGTGATTGCACCTGTTTTGTAACGCGGCTTATGGGCACGGTCGCTTTCTATTCCTCATTGTGATATTGTTGCGGGCTCTAATAAACATGCCTCCTCGGTCATCGCTGTGATGGAACGATTATCGAATATCGAGCAATGATAAACAAAGCATGGTCCGCGAAGACCTGTCCGGTGGATGTAGAATGGGCGCAGGCTGTAGGCCTGTACCTGTACGGCCTGTAGGGACAGGGAGAGAGGCCACAAGGCTGAATAATGCAAATCACTTAACATTTAATTACCATTGGCCGGGGAATACCCGAAACAGGCTAATCGCGGGCAGAGTGGCTCAGGAGTGGCTGACCTTGGGCCGCAAAGGCACGCGGCACGCGGCTACCAACCGAAGTTTTCCGCCGCTTGAGGGCGTTGACATTTGTGGCGTGCCGGCTCCAGTCTGCTGTGTCGTCCGCGGCGAGGAGGAAAGTGAATGACCGACGGGTTTCCGGTGTGCTGCATGTGCGTCTTCATCTTTAGGGCAGAAAAGGTCGGTAATTTTTAGTTGATATCTACAAATGCTATATTGAATCGCACTCAACGGTGTAGTTTTTATAAATTCTGGTAATTATTTCTTATGCTGTGGTTGTGGATTCCAATGCGCTGCTTCAGGAACGATGACAAAGGCATCAGAATCAGTATCGATTAACTTGAGTATATTTTTAAGATGCCTTTTAAAATAACTCCAGCCAATGCTTTGCCTTGGTTGCACTTGAATTCCTATAGCCAATATTCAATTCCTGTCCACGTTCGTGTTCTTGACATTGACATCAGCATTGGTATTGGTACGAGTGTCTAGACTTTCTTTTGTTTCAAGGCAAGCTTCATGCCAGTATTAAGCCAAAATAAGTAGATTGATACCAATTTTAGCCTGGCAAACAAGAAAAATGGGTGCAACCTTCCTTGATTTGCATGCCCTTACATTGCCTCCACTCCAATACAACAGAACATTTCTCTCACTGTCACTGCTCTTCAGTCTTCAGGCAAATTAGATATCTCGGAACTATATTTGCATTGTTCATAACACAAACAAATTTTCTAAATGTTTTGGGTACGTGAGCTTCCATTCTTTCCAAGGTTTGTCTGCTTTACCAGATTGAGATAATATGGCCTCAGGAAAAGAAAACAAAACTCTATATTCATAATTTCAGAAGTGCTGGTGGAATGCTGCTGTCAGATGTCAACTGACATTGCCCTTATGTTTTTTATCATTTTACATTATTATTAGGGTTCTTTTTAATTTTATTTTTTGGTAATTATTTAGTGATTTCCTAAATCATAACAACGAAGCTGTGAGCTCTACGAATGGAACTGGAGTTCTGTGTTATATGTTTTTTTTCACAGCTAATCGATCATGTGAAGTGTTGGAATTGTGGTAGATATGTGACAATTTATGCTTGTTTCAGAGCACCTGTGAGTTGTGTTGAGCAATAGAATCTGGTATGAGGTCACTTTACTCAATAAACCAGGTTCATTGTTCATCTGTCTCAAACAAGGAACGGTCCCAGTCATCATCAGAATCAAATGATGATGATAGAAATGATGACATTGATGACAGCTTTGCCAACTTTCTGAAAGAAAGCATATTTGATCAGAACCCACCCTCAGGCAGCTATGACAATGTGATGGGTGAGTACTTATGATAGTAAAAAGACAAACCATCCAATTCTGTAACATGTGATAGGTAAATGATATTTTGGGACTAAATTTGTAATGTGTTGCTCCTATAAATATTTTAATTAAAATCATGAGCTACTCACTGCTGCTGTATCTAATGTGAGCAATGGACCATCCTGTGGGACAGACGAGGCCATGTCGGACATCTTCAGCCCGTCGCCGACGTCGATGGAGAGCGGCCTGCTGAGCGACGACATGCTCTTCCTGGCGCCGGGCGGGCCGGACCTGATCGAGGGAGCGCCGGACGCCACCATCGACCTGGGCCACCTGTGTCCGGAGATCGCCGACCTGGCCGACTACCCCGGCGGTACGCATAGACACCCAGCCGGTGGACCACACGTGCTCAGCTCGTTTATCTGCATTTATTTATCAGAGGGCTGTTCACGGGTACTGGGTGCACGTGCAGTGGGGCCACACACAGGCTATAAGCTCCGCCCGCTATCTCCCTGCCATCCTTCAGCCGGTGGACGGGTACCGCACACAGCGACCGCTGTCGTCGGTCGGGAGTCACCGTCAGCCGCACACAGCCTGTGACGTCATGCCGACTACCCATCCTCTTCCCCCACGCCTGCTGCAAACCCCGCACTCAGCAGTTTGCGGTGCCCGGAACCAGGGTATATTGAGTGAACAGGGTATATTGAGGGCCCGGAACAGCCCTCTGACGTGCTAGTGCAGCATCTGAGGATCCCCTTGGCGCCTTGCTCTCGGCCCTTTCTCCATGCTGTAACTGTATTTACTTTAGGGCCTTGGCTGTAACCTCTGCTGCTAGGTATCTGAGGGAGCCCTTGGATGCTACCGCACGTGCACGTCCCACTTTCGTTGCAAGCTAAACGTTATATTTGCGTTATATAACACGTGGGCATGCACGTGAAACACATTGTTTACCGAGAAGAGAAAACACTCAAGGCATATTTGTTCTTGCACATTGATAATATCGTGAAACAGTCACACACAGCATGTTTTGTTACGAAAAAAATACGAGCTGAATAATTATTTGTGCTCATTTTGCTGTTCCGAAAAAAAAGAAACAAGCGATTGGCTTCTTGGCTGACATCTTGCATGTCGGTTTTCTTGCGTTATGGTAGGTATCCCGTATCTGGTAGCAAAGTGGGAACGTCCTGCGATTTCCAGCAGAACCTGTAGTGGTCGCTTGTAATCACCATTGTTCGCGCGATATCCGCAGTCGATATATTGGCCTATGACTGAGGTTTTGACGCTACCGCCGTTCTTCCAGGTATGAAGCCGGAGCCGCGGTCTCCGCCGTCACCCGGTGGCTCCGACAGTGGTGTCGAGTCCTACTCAGTCGGCTTTGAGGTGAGAGCAAAACCTCGCCGTCCTTCAACCCCTGAAGGGAAATTTGAGTTTTGGACTACGTTCTATCACGGAGAATCTGTTCTATGCACTATGATATAAATTGGTGATTGGTGAATATGTAAAGGATCTCTTGTAATTGTTCTACTTGTCACTAAATGAAATCGACCCATGATTTGGACCATGCTGACCATCTGCCCCGCTGTCTCACTCTGCTGACTCCCGCTGTCAGACTTGTCCCCCTGACCGCTTCCCCCTGACACCGGCAGTATTGCGACTCGCCGCCGGTGACGCCGCCCCAGGCAACGGTGACGGCCTCTCCGCCGGCCGCCATCATCCAGGTGATAAAGCAGGAGGCGGCGGCGGCGTCACAGCCCCTCCAGATCGACACCACGCCGCAGCAAGGTGGGCTGCGGGAGCACCAGGCGTGGTGCTGTTCGAACGGTGTATGCTACGTACCGACTTGTCCCATGAGGCTGAAGTCTGTTTGAATGAATGCATTTTTAGTAAATCTCTCAGCTGCTGACAGGATATACGACCGGGCATATACAAATTGTACGACCATTCTCATGCGATTTTCTTCCTTATTGCTTAATGGCTCTGTAACCTCGTTGGTGTACTCACCGCAGCTACTCTGTGCCATCTGTTTCAGTGATCTGTTTCGACTCTGGCAGCAACCAATCATCGCAAATCCTCCCGATGTCCCGTCGGCTGCAGCCGAAAGGCACACCTCTGCGGCCGGCACCCAGCGTTATTCTACCACAGAACGGTGAGCTGCACCCCTCGCTCCACCCCTGGTTACCGGGAAATAGATGGGTACCTCGTAGCGCCTCATCATTTAGTCAGTAATCAGTTGGTATCGAATATTTCAGCTCGCGCTAGTTAAAAGATCGGTCTACGCTAATCTTGACGTGCTTTTTGCACTGTCGCACCCTATCTACTAACACGTATCTTGTTCTTAGTTCTGACTGTGTGTTTTCGCGGCAGTGTCTCCGGGCTCTTCGTCCACCACATACATCATCACCACACCAGCTGCGGCGGCCCCGGCGGCGGCGCCGCGGCCGGCGGCCGTCATCAAACCGCGCCCGAGCGGCGGCGTGCCGGCCGGCCGGCCGCGCCCGGCGCCGGCCGCCTCGCCCGATGACGGCTACCCCAAGGCCCGTCCGCTGCCGCGCACCGTCACCGTACCACCAACCAGGGAGAACATGGATGTGAGTAACCTGACCTGACTTCGGAGGGGTTGGCAGATCTGTGAAGTGGAATGCATAGCTGAACATCTTGGGAACATGGGAGCGTATTTGATAAATTGATAAATGGACAGTTTTTGAATTGGTAGCTACTTCTGCACATTTCTGGAAGTTTCTTGCTTGATCGCTTGTTCTTTTTCTGATCCTGACCATATGTTAATGTTCCCGTAGCCTCGTGCGCTAAAGCGCCAGGAGCGTATCATCAAGAACCGCATGGCCGCCTGTCTGTCGCGCAAGAAGAAGAAGGACCAGTTCAGCGAGATGGAGGCGCGTGTGAAGGAGGTGGAGCAGGACAACGGCCGGCTGCGTGAGGAGAACGCGCAGCTGCACCGGCGCGTGGCGCAGCTGCAGGCCGAGGTGGAGATGCTGCGCGGCGGCCTGCAGGCGCCGGCCTCTCCGCCGCCCAGCTCGCCGCGCCGGCCGCTGCTGCTGCTCTCCGTGCTGCTGCTGGCCTCGCTCAACCTGGCGCCGCTCGGGTCAGTCGGGGTGGGCGGGCGTTTGGGTGCCGTATCAGTGGGAATGTGGCTGGGACTGGGAGCAAATGGGCGCGGAATCAGAAATGGTGTGTGTGGACTAAACGTAGAACGTCCCTGATTCATAAATTAATATTCTGTTGCCTGCTAAGCACAAGTTAAGTTTGTTTTGAACGTTCAGCTGTAATTTGCGACGGACCATTTCCCACGTCTAACAGACTGTGTTCCATTCCCAGTTCGATATTCTCCAGTCCGCTGTCTCTCTCGCCTGAGCTGAGCGGCGGCGGCGGACTGGACGGGGGCGCGGTGAACCGGGCGCCCGGCGGGCGCACATTGCTCTGGGCGCCGGCGCCTTCGGACGCCGAGGCCGACCTGAACGACCTGGTGGAGGCGGTGAACGCGTCCAGTGGCTACATGTGCCCCAAATACGTCAACCAGACCGAGGCCAGGAGGTGGGTGGGCGGCGGACAGGCCCGGGCGGCGGCCTTTCGATCGTTCACGGTACAGTGGTGAATCACACCGGAAGTCTGCTCTAAGTGGGATTAGGACGTGCTTTATTTATCTTGGCTGTCAGTAAAGCAGAATCAATGACCTGAGGCCTCTTGCACCAAACTACCTACCTAGGTAAATTCCGATTATACCTAAATTCTCTTGCACCAAACTACCTACCAAAAAACGCTACCGTGAAAATTTACCTAGAAATTCCAACGAACGGCATCGGAACTTACCAGTTGTTAAAGTCCGACCGGCTGTTTTCCTCTTGCACCGAAAGCCGGAAAGAAGTACTCGCGGAGGAATTTGTGACGATTTGACGGTAAACTCGGGCTTCCAAAATAACTAGCAAAACCTTAGGTAAAATGATTCAATTAGTAATAATAGGCACAATACATGATAATCCACGGGTACTTTGATGTAAATTAGGCATTATAAAATGTTTAAGACAATGATAAATCAATCCTTTATGAGTGAATAATAATATAATTGACCACATACTCCATGGGTACACTGAGGTGCTTCTCCGTATCAAGGCGATAAACCTCCGTAACAAAACAGCCTCATTAAAGACTCACTCGTTGCCATGGAAACGAAGCCTATTTGTTCAAATAATTTGATATCTAGGCAGCTTTCATCGGTATTTACATAAATGAAAAATGATTTCATAATACCAAAATATATATTTATAGAAACAATATCCATTTATTAGTTTTCTTTGCTTACTATTTGTTTGCGCCCACGAATAATTCGTCGCCGAACAGCCAATCAAAACAAATCCTAAAAACGCGAGCTGTCAAGTTTACCTAGGTAGCTAGGTAGGATGGTGCAAGAGAAGTTACCGTCGTAGGTAGTTTTACTAGGTAGGTATTTTGCCGATTCTACCTAGCTAGGTAGTTTGGTGCAAGAGGCCTCGGATTACCAGCTTATCTCCGTACAAACACGCGGATTGGCTGACCTACTACAGTTATAGTACGTCTAGTAGTTATACGTATAGTACTGCTGTCTAGTACTACAGTGTAGTGTTGCGTGTGATATAGCTGTAGTCATCTGACTGTCCGTGTCTTTCCAGGCTATCACGGGTGCTGCACGGTTGGTTTGACCCGGCGCCGGCACGGCCCGACAATGGGACCGTCCATCAGCCGCCGCCCGTCGCGCGCACTGCCGGCACCGCACGCGCCCGCTCGGCCGGCCGCCAGCGCAGGAAGAGACCATCCAGGAGACGCGACAGGTCAGACCGGGTGTCGGATCACTAGCTCGCGGGGTGGTCAGGGACTTATGCTGTAATGGTGTTGATCTTTAGACGTAGCAATTGTTGGTAAATGTGGTTAAAGGTAGACTGCCACCTTTTTTCCACAAAACGGTTTTCACTAGAGCTGAGCCACCTATGTCCCAGACTGAAGTCGGTTTTCCGAAATTCGAACCCGTTTGCGAGAAATCGGAGACCAAAGTTCAGTTTGATGCCATTTTTTTAGTCCAAGAAAACCGACATCTCTACTGTTTATCGATAACTTTGAAACATGAATTTTCTTATCTTTTGGTAAATATATGTCAAAACTTTGATTGTTTCGAGATCAGAGAAGAATTTTGGAGTGTCAAAATAAAAGTTAAACCTATATATTCAGTAGTTCATTTTTCCAAAAAAGTGTGGGAAATGGGGTTTAACATGGGCCAGACCCATTCCAAATGAGCCATGATTTTTAAATGTTTTACGAACTTAAATGCAAAATAAATTAAACATGGCCAATTTCTTATGAAATCATATATTAGTAAATCATAAAATACCTTACTTTTTCAAATAAAATGTAATAATCTTATGACCTTGAAGTCTAGTGATGTATAAACATTGTCGCTAGACATTAACCGATTGATAATTGTATGATAATCGACAATTTTTTTCGCGATTCACGTGATGATACTTTGTCAGGTGAATTCTAAAATTTTGTTTTGTCCAGGGAATAAATCATAGGCCGATCTGAGAAAACTTTTTGAAGGTGGCAGTCTTCCTTTAAGTGGCCACCCGTAACTTCGAACCATATTTTCTCTCCGTATGTGTCAATGTATGCCTACGGCCATTGTCTAGGTGTAATTGCAGCCGTACGCCCGAATGCTCTGTTCTGTCTCACGGTGTCTATAATTCGTATGTCTGACTGCTTATACCCTGTCTGTCTTTGTTCAGTGTTCGGGCGATCGAGCTGCAGCTGTACGACCGCTGGCTCTGTTCTGTGACCGCTGATTTGGCTCTGTCTGACCGTGTCCCTCCGCCTGTGTTTCAGTGTTCGGGCGGCCGAGCTGCAGCTTTACGACCGCTGGTTTGGCGCGTATGGCGCCTTTCTGGACGCTATCGAGCGGCGCGACGACACGTTCTACGTGGTGTCGTTCAACGGCGACCACCTGCTGCTACCGGCGCTCAGCCACAACCAGACTCAGCGGCCGCGCATGTCGCTCCTGCTGCCCTCGCTGCCGCTCAACGGTGAGAAAACGGCTTGTCTAGGGAAGGGAGGGGGCTACACACGTAGGTAGTCATTGACGATGCAGGGGTATTGCTGTAAGTTGGCGAGCTTGAACTTTACTGCCATTTTGAAGTAAAGCTCAAGCTCATTCTTTCGTAAAATGAAGGTTTTATGCTCATTCTTTCGTAAAATGAAGGTTTAATGTTTCGGATTTTCTAATATTCGTTTATTTGTGTCTGCACTGCAAACAGTGTGTGAACTGCGGCTTGTGCGGTGAGGTGTGGTCAGTCTGTGCCCGCCGACTGTGTCTGACGCCGCGCCGCCGTCCGCAGAGTCGATGCGCGCGCCGGAGCACTACGTGGCCATGATGCAGATCGACTGCGAGGTGGTCAATACGAAGCTGCTGCACATCCACGAGTCGGCCATCCCCACGCCGCCGTCCAACCACTCGGCACCGACGGGCGCGCGGCACTCCGGAGACGGCAGCAGCCGGCTCAACGACACCGGCGCCGCCCGCGGTAAGCTCAACTTCCCCGCTGCGCCGACAGAGGGCCTGGCCGTCGATACGCCGCTCCGCTGGAACTTGAGCGCCTCCCTGGGACGGCGAGAGAAGGTCAAACCGCGACGGACGGTGCGCCAGCCGGCGGCGCCTACCGCGTCCCGGAAGGCAGCGCCGGCTCCGACCAACTCCTCAGCGGACTCGTGGCGTCGGCTGCGCTTCCGAAACGACTCGGTAGATGGCGCTGGTGCGGAGTCGACCTTCGGTCTGCCAACGGACTCTGAGCGGCGACCACGGCCGCGGGCGGCGGCGGACAGAGCGAATGGGGTCGACTACTTCAGCTCCGAGCACTGAGAGCCTCCTCCGTAACGGAGTTATGGAGTTCTGGGAGGGCGGGGAATGGTGGGGCGGGCGAGTCAGGTCCCACGTGCCGTCCCGTACAGTATTTGGGTGTGATGAGCCTCACATACCTCCACTGGTTGCCCCACAATGCAGCCATTGGCGCAACTGACGGCGGACTTTTGCAGTTTTGTATTTTGTCTAGCGCACATTTTGCACCAGAGAGGTAAAGTCTACAATGGATGTTGCGTGTGCTAATTTCAGCGTGGGCTGGGAAGTCATTCGGAAGTTTGTAACTCTAATCGTGTAGTTTCGCTTCGTGAGTGGGTCGTTGAGTCTTGCCTAATTGGACCTGGCTGGTACATTGATAGTTTCATCGAGTTACGCACGGTGAACCCCGAGTGTAGTCGGTCGCGGCTGGGCCGTTGGCATCTTCCCCGGTTGGCGAACAGACCAAGCTATTGGTGGCGGGCCTGATCTCTTCTTTTCTACCTACTTCCTAAGGTCTCGGCTGAGGCAGTCTCTCCGCGGGTGTACCACTATTCCGTCACAAACAGGGTGTTTTTGTCCGGAATACTCCGGAGGGTGTTCGCACGAGCTCTCACTTCGCAAAGTTGTGTGCACTGGCGGGCTAATTTGAGGGTGGTGAGGGGCAGAGTTGCGACAGCACGCTGCATCTGGGCATTACCCTGCTAGGTGTGCGGGGCTGGTGGGTCGCGCAGTGCACGATAATGTCACAATGGGGTTGTAAAGGGAGGGTGCCTTTATCCCCTTCGAACCACTGCTTTGGGGTAATGCTGACCAATCGCTCGGTCAATGTGCACATAACACGTTGTGAACAGGAAATGACGTCATATAATGATGCACCATCACACCATAGTTATATGTTTACAACCATTTGAGGAGTCATGCTTTATTTTGTTTTTGTTCGTTTTAAACAATCAATTTATTTGCCAATTACGG
Source organism: Amphibalanus amphitrite (assembly GCF_019059575.1). Classification (NCBI taxonomy): domain Eukaryota; kingdom Metazoa; phylum Arthropoda; class Thecostraca; order Balanomorpha; family Balanidae; genus Amphibalanus; species Amphibalanus amphitrite. Next base: position 400,254 of record NW_024882101.1, read on the forward strand.
ATATACCACAATAGCCTCGTTATTTATGGGTTAAGTGCATGACAGAGTGCGTTTGAGAAGACGACGACTTTGTTTTATGGGTTGCACAGCCGCGGGAGTCTTGTTTGTGGGCTGTGATTGTTTGGCTCGCGCACAGCGGCCGCGTTGCCTTGTTTGTCCGGGTTGTGTGCTCGCTGTGGCGGCGTCCGGCTCGGCCCGGCCGGAGCCGTTGCTACTCACGGTGACGGTGGCGGTATCTGTGTGGAGGGAGTGCTCGATTGGGCACGTTTCGTGTACAAAGAAATGTCTGCATCGGCAGACTGGACGGCATTGGGGTGGGAGGCGCGAGGCTATGGAGGGGCGACCAGACGGTGGTGGCACTCGGCCGCTGCGGGTGGAACGATGACGCAGTCAGTTTGATGGTGTGACATCACACTATCTGTCTTATGCACGTAAGGCGGATTCGGCTCTCGAGTGCCCACTGCGCACTGACCCCCGCTCATCGGACGCTCAGCGGGTGGGTGTCCCCTGATCTGTGCTCGGCCCTTCACTGCTTGTCGTGTGTTCGTATGCGTGTTAGTGTGCGTTTGGTAGCTCGGTCGGCCGTTGCAGGGAACACCGAGTGGTCAACCCACTTTCAGTCAGTCTGGTGGTGACATTAATTTGTACGAAGCCGAGGCCCAGTCCGGCCCGGCTGTAGCACTTCACGTGTTTGTTAATTTGTGTATACTTACAGTGTACTGGTGGCAGTTATGCGTCAGCAATATACCGGATACACCGATTCGGCGTCTGCTTGTCGATCCCGCTGGACTGCGACTGCATTTCTGGAATGCACGACATTGGGCGAGGGCTCGCCGGAAGCGAGGCCGCTGTCCGGCGCTGCGTCACGGCCGGGCTGGAGTTGAATTTCGCCGGTAACTCGCGGCCGGGACGGAGCCGGAATACTGCATTAGCGCTTTGACTGGCCGGACTCTGCGGAGAGGCGGCTGGCGGCTCCGCGCCGGGACGCTCCATGAAACATTCACGGGCGGTAAACGGCGGCGCCGCGACCCCGCCAAACGGCCGCTCCGCTCCGCTCCGGCCCGGACTGGGCTGGCCGCGTGTGACCGTGTGACAAACGGAGACCGATGGACGCAAACTGAACAACAGGACTCTATGCATGCTGGATGCAATGGTCAATGGTCAGCAATGGTCAGATTACAAGAAGGCATGGCTGTTTATTGAAATGGATTGGAATTCATCCGTTTCATAGTGATGCAGTGCTGAGACAGCATAAGGTGGTAATAAAAAGCGCGCTCTCGAATTCGAACCGGGCAAAATGTGCTTATTAGGTCCTGAAGCACTTTTTTCTCGGGGCAGAGCCGGAATTTACAGAAACAGTGGTACAGGCGGGGTGGGGTGGGGGGCGTATTTGTCACACTCAAGTTTAGATGTACATATAGGCAGAAAAACCAAGGCGCACAGCGCAGTGAAACAGTGAGGCTTATTGAACATGACTTGTCACAGCCACAGCGTATAAATATTTTGATCCCACGCCAAGGTAGGTACATACCTAATTACCGTCAGTTCACCACGTCAAGCTAAGCAACTCTGAAACTTATAATTTGTGCTGATGTTTGATAAGCGATTCCTTTCTCAATGAGCACGTAGAGGGAATCTCGCGCCTTCCCTTGAAGTGGTCAGGTAAAGGCTACGTGCTCTGTGATTGGAAGGAAAATGATTGTTCTGCCAAAATGACACGTGGGACGAAAGACAATGTTTAGGTAAGCGAGATAACGAGAGATCAGCGGTAAAAATTAAGGAAAAACGTGAGGAAAGCTCGCGCGAATACTCAGCCTGTCAGACGCCACTGTGCACTGTAGAAAAGCTATATTTAGCGTAGATATATCGAGATGTGAAACAACTGTGTAACGAGAGCCGGAATAACAAAGGGGCGGAAGCGACAGTGCCAGAAACACAAACTATTTTAGATAAAAGATAGAAACGGGCTTACAGAAAACAACGAAATAATTACGCCAATTAAAGCACAATAAACTTATTTTAGAACGCAAGTAACATTATATAATCTTAAGACAATAGCGAAGATAATACGATTTAAATATAATACTAAAAACGAGATCAGAAGGTACTTGAAAAGGAAACAGTATTTGCGCACACGCGACAAAACAATAGCGCACTTGGGCGGAGACGCCGCAACTAAATAATGTGCCGGTGGGCTGCGCGGCACCACAGTACTTCCCCCCCCCCCTAAGAGCGGAGCGGGAAAAGATAAAAAACTCACGAGGGTGGAACACGAAACCGAACGCGGCGACCAGCACGAGTGTACACGGCGTCTCGCTGTGGACGAACAGGCACAGGCGACGGCGGCGACGCGGGCGCCGAGCTCTGGCCCCCAAGACGGCGACCACGACGTGGCGGAGCAGATGGTGGCGGCGCTACGTCAGCACGGTCCGGCTCCGCTGGCGGCGATGATGAAGCGTGCACAGGCGGTGCAGCGCTGGCCTCACGAGGGTGGAACACGAAACCGAACGCGGCGACCAGCACGAGTGTACACGGCGTCTCGCTGTGGACGAACAGGCACAGGCGACGGCGGCGACGCGGGCGCCGAGCTCTGGCCCCCAAGACGGCGACCACGACGTGGCGGAGCAGATGGTGGCGGCGCTACGTCAGCACGGTCCGGCTCCGCTGGCGGCGATGATGAAGCGTGCACAGGCGGTGCAGCGCTGGCCAGGCCGGGAAGCGGGGACAGCGCGGCATCGGCGCGGCCCGGCTCCACCGACGGCGATGTGGTTGTACCGGACTGCACGGGGGGCAGGGGCGGTGCGGCATCGGCACCGCCCAGCCCACCCGGCGGCGGTGACTGCGGTAGGTATGCTGGTTTGAGCCGCTCGACCGAGACGGTGTCACTCTTCCCCGACGGCAGCTCCAGCTGGTACCAGCGATCCCATCGTCTGAGGACGCGCAGAGGGCCGATATAAGGCGCCTCCAGAGGGCGGCGCACGCGGTCAACCCGCAGCCAGACGTGTGAACACGTCGAGAGGTCGGTCGGCATGTGCGGCTGGGTCAGTCCATGGTGGCTGCCTTCAGACGGCGAGAGGAAGTCTGTCCTGGCGAGTCGGCGGGCCAGCTCCCCGACGGTCTCGGCGGCGCCGTCCGGAGCAGGCTGCCGGTCCACACTTATCCGGGGCTGCAACAGCATGCCCCCGGTGACGGCAGTGAACGGCGCATAGCCAGTCTCATTCATGGCCGCCCGGATGCCCAGGAGGACCACAGGTAGTGCTTGTAACCACTGTTTCTTGCTGGCGATGATGGCCGACTTCAGCGTCCGATGCTGACGCTCCACCATGCCGTTGGTCTTGGGGTGGTACGCCGTTGTCCGCAGGCGGTGAAAGCCGAGGATCTCGGCCAGTTGTCGGAAGAGGGCGGACTCAAACTGAGTACCTCTGTCGGTGACGACGTGCAGCGGCACACCAAACCGGGCCACCCAGACGTCCATGAAGGCGGCTGCGACGGTGGCTGCTGAGATGTCGGCGATAGGGGCCGCCTCCAGCCAGCGGGTGGAACGGTCAACACACGTCAGGAGGTACCGACACGGGGAGGTGAAAGACTCACCGTGAGGGATTGATGGCGGCAGAGGACCGACAATGTCTATGTGGATGGTCTCGAACCTGTCGCTGAGGAGAGAAAACGGAGACGGGACGGTTTTGGTGTGGCGGTGGACCTTACTCGATTGGCAGGAGGAGCACTCGCGTACCCACCGGCGGATACAGCGGTCCATGTCGGGCCAGAAGTAGCGCGACTTGACCAGCTGAAGGGAGGCCTTGACACCAGGATGAGCGAGGCTGTGCACCTGTTCGAACACATGAGTGCGGAGGGGGACTGGGACAAACGGCCTGGGAAGTGTCAGAGTGGTATCACAGAGGACGGTGAGATCAGCTGACAACGGGAAGGGTGTCAGCCGGTCCGAGTAGGCAGCTGTCTCCTGGTCGTCCCTCTGAGCCTCGGCGATGGCGTGCAGGTCGGCGGCGTCCACGGTGGCGGCGTTCACTGACGCTGTAGGCGTGGTGCTCGGTGGCGCGGCAGCCGCCAGCGACTCGGTGGCCGGGTGCGGCGCAGCAGTCACCGGGGTCATGCCAGTGTCGGCGGCGGTGCTGCGGAGCGCAGCAGACGGCGGATCGGGGCGCGCGCGCGCGCGGTCCGGTGCGGCGACAGGTGGCCGCTCCGAGCGCGCGCGGGCACTGTCCGGCGCGGCGACCGGTGGCGGCTCGAGGCGTACCGCGCGCGCGGCGACCGGTGCGGCGACCGGAGGCGGCACAGGGCGCGCGCGCGCGCCGTCCGGTACGGTGACCGGAGGCGACTCAGGGCGCGCACCCGCACCGACGGGCGCGGTAGCCGCGCTGCCCAGTGTGGCCAGGAGTGATCCTGTCGGTGGCGAGGTCTCGGCATAGGCGCGGGAGCCGGGGGGGCAGTGGGGGCAGCTTGCCCCCCCAACTCTGGGGCCGTGGGGGCGGTGCCCCCACAGCTTTGAGACGGAATACCACACTTTTTTTGCAAATGTTTTCTTTTTTTGTTGAAAAAATCCGAGGGGTGAAAAATAAGTGGCCTAAAACCGGTGAGAAACCTAGATTTGGGGGTACCCTAGGTTAATCTCTATTATGGTGTGCCCCCCCAGTCGGTAAGTAGTTCCCGCGCCCCTGGGTCTCGGAGCTCTGGTCGGGCGGACTGAGGGCGTCGGGGTCACAGGGCGACTCCAACAGTCAGCGACCACGTTGTCAGCCCCGCGCACGTACTGGACGGAGGAGACGTACTCGGAGATCACGCTCCAGTGCCGCTGCTGACGGTCCGACTTGGCCGTCTGCGGGCTGAGGAACGCGGTGGTGAGCGGCCGGTGGTCAGTGAAGAGCGCGACGACACGACCTTCCAACAGGTGACGGAAGTGAAGCACGGCCAGGTAGGCGGCCAGCAGCTCGCGGTCGTATGTTGAGTATCGCCTCTGCTGGTCGCTGAGCTTCTTGGAGAAGAAGCCGACGGGGACAGGCTGACCGTCCGCGATCTGGTACAGAGCTGCACCGGCTGCCACCTGTGAGCAGTCGGTGACCAGGTGGTAGGTCTCACAGGACGGCAGGTGATGTCGGATGGTGCATGCTGTCTGCAGTGCCTCCTTGATGTCTGTGAAGGCGGCGAGCTCCGTCTCGGTCCACGGGAGGTTGGTGCTCTTCTGGTTGTGCTTCATCAGCTCTGTCAGCGGGTGGACGATCTCGGCGAAGTGTGGGATCATCCGGCGGAAGAACCCGACCATCCCGAGGAATCGGCGGAGTGCTGTGGAGTCCGGTGGAGTCGGCAGATCTGCGATCTCCTCGATCTTGGCGTCTGGCGGCCGGAGCCCCTCGGCGGAGACGGTGTGGCCTAGATAGACCACCTGCGACTTGAAGAAGTCGCACTTGTCCAGCGAGATCCTTAGCCGGTGTCGATGGAGGATGCCGAGGACGGTCTGAAGGTCCTTGTGATGCTGCTCTGCGTCTGGCGAGAAGATCAGGACGTCATCCAGGTAGACGAAGACGCAGCTGACCTGGCGGAACAGCTGGTCCATCACACGCTGGAATGTAGCCCCACTGTTCCGCAGGCCCAGCGGCATGAACACGTATTCGTACGCGCCGAATGGTGTCGTTACAGCCGTCTTCTCCACATCCTGTGGCGACATAGGGATCTGGTGATAGGCTCTCAGCAGGTCCACCTTGGAGAACACACGCATCCCATGGAGACGGGTGCTGATGCTGTGGATGTGTGGCAGCGGGTAGCGGTCTGGCTTGGTCTTGCCGTTCAGCGCGCGGTAGTCCCCTGTCGCTCTCCACATCCCGGGTGTCTTCTTCGGGACCATGTGCAGAGGCGATGCCCAGGGAGAGTTGGACGGTCGGATGATGCCAGCCTCCAGCAGGGTGTCGAACGTCTTCTTGGCAGCTTCCAGCTTGTCCGGCGGGAGTCGTCTCGGACTGGCGAACGTCGGTGGAGAGCTGCCGGTGTCGATGTTGTGGGAGGCTGGAATCGGGCACGCATCAGCTTCTGTTCCCAGTTGCAGCGGCATCAGCAGAGAGGGGAACTGCTGCAGGAGTGTCTGGACCTCCGGTGGTAGACTGTCGCTCTGGTTGACCAGGAAGGCGCCGGGACCGGGGCGGTCGACGGGAGCACCTGGAGAACGGAGGGAGGTCACGGAGTCCAGGAGAGTCTGGGAACCACAGTCAACAAGGAGGTTGTGATGGGCAAGAAAATCATGGCCGAGCAGGGGAGCTGTGACGTCAGCAACAACAAACGACCAGAGGAAAGAACGGCGGAGGGCAGGAATGACGAAGGAGAGCAGTACTTCACCATGCGTTGGGAGAGGCGCTCCACTGGCGGTGGTGATGCGGACAGCTGTCGGCTGCAGGATGGCTCCCTTGACGACGTCCTGAGGCACCAGAGAGACGCCGGCTCCAGTGTCTACGATGAAGTGTAGAGTGCTGGCTCCAGCTTGGGCTGCGACTCGAAAGAGTGGCAGGCCGCGCGTCGCAGTCGCGAGGGCCTGCCCCTCTAGTTTCCCGGACGCTGGGGAGAACCACGCCGGGAGGAGGGCTCCATCTTGGCGTCCCCCTTCTTCGGCCACCGGCACCAGGGCTTGCACGTGCGGGCCTCCTGGCCGAAGTACAGGTGCGCCCTGCAGACTTGTGGTCGCTGGTCTCTGTAGAATGGCTGCAGGCCTCGTGGAGTGGAGCTGGCAGCAGGTAGAGGTCCATCCCGACTGCGGCCACTGGATCGGGCGGCAGGACGATGGTCCCACTGGTGCTGCTGCTGACTGGTCGAGGGCGGCTGAGGCTGGGCAGTTGCTGCTAAGCAGGACGTCTGAAGCAGAGGCATCAGTTCATCGGCCAGCTTGCCCAGCTGGTGGAGCGTGAGGTCCCGCTGGGCTGCGAGGACAGTTCCCACGGTGGGCGGCAGGCTCTGGAGCAACTTGTGTCTCACGAGGTCGTCGCCGACCCCCACCTTGCAGCCAATCTCCTGTAGTTCTCTGACGAAAAGAGAAGGTCGTCCGGTCAGTTGGACCTTGCTGATGAGCTGATCGAATAGCTCAGACCTAGTCCGCTCATAGAGGGAGCACACAGCATCCCGCAGGGTTGCATAGCTGCTCGAACCAAGCACTGATGTGTCAAGCTTGGAGACTGTGGTGGGCGGAAGGGCAGCCAGGACGTGGTAGAACCTGGTGGTGTCGCTGGTAATCTTGGCCAGATGGAATTGGGCCTCCATGATCGCGAACCAGCCCTGGACAGCCGTCTCCATGAAGGCTGGTGGCTTCACTGACACGTGCTGGACAGCACCAGCGGCAGAGTCAGTTGGAGCAGCTGCTGCTGCTGCACCCCCAGTCACAGGGACAACAGTGTCACCGGAGAGGGCACGGCCATCATCAACAGGGTCAGGCATCACGACGAGCAGGTGGGGAGGTCAATCAACAAAACAGACAAAAAAAATGACAACAAAAGCACAGGAAAAGCAGGCAAAACAATCACGTCGGGCAGGTCACCAGTTATGAAGTGGTCAGGTAAAGGCTACGTGCTCTGTGATTGGAAGGAAAATGATTGTTCTGCCAAAATGACACGTGGGACGAAAGACAATGTTTAGGTAAGCGAGATAACGAGAGATCAGCGGTAAAAATTAAGGAAAAACGTGAGGAAAGCTCGCGCGAATACTCAGCCTGTCAGACGCCACTGTGCACTGTAGAAAAGCTATATTTAGCGTAGATATATCGAGATGTGAAACAACTGTGTAACGAGAGCCGGAATAACAAAGGGGCGGAAGCGACAGTGCCAGAAACACAAACTATTTTAGATAAAAGATAGAAACGGGCTTACAGAAAACAACGAAATAATTACGCCAATTAAAGCACAATAAACTTATTTTAGAACGCAAGTAACATTATATAATCTTAAGACAATAGCGAAGATAATACGATTTAAATATAATACTAAAAACGAGATCAGAAGGTACTTGAAAAGGAAACAGTATTTGCGCACACGCGACAAAACAATAGCGCACTTGGGCGGAGACGCCGCAACTAAATAATGTGCCGGTGGGCTGCGCGGCACCACACCCTTAAATCCCTCGTCCCATTATTGTACTGGCTTATCCTTCGGGAACGCCACAAAGTTTGAGATGGCTTTCCTATCACAACAAACTTTTCAGCATACCGCCCTGGCCGCCTATGAATAATTACAAGAAAATGCCTTGAGGACTTCCCAGGCACTCGCCATCCTTTCTCTGAGTCTGATCACTAATTTGATTTTTTTTACACACGGCGCTTGAACTCCGCGTTTGCCACAGCCAAGAGCCCGTTCGAGTCTTATGTATGTAGCTGACTGGCTACACTGATGTGGAAGTTATGCTCGTTCGCGCGTCGCGCATGTTGCATGTATAGTTGCAGTCTACAGACCTCGGAGGGCCCAGGCCAGTGCGCTCAAGAAAATTGCATGGCTTTGTGGCTAGGTCGGATAGAGCAGAGGGCTATCACAACGAAGTCAAACGAAATGATAGTTCGCCGCGCTAAATGAACAGCGGCTCGTCGCTGCCATGGACCTTGTCCCCGCCGTCGGACTGACTCCCGGCGTCGCCTATTCGGCCCCTGGGCTCCACTCACACCGCGAAACTACTTAGTGGAGGCTGCATTATGCACCTAAATATGCGAGCTGCCGTTATGGATGCTCCCGCAAACTAGAAAAGCACATTATGATTCAGCTGCCGGTTATGGGTGGTGGAGCGGGAAGCGGCCGGCCATCTCCATACACCAGACAAACATTTCGTTATCATTTTAGGCACATGCTGGGAGGCTTATCCGACGATGGATGCTGTGGATAACTAAGGATGCGCTTAGCGGAAAACGTGATACATCCTGACTTTCAATGTGGTGACGGGCTTCGAGCGCAGTGACGATAAACAAAGATCGGACCCCTGAGCGGTCTACTCTGCTCCAGCATTTATTGCAGTGCTTCCTCCTATTTATTACATACATTGGTATTGTATCAATGGAAGCTCCATGATTCGCGGGACCTATCTGGGCATATTTCCATGATGTTCTTGGCCTATAGATAATTGCTTTGAGTCTTCATTTCCAGTTATTGTTCAATCGTCGTTTCGTATTTACTTATGCAGTTGCCTACACTACAAACCACCGTTCGAGCACCTAAACATAATCGATAAAGGCACACATTACGCACCAAACACTAGGTTTCCGGCATTCCTGCAACACGGGCAATAAACATTTCCATATACAATTATGAGTGATGCCTATCATGAGCAAGAAGTACATTACAGCCCGACGCATCACACGGTGATCAGTTGGAGCTGAAGGTGACCGTCCGGAGTCGTGGTCAGCGCTATCGTGTCGCCGGACCTCACCAGTCCCAGTGACCTGACCCGGTCGGTGACCCGCTGGATGACATCACGATGTGTGTCATTATCTGAAATCCAGGAATGTCCTGTGGCAGGCACATCTGAAACCGATTACCGAATTAAACGGGGTAAAAGCGACATCAACTGCTCCGCAAGGCTGCTCCGCCTGGTTTATAGTTCTTAGTCCAGCCGCTAGATGTCAGGCAGTCATGCGCCTAATAGATGCTGTGCCGCAAGGCTTCAATCCTGAATGGTCTTTTGGTTAGCATCATTCCCGCATGATTCGTTCCTCAGTTCTGTGGCCCTAGCTTCGAATACGATCGAACTTTTGTTTCTGATCTTATTTTTGCCATCTTTGCTGTTTGACATGTTCGTGACATACCTATCTCTATTGTCTTATCTCCGTTGAATACGACATACGGGACATGCTCATAAGGGAGCGGCAAACTTCTCTCGTCGGCCGTCGCAATGTCGAGATCCATGCATTGATTTTGTGATGAGTGAAGCAGGGTCAGGTCACTTGGACTATGACGTCACTTACCTTGAAGGACAAAAGGTACGACGCCACTTTGAAGCCGACTCTGTCTGGCAGTCTGTTCCGATGACGTCATCATGATGACAGGACACGGCTGTCGGAACCTGGCGGCATAGAACAGGGAAAGACGGTCACAGGGACAGAGTAACAGAGGAACCTGGAACACTCCACCCAGTTGCAGTAAGCAGCTCTGACTGATGTGTTTTCATAAAAAACTGCGCTGGTGCTTGGAGGCTGTTGTGGGTAAAGAGGCAAGGCATGTTCGTTTTCTTTATACTATTGTAAGCATAATTCATACGCACATTTATACCTCTCGAAAACATTTACCAATTAAATCACTCCATACAAATAGCTTGAAATACACGGAAATAAAACTATGTTTGGAACACCCTTGCTCAGCGTCTCGATACCATTGATCTGTGGGTAACTAGAAATTATACGAGTAGCGTCCTTACTTAGCCAACCCGTAAGGACGCTCTGCCTCTGTCTCTGCCAAAAGGGCGGAGGCTCCGCCCTAACAGAGTGGGTACGGTTCTGGATATGTACACCTGGTACGACCTTGATTATGAAAGGGACCAGGATAACATTAGCCGTCTCTAGCGCGTCAAACGCTCTCAGCGGGGCAGCTCGAGTGTGGACCCACTCCGGAAGGGTGCCACCCGATGAATTGGACAACACAAGAGGGACGTACTGAGACGTCCATTATATCGCAATGGGTATATGTCAAGCGCCCACGGACCACTCGGGTACCTATATGGGCAAACACTGTCAGCTCTTTTGAAACGGCTAATAAACGATCCTTTAGAAGATCAGTAGTCGACATATTGTCAATTACAATCAATATCGCTTTGCGCTGTTTGCGCTGTTTCATTAGCAACAAGCGGCTATGAACCATTCTGAAAGCTGTGCTGTCGCAGGGATAAGCAGCCGAGAGCCCCTCTTTAGTTCGGTAAGTCAGAGGCTATGGAGTTCGGACTCCAGTGATTTGGTTATGATTTTCAAGATTAGATTTTAGTTATTGAGCATTAACATGTGCGATTTTTAGTCGTGGGGTTTTTATCTAGCAGCGACCGGTTCCCGACGTGGCACTGCACTCACACGGGCGAACTTGTACCTGGGGCTTGGTATTCCACTACTTCGTCTTCGTCACCTTTTGTGGTTATCGGTGATTATGTTGTGATTATCGGTGATCATGTTGTGATTATCGGTGAAAATATTCACTGAACGAGTTCCTCACTTTTGTTTGCCAATCGTGCATGGACAACTTCTAAGCTAGAACCACTTTAATTTTATGGCATGTATGTAATTGATTGACAGCCCAGAGCAATGCACCAACAGCGACCTTATCGCCAATGACTCGGAAAGTCCAGTCGTCTGCTCAATGGTCCTTTTCACGACGGGCCATTTTGTATCAAAGGGGCCGCTGACAAAAGACCTAGGTACATATTCCGACGCCGTCCTACGGCATATGGTCGATATCCATCAAAATAAATATTTCCGCGTCGCCTCCGTTGTTGCATTGCCATTGGATCACAACTCGAGCAGCATTGGCAGCCTGCGGACCAGTATGAGTAGGTTCTAAGACTCAGTGTGCATAACAGTGCCTGATAAATCAGTCGTCTCTCCTCTGTAAGGTGAGTTCAAGGGTCAAAGTGATTTGTCGAGGTGAGTTGATCAGTTTACTTCTCCCAATCAAGGGAATGAAGGAAATTAAAATGCTGCCTCTGCATCATCACTGCAGTACACAGCTCGGTGGTGGCTTCTGTTGGAGTCCAAACGGTATAGCCGACGTCTAAGTTGCACGCTTGGTCTGTGCGCTGTTGTGACGCGCTTGGTGTGCCGTGTTGCAGCGATGGACGCGCTGACGGAGCCGGCAGTGTGCCGGTGTGTGGCCGAGCTGGTGGCGCGCCTCCACTGGGGCTCGGTGAGTCTGCAGGCGCCGCCGGGCGCGGCGCTGCTGCTGGCGCCGCTGCTGCTAGCCGTGGCGCGGCGCGGCGTGTTCGTCTCGGTGGCGCCGGACGCCGACCGGCCGGACGCCGACGGCGCCGTGCTGCCGACCGACTCGCTGGCCGCCGTGGCCAACGGGCGCGGCCGGCCGCTGCTGGTGCTGGCTCTGCGCGGCACCAGCGAGCGCCGGCTGGCCGGCCTGCTGCGCCCGCTCGGCGGCGCGCTCGTGTACGACGTGCTGTCGGGCGCCGTGTACCGGCCGGCCCGCTACGCTGACGTCGGTCCGACGGTGCAGCGGCTCGGCACCTGCCATCGGCGCGTCGTACGGCTGAGCGACGACATCGGCCGGCCCTCTCCGATCGGCTGGCAGGACCTCCGACTGGTCAACACAACAATCAAAGCCGTTAGCTACAAGTCATTTGCTAACGTGGATGTCTCTGGCTTCGGTTTAACCCTTAGTTTATCCGATATGATGAACGTACTGGAACATAAAATGCTTTATAAGCTAAGGTACTTTGATTCTCGGCAAATGACCTATGACGAGGCACTGAAAAACGTTGGAAACGGCACTCTTCATACAGCGGTCGATTACTTCATGGCCCTTCCGGAGCGACTTCCATATCTGAGTTTCCCCCTTTACCTGGGCAAGGTGCACATCTGTCTGTTCTTCGGCCAGCCGCCTGCCGTCAGCCACGCGTCGCTGCTGGGCGGGCCGTTTGCTGAGGCGGCTGGACGGCTGCTGCTGGTCGGCCTCACGCTGCTGCTGGTGCTGCTCAGCTACTTGGCTACCCGCGCCGGTCCGGCCGGCAGCTGGCTGCAGGCGGTGGCGCTGTTCAGTAACCAGGGCCTGGCAGCGCGGCCCGGTCGGCTGTGGCAGCTGGTGGCCGCCGGTGTCGGCTGTCTGGCCGCCCTGCTGACGGCGCAGCTCTACACGGCCGGCCTTCTCAGCCGCGTCACCATGGAGGTCACCGAGCTGCCGTTCAACCAGCTGGACGGCGTGCTGAGCGCACCCGGCTGGCAGTGGGCCTTCCCCAAAAGCACCGCCACTGAAACTGTACTGTTACGCTCCTACCAGCCCGGTGCAAACTTTGCTGAAAGTACAGTTACCCTTAGAGATAAACCATCCATGAACTTTCCAAAAATATTCCTCAAGAAAAGCGAGGCAGAGAAATTCGCTTTCTTTTACGACAACATTGAGATAGAACAAAGGTGCGACTGGAAGGCGTGTCCCAAGCTGTGTTACCATCCGCAGGTGCTGGCTACATACGGGTATTCTGTGCCGTTTCGCCGTGACGATCCGGCCGTTCCCGCCTGGTACGTGGCGTTCCTTCGTCTGTGGGAGACGGGCGTCTTTTCCCGTTTGAAGCGCCACAACGAACCGAGACTGGAGGGAGTGCAGCTGGCCTGCGACGTCGAGCCGCGGCCTCGGCAGCACTACGCGCCGCTGGGGCTGGAACAGTGTGTGGCCGCCTTCACTCTGCTTCTGGGAGGCGCGGCTCTCGCTTGCGGCCTTCTGCTATGTGAGCTGGCGATCGCCAGATTCAAGAGCAACCATTCGGCTGCATGAGACTCGAAGTTCCGTCTCCCTGCTGTCAATAACTGACATTCAACCCATTAGGCTGCTAATGAAATAAAGATCAAGCTGATGACGAGTTAACGCAGCTCATACAGTAGTATAGTATTCTGCCACACCGCATAGGAGGAGTGATAAGGTTACCCAATTCCAGTCACAACGATGAACAAAGTAAGGCACGTGCAACGCAGGTATGCGTTTGGCATGTCCATTATTTATTCCCTCTGCAACTCAGCTTCTCATGATTTCCGTATTAACCACGCTGCTCTGATAAGAAATATATAGCTTATTGTTTTAATGCTTTTTATAGCCATGCCGCTGCACGCAGCCATGACCTTTTTGCAGAGCGGACTGCATCGTGGATCGTCTCTGTCACTCGGGGGAGGGGTGATGTCTGACGTCACCCGAGACAGGTTGGTCGGGCTCGGCTGTTTGACATGCATTGGTGTGCCGTGCTTCACCGCCCGCTGGGGTGGCGTCTGTCGCCGCCGCGCTCCAGGAATGCGCCTCTGAGAGTCGTCTCGGCAGTGCCGGACCACCGGCCGGTCCCTGTATCGTGTTTGAACGCCTCACCGGGCAACATCGCGCCGCGCCCGACCGCCTCAAACGCGTCGGTGAGTCGGCACTCGAGAGCGGTGGGCAATATCAACCCAAATAGCAAATAGAGAGTGGCATTCGGAATATGCGATTGAGCACCGCTTTGCAATAAACAATTCTTGAACTTGTTGCCATCGATTCAGAGGAAGAACATCATTTCGTAAGGATTAAGGAGTGTGGACAAATACTGCGCCACTACGCACTGGCAGCTATGAGCTAGCCATACCTGAATATAATTACATGACATGACTTATATTTGTGATACATGCCTCAGGCGCCTCACACAGCTCTCCGCATTGGTCGGTGTCCGGTTCACCGTGTCCACGGTCTCCACCGACCTGTGTTACTCTTGATGAGGTACGGCCGGTGACACAAACTCACCTGGTCAGCCGCAGTGCCGTGCCCTCCTCCGCGGCGGGAGGTGCGAGCGGTTACACTGACCTGGCCCGGCCCGTTGCACTGACCTGGCCAGCTGGAGTGCGGTGCCCTCCTCCCCCGGCGGCACTAGAATCGCCGCCGCCCCGGCCTCCCGAGCGTGCCGCACCACCTCGGCAGCTCGCGCCAGTTCACGGTCGGACGCGCACACCTGGAGAACACAGAACATGTGGCGGGAGAGCACAGAACACACCTGACGCACGCAGAACAAGCACAGAGCACACCTGAAGAACACAGCAAACGCAGCGGAGAGCATGCGCATTGCGCAACACACTTGAGTGCAGAACAAGAACAGAACACTTAAAGGGACCCTCCCACCTTCAAAACAGTTAATCAAAACGCATTTATCCGTTCCCTGGCTAATCGAATATATCCGTTTAGGCTGAATGACTCGTGTAAACGGGGTAAATGAATTGGTATGAAAGTGATGCCGCTCGCTTCAGAAAGAGCGAAAACGAATATCTACCAAATTTCATCGAAAACATATTCACCGGTTGCGGTTTTCAAGATATTAGACATTTACTTTTGGCTACTTTTGGGATCTCCGCTGTTCCTAGCGACTTTATTTGGAAGCAATAGTGTGGCAGCTGAAAGTTACGGCATTTGTTGCGCGCAAAGCAGCATATACTCGAAGGTACCACCGCGTGCTACCAAACGTTTTAGTAAAAGATTTAAGATAGTTAGGTCTACGCTGGCGTCACACATTCCGAGGGGGCATTGAAATGCACTGTCTATAGCCCCTCTGAATCCAGAGTGCTGCAACTTTGAAATAAGATATTTTCGATTTGAGGCATTTCCCGATGTTGTGAGTGCTCAAACCGGTAACTGGAAAGTGCAAGCCAGGGACCCCATTTTGGCTATCTTCACTCAAAACTAATGTTAAGGTGGGATGGTCACTTCTATGGAAAGACTACGCTCACTTTGCTCGCTCTGCAATTAAAAAAAAAATGTTGTACACACCTATATACCTATACTGTACCTATATATTGGGACATAACAATTTAGACACAGCACATCTCTCCAACAGTCGTACAGAGGTTGCTTCAATAAAGCGCATCTAGGGAACGGCAATCGGTCGGAAAGGCAAAAAGTAGTCGACCGGCTGCGTGTCTCCATCCCTGAGCCGATTGGTTGGCCACTGCAGCGGACGGCTCTGGGGCGACGGGAGTCCGCCAGCAGCCAGCGCCGGCGACAGCGGCCCAAAAGAAAACTGCTGGTCGAGATGGAAACACACTGAAGGCGTTCCCTTATTTGAAACGTTGAATAGTCAACACACGGAGGAGAATGGGCTTATTTGTAATATATACTGTGATGTGGGACGGCCATGACTTTACAAATTTGCAATATCCCTCGTAGACTATGTAGAGTTTGATACTAGACGAGACTAGCGACTATGTAGTCTCGTAGGCCACATGAGTCGATGATCATTGTCGAATGTTCTGAACACCTGAATTTTCATAAGGTTACACTGTCGCCGATTTAGACCTTAAGATCTATTAAATATAAACGTTTTAGTTCACAAGTTCACTTCAGTCAAAGAAGGTTATACGCAAAGGAGCAGCAGCAAAGGTCACTTTGATGCAGATTTCAAAGAAACTAAATCACACAGAAGGTGTGTAAAATATCAATAGTTTTACTTGCTTACTATACAGTATACACACACAATCGATCAACAGGCTTAATCAGCCAGTAAGCGGTAAAACGTCGCCGTCGGATTGCGCCAGTCGGTCTGTCGCCACCTGGCTTACTGTTCGACTCTCTGGGTGCACTGGGGCGGCACCTGAGGGGATCCGTCTGATCATACGCGGAGGTCCGGGCATCGGTCAATACAGGCACGACACCGCTCACCGGCGGCACGTGAGGTGAGGGACCGGCGGCCACCGTGTGAGAGGAGATTCTCACTGACAGGAAGCTGTGTGAGCTGAGAGACTTACCCACCGACGGCCCTGTCAGGTGAGATAATCGCTCAACGGCCGCCGTGTGAGGTGAGAAATTCACTTACCGGGGCGGGTCGTGTGAGGTGAGATACTCACTGACCGCTGGCTGAAAGAGGCGATAGAATCGTTCACCTATGGGCCGTGTGGTGCGATAAGTTCGCTTAATGGCGCGGCAGTGTGAGGTATGAGGCCTGGTCACCAAGGGCTGGCCTGCACACTGTATATGGTGAGAAACTAATTTCGAAGTTCGGACTATGCGTGTATAATTACACACGCATAGGGGAGAGCGGGGCCAGTTGAAACACGGGGTCAGATGAAACATGGCTTTATTTTCAACAGTATGCAACATATGGCGTTGCCGACACCACTGCGCATCCGCGCTCGACCACTTCCTTTGTCAACGGCGTTTGGGCGGCAAACGGACGGTAATTTTGATTTTACACTTGTTTTTGTGTTTTTGAGGGGCGTTTGGGAGAAGTCGTTTTTATGAATATTTTGTGATATCTCATATACCTTTGTTTGCTGAAAGAAGAACTCCTGGCTCCGGAATAACACCTTATTTGGCCCTTCATTCAGCATGATGCCGTCCCTCCAGCTCGTTTGACATGTGCTTTACGGCGCGTGCGAGATGGCGGGAGCGGATGGGGTCAATTGAAACGCTTCTCTGAGGGTCAGTTGAAACAGGGCCACAGGCCGTTTCAATGGACCCCGGTGACCTTTGCAATGGTTATTGTTCAGGGGCTGTAAACATTAAAGGAAATAGTCCACCTTTGAAATGAGCTTTTAAACTGAAATAGTAGTTTAATAGAGCTCAATTTTTGACCCCCTTTTCTCCAGCCTTTTGCTTGAAAGCACACTATAGCCTGAGATATTTCTCATTTTTCTCATCCGCCCATTTTACCATAGTCTATGTACTTTATGTCACCTATTATGAGGAACTTTGCACTTTTAGCTTTCCAGCGACCTATTGAAAGTAGCATTTGGAAAAGTAAACCGGACAAAATATCTCCTTAAGAAAGTGGCCTTAAAGAGGAAACCATCCCATTGTTAAGGATAGGTGCAATTGACCCCATGGGCTGGTTCAATTGACCCTCGCATCGGGGTCATTTGAAACGGGCGTAGAGCTGTTTTATAAGCATGCGTTTGGCAGCAAAATATGTTTGAAACATAATTTTACATATCTTAAAATAAAGCCAAAAGAGCATATTTTTTCATGGCATTGTGCATTTTTCGATATGACAACTAGATCTCGCTGTGCATGTCAATATATAAAAAGTGGTTCAACTGGCCCCGCTCTCCCCTACTTCATGACGTGGGGGATGCATTTTTCACCATCATTCGCGCATTTAAAGAGTAAGTTATACCTGGCATTATCTCACTTGAATGACAGCGGTATGCTGCACACGATTCAGTAGTGCAAAAATGTGTCGGATCCATGCAAAGTGGGTGCATTTTCCACCATGACTGCACTGTGACGTCACTCGTCAAGTACTCGTGGTCGTCTGACGTGCGCCGGCCCAACTAATTGGCCCTGTCGGGCGTCGGACCGGGCGCGCCGCTGGGAGGCACGCGGCGCCAGGTCCGGTTCGTCGAAGGCGCGCCCATCAGTCACGTCTGAGCTGACACATCTGACCGGTGACCGGTCAGCGTCTGTCGTCCGTCAGGCCCTCCCCGACACTCAGCGGCGCCGAACTTTGGCCGGTTCCCTGAACGGGCCGCGGCCGGCGCCCACGTGTGGAGCACCCTCCGGACGCGACCGGCTGACACGGCTGACACGGCCGACACGGCACGGCTGACATCCAGGACACCCCAGCTACCACTGACCCCTGGCTCGGCGGTGACCGCAGTAAGGGGCCGCCCACCTCCCCACCGACAGGTCACGTCCGTCACACAGCTTAGCGCTGTGTCACGTTCCTTCGCTCGAGTCACCGGCGATCGAAGAAGTCCCTGACCCCACTCGAAGGTCAGAGGGCACTTCTCACCTGGGAGTGAATATCTGCGAGCGTTTCTTCAAAGTCGAGCACGGCCTCGGCTTGGCGGCACGTTTTGTCCATGAGACGGACAGTCTCCAGCGGGAAGGCGCCACTGGCCGTCTCCGCGGACAGCATCACGCAGTCTGCGCCGTCTGAACAGGGGAGGAGAGAGAGAGAGAGAGAGAGAGAGAGAGAGAGAGAGAGAGAGAGAGAGAGAGAGAGAGAGAGAGAGAGAGAGAGAGAGAGAGAGAGAGAGAGAGAGAGAGAGAGAGACGTCATACACAGTCAGCGACGTCTGAGTATGGGGCGGACAGAAAAGGATTGACGTCATGCACAGTGTGAATACACATAATACACACTATGCAGTCGGTGCCGTCTAAGATCAGGAAAAAAAAAACGGAGAGCGACCCTATGTAAAAATGGCAAACTCAGTAACAAATGCTGAGTGCCGTCTTCAACACCGCAAAGGGGTAAGTAGTGAAACGTCCAACAGAGTGGGTGCCGTTTGAAGAAAAAAACTGAGACCAGCGCTTGTTGTTTACCACTTTTTACACCGCCACATTTCCCGCAGTGGAATGTATTATGTAGCTCGCTCATTTCTTGGAAGTGTTACCATAATTCCCGCTACCTGACGGCGCGCTTCCTTACCGAGTACTGCGTTAGCGACGTCGGCCAGCTCTGCTCTGGTGGGCCGCGGTCGGGTGGCCATGGTCTCCATCATCTGGGTGGCGCAGATGGCAGGCTTGCCGGCCTGCGGTGCCACACGGAGGGCATTATCATACCTAACGCGTGTGGTCACGTATGTCCGACGCCGGCCCGCCGACCGACAACTGTCTCCCAACGGGAGTGGTGCATGGCACTATAGGCTCGACGACATCTACGGAACGGAAATACCTGCATGCTCTCAGATACCAGACGGCGAGAAATTGTACTGAGACCAATAAACCGTCACACAAATAAACCACCAATGCTCCTTTTTAGGTGTAAAGCACTGCTAATTTGCAGTAGTTGTGCATGAGCTCGACATTCCCAGAAGTTTTGGAATCGGTACAATGCATTGGCTTGATATGCAATATTTGCGGCTGACGGCTTGTTGCTAGGTTTCCATGCCTCTTTGGTTTACTTGTATCAATGGGTGCATGATGAGATTCGAGAAATATACCTTTGTGTGCTTTGTGGTTATTTTTGCATTGAGGCTAATGACTAGGACCAATATATGGTGATCATTACTGCGCTTCATAACATCACACTACATATATGTCCTATGGGCTATGTTCATATTACCTCTTACACACATACAGTACACCAATGGACCGTCGTTTTGACCCGGCCTCGCAGACTGTCCTACAGAGAAAGCGATCATTGCCCCTCCCGGTGGACCGTTAATACATCGCTCTAACGAAGAAATAGTATCTAATCGAGCAGCCATCGACCTACCGCAAATGGTGCCGCCAACATTTCCTATTAATGCACCTGCCACAGCGGACAAAAACGACCATTAGACACATGAGGCGACCCTCTGCGGTCGGCGGCACTCACCATATTGCACTTGGCGATGATGGATTTTTGCGCGATGAACACTTTTTCCGGGGGCAGCTCGACACCCATGTCGCCTCTGGCCACCATGACTCCGTCCGACTCGGCGATGATGGAGTCGATGTTCAACAGGCCCTCCAGACTCTCAATCTTGGAGATTATCTTAATATGCCGACCGTCCTCGCCTGACGCACAAAGCGGCTCTCAAACTTTGACATTGTGGGCAAGGGAAAACTGTTTGGACAGAAAGTCATGCGTTCGGGGCCTGGTTGAGAGATCAGCGACGATGAGTGCCTCGGAGTGAGCGGGCGTCCGCGGTTAATTAGCTAACTTTGGCCGCCATTGTTCTGACCGTGTGCATTTGGATCAGCATACTAATCACCTGAAGCTGAGCGGTGGCCGTCTCTGCCAGCTCCGAGCGCGGCGAATTCGCCCGGTGTGGGGACCGGGGCGGGGCGGGGGCGGGGAGCGGCGGAGACAAATGAAGGCCCCAATGGGCACAGACGGAGCGCCAACGGACGGCCCGGTGGTAATAGACAGACGGAACTGAAAGACAGCAACAGTGCCGGGGACAGATGCACACTCAGAGTGATTAAGAGAACTGGCAGATTCAAAGTGGGGTTTTAGAGAAGCAGCCGAACAATAGGAACTAAAACTGAATGTGGTGCAGTAGGAATCATTGAAAGAAGACGGTTTTTTTCTAACTGGGCGCTTGCATGGCATACAGGTGAGTTTTGTTTTGACCATACTTTAGCACTAATAGGATTACAATGCATTAATATTTTTCCTATTTATCAGTGTGAACTGTGAACCTATCATTTTTATCGGAGTGTCATCTCGCTTAAAACAATATTGCTCCAGGCTCAATGGCGCAGTATTTGCATCACCGGAATCCAGTTATTTATACTTTGTTTACGAGAACAGCAACGGAAAAGTGCCGTCCATAATAAACAATTCGATTAGGGCTTGAATGTAAAGCTCTAAAGATACATTATTGGTCACATCGGACTGCAAACGTCGACACGGAGTGAAAAATGTACCTCTAGAAGCTACCAATTTTTCACCAATTTAGCACAGCCAGTTGCAGTACGAATTTAGGCAGAGAATGTGAGGCTTTATAATGTGTACAGCATTCGTAAAGACACCAACCTTACTTTGATGAGGATTTTAAATTAATTGGAACTTCAACTTTGATTAA